>NW_024070203.1:56912889-57449147 GCF_014754425.2 Oryx dammah
CCGGGTCCTGGCGCGCCGCTCGGGAGGGAGGGGGGCGTGGCCGCGCGGTCCTTGGCCAGGCCGGGCCCCGCCCCGTCACGTGGGCCCAGGTGAGCGCGCCTCCGCCACGGCGCCCGCGCGGGTCACGTGCACAGGTGCGGCGGCCACCTGGCCCGATTCTTCCTGCGCCTGCTCTGCCGGTCCCCTGTGCCACCCAGCGGCCAGCGCTCCTGGCTCCACTTCCCTACTCTTTATTTTTCCCCCTTAGTCTCCCTCCCCGTAGTTTCCACGTTTTCCTTCCCCTGTCCTCCCCCCAACTCTCACAGCTTCCCTATCCCACTTTCCTCAATGTAACTACAAGTCAGGTCTTGGAGCTGTGACTCAAGGTAAAATCAAGGTCATCAGTCACACCTAAAAGGGGGAGTGGATCAATTTTAAATGAGACTCGTGGGATTTTAAAAACACCACTAGGACATTGTCGCCTGGTGGAGTCAGATGGGTCAGTGCCAGCATCTATTGGCAGTGGCTGTCGGGCAGGGAACCGGCTGCTCTGCATGCCAGTGGTGTGGTCATCTGTGGAATGGGGTTGAGGTTATCTGCTCTATATGGATGTCTGAATTACATGATACAACATGAGAATAGGAAACCCCAAGTAAGTGCTCATCTGGTAGGATGATGACTATTTTTCTAATTTTTACATATGCACACATCACACTGTTCTGTAGACATGAAATGGCATGTTATATTTTCCACCTAAAGCTTTACTTATTGGTTTCACCTGACTGAAACTTATGAACTGCTGTTTTTTAAAAACTATTCATTTATTTATTTGGCTGCACCAGGTCCCAGTTGGGGCACCCGGGATCTTTCCTGCATCATGCAGGAACTTTCCTTGTTTTGCAGGAACTCAGTAAGTTGCCCCAGGAGGTATTTGCTGCAGAGTCATGTGGGATCTTAGTTCCTCCACCAGGGATCAAACCTAGGCCCCCTGTGTTACAAGGTGGCTTCTTAAACACTGGACCATGACAGAAGACCCTGTTGTTTCTTTTAAACACTTAGAAGGATTTTTTTTTTTTTAAGATTCTATGTATGGTTTGGATTCCCTGCCCCAGTTTACCCCCATTTTATATTTGGTCTTAATGTCAATATTTTATAAGTAAAATAAATGAGAGGAGATTAATTTTCTCAAAGATCAGCTGAAGATAAGCAAAGCTACACACAGCAACATACAAACACATGTCGAGCAGGCTGAAAAAGTATTAGGCAAGATCATCAGACACTAATTGAATACTAATCTTGTCTGTCAGGTTTAGCCTTTGAGGAACCATGTTTAGTTGTATGCATTGGTCATCAGATTTTAGTCATTCTATCTCTTTATTATACTAATAAGTGAAACTCATAGGTGTGGTGGCAGCGTCAGAGTAGAAACCATAAAACAGGGTGTGAGTGAAACCTTTTGTGTAGATCTTTTATCTTCCCACCTCTTCATGTCATCACTTCCTGATACTTAGTGTGTGGCATTTATCTAGTAGGAAATTTCATTGGTTTGATCAATGAACCTGCTTTAAATTTTCTACCCGCTTTGAGTTTTCAGGCTCAGACTGTCAGGGAATGATCTTTCATGATTGTTTTATTTTATTTACTGCCAAACAGCTCTCAGTAAACACTTCAAGTGTGTCCAAAAGGAAGACCTCTTCAAATTATTCATCATGAGGATGTGCAGCTATAGTGATGGACCCCCAAAATTTCAATGAATAAGCTTAAAGTTGGAAAAGACTCTGATGTTGGGAAAGATTGAGGGCAGGAGGAGAAGGCATCATTGATTCAATGGACATGAGTTTAAGCAAACTCCAGGAGATGGTGAAGAATAGGGAAACCTGGAGTGCTGCAGCCCATGGCAGTCGGACACAAACTCTGAGTGCCTGAACAACAACAAAGCATAATGACTTTGAAGTTTTAGTGACTTAGAAGAGTCTTAATTGTGCTTGTTTAAAATTACCACCAAGGGGAAAACTTCATTGTGTCCCTTCTAGCACCTTCCTTGCTGATCCATGCATCCCCTACCATCTTGGACTATACCTGCTTTCTTCCTGCTTCCACAATGACAAGCGGAATAAAAAATATATCGAGACCTCGTCTATTATTGTGACATATTATTTGTTAAAAAATGGGTTCCTCCCTAGAATGGTTTTCTTCCCTCATGACCACTACCATGATCTGTTTACTCTTGATGACATCAGTTTCCTTCTAATGAAGGCAGCAGCTCTGGAGTCAAAGAAAAGCACTCATCTCACCCCGGCCCCTCATCACTCTCTTCCTCCGTACAGTTGACTGTGAGCTCTTCACAGCTTCACTTTTCTCTTTTTCTGCATCCTGTTTCCCTGGTTTACTGGTCCTCAACATGACCTTTACCTTGCTCACAGACTGTTTTGGAATGTTATCCTTCATATTCATGACATTTTCAACAATTTTTTGCCTTACAACTTCTTGCTATCTTCAATGAGCTGAACCACACCTGAATCACACCTGGACCACCTTATTGCTTGGAATCTCACTTCCCTGTTTTCTTGAAGGTTGACATCTATCCATCTAAGTCTTCTTTGTTTCTCAGTCCATTGACCTCCAGCCTTTCACTCCCTCCTAATTCTCTCATTTCTGGCTTCCCTCTCCATCTCGTGCTTATGGGAAAGTATTTTAGAGATGCTTGTGCTCATCTCACATGTTGCCTCCCATTTTGTACTTCGCTATAAATTTATCCACATTGCCACATATTCTGCTGTCTGAGTTCAACCCATCAGGTGCATCTGCTCTCAGATTCTACTCTTAAGACTTTTTTTCCATTATTAATTCATGTTATCTAGTCAGGGATTCCGAGGTGTCAATTTCTTCCACTGCCCCCCCACCCCTCTTCTGTCACTTATTATCCCATAGCTTCTTTCACTGTCTCCCAACTCTGTGCTTGGCACAAGTAGACAATATGTTCGAAGTATGAAAACAAATTTAAGCCATTGCAACCTTCCCTACTTTCTCCTGCTTTACAAGGAGTTTTAGGATCTCTAACCAGTAATACTTGTTTCACAGGAAACAGGACCATCCATCTATCCAGTCATCCAAGATAAACAGTAGGGTTTGTTTCCCTTGGTAGTCACATATTTAACCAGTTACAAGGTCTGGCAGTTCCACCATCTTATTCTCTCTAATAGTCATCTTTCCCTCTCTTGCATTTTCTATACTGCTCTCAGAATCATATCTAAACACAAAATTCATTGCAGTCACACCTCTACTTAAAACTCCTTCAGGATTCTCTCCTGTCTCAGGGTCCATTTGAAATACCCCAGAATGCCTTCAAGGTTTTTCTGGGATGTAGCTTCTGATGCATTCTCTGTCCTCCACCAGTTTTGTTAATCCACCTACAGTTCCAGAAATTCTCTTGCCGCCAGATCTTTACACATTTGCTTCCTTCTAGAGGAACAGCCTCTCTTCTTACTACTCCTCTACCCCATAACTGTTTTCAGGATAGTTCCTTTGGGTCCTAAGAGCCAATTCATTATGGCAGCATTTCTCCAGCTACTGAAGATTGTGTAGGATCGCCTCCCATCTGTGTTTCCCTAACCTGTTGTGCTTTCTGCACTTAAAACTCTTGCTTCACTAAATGGATATGGCTTGTCTCATATTCCTTAGCTAGTGTTATGAAACAGGATACAAAACATTGAAAAGTTCAGTGGAAGCACCAGGAGACAAGGCACCCATCTCTCACTTCTATCAAGAATAAGAAAGCTCAGGAATGAGGATTTGGAAAGAGTGACTTGGGGGATTCCTGCTGGGAGCCACACTGCACTCTGTCCCTCCTCCGTCGCCTCTCCCACCACGCAGGAAGTAGGTGAGCTTTATTCACATTACATAACCGGGGCTCAAGTAATATCAGCTGACCACGTGAACTCTGCATCTATATTTCTCTGCTTCATAACCATTACTCTCCCCCTATTTTCCTGTTTCAAAAGAAGCATTTCTATCTCTATCTCAGCTTTTCATTATTTCCCCTTTGTAGTTCATTTAGGGAATTAATCCATTAATTTTCTCTTCTTTCTCTTCAGTTTTCAGTTTCTACTTTACACTTGATCTTTCTCAATCTATGAAGATATCCAAGTTTCCCTCATCATCAAAACAGCAACACTTGACTTCTGCCCCCAGAAGAATAACCAGGACTGGATTTACCTTCCTGGCTGAAACAGCTAAATACCAAACAAAATATGTGAAACACAGTTTTCCAGAGATTGCATATCAAGTCATGCAGAATAGTGAGCCCGTAGAGATGGGAAAGAAATGACAGGAGTTCTGTAATTTTCTCAGCTTATTGACTTTCCAGCAAAGGGGAAGAAAGACCCCGGTGAGGCACAGCTGTCTCTATTATCTCTATGAGCTGAGGTGGTACATCTGAGAATTTGAAGGGAGGGAGGTGCAGAGAGAACTAGAGTTCACAGAGCACTAAAGAGGAAAGAGTTGCATACAGAAAACGCTTCGAAGGTCAGCAAAGGGTCCCCTTAAATCTTCAGACAAATATTTATCAGCAAATAAAAGTAACTTATCTGAGTTGAAGAAGGAAGCATTCCAAAGGAGCCGAGGACTAATCTCAGGAATTCACACAGGGACAGGAATAGTTCATGTGTCCACAATCCAGAGTGTAAAGATGCCTAATTAATGGCTCAGTGGTATAGAATCTGCTTGCCAATGCAGGAGATACTGGTTCTATCCCTGGGTCAGGAAGATCCCCTGGAGAAGAAAATGGCAACCCACTCCATTATCCTTGCCTGGAGAATCCCATGGACAGAAGAGCCGACAGGCTACAGTCAGTGGGGTTGAAAGGAGTCAGACATGACTGCATGACTGAGCATGCATGGATAGAGTATTCTGATAAGCGTTGCCTTAGTACTGGGGCAAAGTCAACCTTAGACAGCAGGCTGTTCTGGTCTTCTCTTACAAAGATTTTTAAAAAGCCTCAAAATGCTCAGACCATTTTCAATTAGCTGAATCACAGACCAAGCAAAAATATTGAGGAATATAAAATGTCCAGTACCCAATATGATAAGGTTCACAATGTCTGGCATCCAATTAAAAATTACCAGGCATGCAAAGAAGCAAAAAATTTGAATCATAATGAGGATAGCAATCAACCACAATCAACAGACCAAGAAATGATATAGATGACTATATTGTAGAAAAAACATTGGCAGTTATTATAAATGTATTCCATATTTTAAAAAATACAGAGTGAGATTGAGTATGTCATGTAAAAAGGACCCAAGTTGAACCTCTAGACATGGTGTCAATGTCTGAGATGAAAAAAAAGAAATTCTGAAGAGGCTTAGCACTGGGTTAGACACAGAAGAAAATATCAGTTAAAATGAAGACAGAAAATAAAATGGAAACATACAGAGCAAAAAAAAGACCAAAAAAGTGAACAACATAGTGAGTAGTGGGATATTTGCAAATGTTTTACTATACCTGTAATTACAGTTTCAGAAGGAGACGAGAGAAAAAATTTTTATCGAAACAATAGCTGAAATTTTTCCAAATTTTAGCTAAACTATATCCACAGATCTAATTCATTCAATGAACCTCAGGAATTAACAATATGAAAAAATCCACAAGAAAAACACATCTTAATCAAATTTCTTACAAACAATAATAAAATTTTCAAAGTAACCAGTATAAAAGACACATGACATACAGAGGAAACAAAGAATGCAACAAACTTCTCATTGGAAACAATGCAAGCAAGGAGTAGAGCAGCACTTACAAACTACTAGGAGAAAAAAAGGAGAAAAAAGGAAAAACTGTCAACCTAACATTCTGTTTGCAGAAAAATGCCTTTCAATAATATAATAAGCATATCATAATAAAAGCAATCAGAAGACAACCTGGGGGCTATGTTAATATCATACTAAATAGGTTTCAATGCCAAATTTTTTTGCCAGAACTGTTATTTACCAGAGTGTTATTTAATTATGATAGAAGAGTCAGTTTATTATGAGGACTTAAAAACTCCTAGTATTTGTGTACTTTATAACAGAGTTTTGAAAATAAGTGATGCAAAAGTAATAGAATACAAGGAGAAATAGAGAAATCCACAATTAGAGTCAGCTATCTCATTACTCCTCTCTCAATAATAGATGGATACATTAAATTCTTGGAGAACAAAATGGCAATCCACTCCAGTATTCTTGCCTGGAGAATCCCATGGACAGAGAAGCCTCACGGGCTCCATGGGGTTGCAAAAAGTCTGACACAACTGAGAGACTAACACACATATTAAATTCTAGGTAAACCACAAATTTCTCATAACTCTGATTACTCCAACCTCTGTGTCTTTGTTCATACTTCCAATTGTCCAGCCCCTTGAATAATCCCTCTACAACGTTTGAATCTATATTTTAAGGTTCTTCCTGAAAGTCACATCTTTCACAATGCCTTCAGTTCTTTTTTTGATCTAAATCATAAGGCTATTAAAAGCAAAAATGTCTTTTCAGGGTTCTAAATTGCAAGCAGCAGAAAATGAACCTGACTTAAACAGAAATGTAATTTACTACATTACACATGAAAAAACATGAGGTAGTTTATAGATTTGGCAGGACATTTGGGAAGCCAAGCTCAGAAATTGGATGGGAATAATGGTGGGTGGTTTCCCTGGTGGCTCAGATGGCAAAGAATCCTCCTGCAGTGCAGGAGACCAGTCCGATCCCTGGGTTAGGAAGATCCCCTGGAGGAGGGCATGGCAACCCACTCCAGTATTCTTGCCTGGAGAGTCCCATGGACAGAGGAGACAGTCAGGCTATGGTCCACAGGGTCACAAAGAGTTGGACATGACTAAAGTGACTTAGCATGCATGCACATGGCCCAAATTAGGCTACAAAACTAGTCTAATGAGGGGGCACTACTTGCAACTCCACCAATCACTGGAATCCTGACTTAGCACTGCTTACATCGGCAGAACTGGATCAAGGATTCTATATCAGCCCTAGTGCTGTTGATGCCTCTGTGATCCCTCAAAACTGAATGTCAGCCACTCTCACAACTTTGGAATAAACCTTTTAAAAGAATATTTATTTATTTATTTATTGGCTGTGCTGGGTCTTTGTTGCTGCGTAGGGACTTTCTCTAGCTGCAGAGAGGGGGAACTACTCTCTTGTTGAGGTGCATGGGCTTCTTGATGAGGTGGCTTCCCTTATTGTGAAGCACAGGCATGAGGCCTTCAGTAGTTGCAATTTCCGGACTCTAAAGCACAGGCTCAGTAGTTGTGGCCCACGGATCTAGTTGCTCCGCAGCACGTGCAATCTTCCAAGACCAGGAATGGAACTGGTGTCCCTTGCATTGCAAGGTGAATTCTTAGCCACTGGACCACTAGGGAGGTCCTGGAATAAATCTTCTTTTGTTTATGCTTCTTTGAGTTATTAGCTTCTCATTTGAACCTGGAAGGGGTATCTAATTTGCTAAACCTAGCACATTCATCTGCATTGTAGATGAAAGGAAATCTGAGAATGTGTCTTCTTTTAGCCCTCCACCATGGAAGTAAGCTTTCTTTCTCACTATATCTTGTATTTTGGGAAATTGACTAAATAAGGAATTGGTCCCTCCGCAGCACAGCCAAAAAGACCTTGATAAATGCTTTCTCTATGTATTGAGCATATGTAAGATAACAACAGAGAGTCTTCTAATGAGAGAAGTTGGGGAAAGTTAACTGGCTTAATCATAAACCCGAATGATAAATAAAAGCTGGCTTGACTGAAGGGTAGAAAAGCATGTATGAGGACCTTCATTCAAGGAGGAGCTTGGTGTTCAGAAATGGAGTGAAATCAGTGGACTTTGAGATGAAGCCAGGGAGTTAGGTAAAGGTTTGGTTTCTTTCTAGAGCCTTCTACGTCATGTTTAAGCCTATGAACTTTATCCTAATGACCCGATAAGCACAGTGCAAGGTTAGGGTGTGGGACTAAACTTATGAAACACAAGCTTTAAAAAGATAACTCAGGTAAAGAATAAACTGACACTCAAGTGTTGGAACCATCCAACAATGAATGAGAGGGCAGTGGGGTGAGGGAGTAAAATCAGAAACTTCCGAGCAAAGAGACTTGCTTGTCTTGAACAAATCAATTAACTTTCCTGAGGCTCCCTCCTCATCCATAAAATGGAGGTTATTTTCCTGTATTTCTCCACCTTCTAGGTTATTGTGAAGTAAGATGAAATAGAAGATAAGATTTCGACTTGTAGAATGCTCACAAGTATGATGTTCCGATAAATATTTAGTGAGTGCTCAATTATTTTGCTAAGCGTGGTGGAAGGTATACAAATTTATTAAACTTAGAAGAAAACATTTTAATTTTACATTTTACAGACTGTTTCTCATTATCGTTAGTCCCTGGTCTCTATATTTTTAACTACACTTCTATAGGGAGGCAGAATTACTCTACAGATGGGAAAATATACGTGGGTCATTTCTTGTAGTACCTATCACAAAGTAAGTACCTGACAAGTATTAAGTATTAGTAATACATCATAGAAATTATTCCTGAAAAGGATGTATGTGTGTGCATTTATATACATATACGGGCTTCCCTTATGGCTCAGATGGTAAAGAACCTTCTTGCAATGCAGGAGTCCCAGGTTTGATCCCTGAGTTGGAAAGAGTCCCTGGAGAAGGGAATGGCTATCCACTCCAGTATTATTGCCTGGAGAATTCCATGGACAGAGGGGCCTGGCAGGCTACAGTCATGGGGTTGTAAAGAGTCAGAGACACTACTGAGTGACTAACACTAACACTTAAAATGCACACGCACACACAGATACATTTGATATTGGTTCTTCATTTTGATAATTGTTTAAAGTTATCCAATAGAAAATGACTTTACAATCCACAGAGAAAAGGATTGGTATTTATAAAGACAGAAAAGAGTAGTGTTGCCAATATTTTACAAAAAAAAAAAAAAACAATAAAACCATTTTGGATAGCCAATTTTGCACTGAGTACCTCATCACACAGGAAAGGGAATGGAATCTTTCCCCAGGTAATTTGTACCTTCAATGTTCTTCAAATCTTAGACATAATCAGATCTGATTTTACTAAAAAATTATCCAATGATAGATATCACCTGTTAAGCTAATTTTCCTCCAGTTACCACACATATGAAGGCATAGCCCTTTGAGAGCTCATAGTAGAAATCAGTAGCTTGTGATTTCTAAGGAGACAAACAGATATATACAAAAATACATTTTTTGAAGTGAGAAAAAAATTGACAGAAAAGTTAGATAACATGACAAATATATGGCATGTGTTGTACTTACTACCCAGCACGCATGGCAGACGTCAATGATAAATCAGCCCTCTTTCCCTTGGAACAGCTGGCACTCTGGGAAAAAAATAAATCTTTTATTCTTGTTCTAGGTGTTTATAAAAGGGTATTAATTTGCTAATAATCGTTCTGGTAGGAGGATGAAATATACCAGAATGATTAGGAAATAGGTAGCCGAAGACCTTTTTTCTTTAAAAATATCCTTGAATTTCCATCTAACAGTGACTAATTGATGTGTTGATGAACTTATCTTTGACATTCCTAGAATCTCTCATATTCCAGGCTTATGTCAATGAGTTGTTGTTGTTGTTTAGTTGTTAAGTTTTGTCTGACTCTTTGCGACCTCGAGGATTGCAACATGCCAAGCTTCCTTGTCCTTCACCGTCTCCTGGAGTTTGTTCAAACTCATGTCCATTGAGTTGGTGATGCCATCCAACCATCTCATCCTCTGTTGTCCCCTTCTCCTCCTGCCTTCAATCTTTTCCTGCATCAGGGTCTTTTCCAATGAGTCAGTTCTTAAATGAGAAGTAAGGATAAATGAGTCCAAGAATAGTCCCTTGCAGACTAGCCTCCCAGAAAAGGATCTGGCTGTCTGCAAACTGCCGGTAGCTTGCCGTGGCTCAGTTCTCCGGCTGAGCAAATCTAGTCAAAAGTAAGGCTTGGACTTCAACCTTTGGTTGAAGGACTGATGCTTTTCCAGGCATAAACCTTGATGTTGAAAGTCCTACTGCTAGTTTGGTGTATCATCTAACTGGAACTGTAAGGTCCGAATCCCAGCACCAAGGCAAATGGTAACCCGTGAGTCTGCAGAAGAAACCAGACATGATCTAAACATCCCACATCTTGTGAATGCTAAACGGGTAGGATATAGTTGAAGTTCAGTTTCTGCCACACTACATCATGGAATCATACCAGGAAGAACCAGTACTTAAAAGTCAAAAATGTGTAAAAGCCAGTGCTATCCATGCAGCTTACAAGCTCATGGTTTAGGGTCATCAAAGTCATGTATCTGGACTTGTTAAATGAATAAACACCTGGGAACCTATATATTTGCTACTAATTCTATATCTAATAGTTTTTCCTAGTGAATACTTTCTAGTTCACCTGTTTGTGGGGTACATGTGAGTAGAGAGGTATATATGTATATGTGTACGTATATAACATTTGCTCTAGCATTAAAAGTGTTAAGTATACCTCTATGTAAATTTTTAAATTTGGCTTCTTTCCTTTTTAATATGAGGTCAAACATTGAAGGTTTAAAAACTAAGAATATAGAAAGAAGAAAGAATTTCAGAAAAAAAAACAAAAACAGGGTTTTGTTTGAAGAGAGGTAGGGTAAATGCAGAGATCAGTGTTCTGGCTTTAAACGCATCTTCCCTGTCCATGCCTAGGATCTGCCTTATAAAACCTTCTAATCTTCCTACATCAGTCTATTTCTGTAGTTTCACCCCCTACCCAATTCTTTACAGATTCTTGCTTTGTTTGCTTTTCTAAGTCCTCATCTCAATAGCTCCTAGCCAAGATCCTGATTTGTCTCTACCTAGCTTCTGTAGAGTGACAACCTGTTTAGATCACATCTGGTTTCTTCCGCAGACTCACCGGTTACCACTTTGCTCTGCTCCACACAGCAGCTCAAGTGCAACCCTCCAAAAGTGGGCTTTTTTTGACATGACTCCATTTCCTTCCAGGGCAGAGGAGAGCTTCGATTTATAGTGCATGCTGATATTCATGGTGCAAATATTTCCGCCATGGTCAGTTTCAAACTACCAATATGAAATCACTGAAAGTGGAGTTATAAAGAGATGTACAGCAGTAGGTAGTATATTCTTTGTACATATCTAATAGGTGGAGATAACCCCAAGAGCTTAGAAAACAAAAGACTGCCAAATAATTAGGTATAATTATTGAGTATTTGTTATCTGTATTTTGAGTATAATTTATCTATCTGTACACTTATACGGAGAAGGCAATGGCACCCCACTCCAGTACTCTTGCCTGGAAAATCCCATGGACGGAGGAGCCTGGTGGGCTGCAGTCCAAGGGGTCGCTAAGAATCGGGCACGACTGAGCGACTTCACTTTCACTTTTCATTTTCATACATTGAAGAAGGAAATGGCAACCCACTCCAGTATTCTTGGCCTGCAGAATCCCAGGGTCAGGGAGCCTGATGGGCTGCCGTCTATGGGGTCGCACAGAGTCAGACACGACTGAAGTGACTTAGCAGTACTCTTATACAAGTTAAATTTTAATGATGACTGTGTACAATAAGCAGCTTGCAAGTTTCTTAAAAATTTGAATCAGCTCTGATGAGCAGGACACCCTTGCTTCCAGAACAATACTGCTTCTATCCCACCATTCAGAAAGAGGCAAGAGAAGCAGGTGGTTTCAGGACAGGAAATGCCCACAATGAGTCATGATGGATTATCCCCCACATTTAAATTTTCTTGAAGGTCTGTATGGTAACACTACCCGTACTCATACACACACTATTATATGCTCATAGGAATCAAGAGGCAGAATCAGTCAGGTTTTTGTAGCCTTGGATTGAAACTCTCATTTCTACTCTCCTCTAGCTGCTTTAAGTAAGTACCCCCTGTCCACTGAACCATCAGTGGTGCTGAAAATGTGCTTTATACCTTATTCCTAGTGAAGTGAAGTTGCTCAGTCGTGTCTGACTCTTTGCGACCCCATGGACTGTAGCCTACCAGGCTCCTCCCTCCATGGGATTCTCCAGGCAAGAGTACTGGATTGGGTTGCCATTTCCTTCTCCAGACCTTATTCCTAAGTCCCACCACAAATTGGAGCTGTAAGGGCTTGGTTGATCTTTTCATTCTATGAATGGACGTTAGCGCCGATATCCTGAATGAGGACTTGCCTGGTGGCTCAGCGGTAAAGAATCCATCTGTAATGCAGAAGATGCGGGTTCGATCCTTGGGTCAGGAATATCCCTTGGAGGAGCGCCTGGTAACCCACTCCAGTATTCTTGCCTGGAGAGAGCCTGGCAGGCTACAGTCCATAGGGTCACAAGGGTCAGACACAGCTGAAGCGACTAAGCATGCACTCAGGCATACATGTACATACTGAATGAGACTGCCTAGCATTTCACATATTTCTACAAATGTGTATGAAAGTGTATTCTCTCCAAATTCATATTAAAATACATTAAAATGGTTTTTCCACAACTTTCTTTATTTCCAAGTACTTTCTTCTCTGTTGAGCTAAGCATTGTCTTAAAGAATCTGGAATACTATATTAAAAGAGCCTAGGAGACTTCCCTGGTGGTAGAGTAATTAAGACTTTGTGCTTCCATTGCAGGGGGCATGGGTTCAATTCCTGGTTGGGGAACTAAGATCCCACATGCTGCACAGAGCAGCCAAAAGAGAGAGAGAGAGAGAGAGAGAGAGAGAACCTAGGAGTGCTATAATGTTAACTTTAAACTACAATGATAAACACATATATTTACCCTCCTTGTGCAAACGTTCCCTGCACCCTTTATGTGTATTGTCTTTATCAACCTTCGGGGTTTTATAAACTAGTTTACAGTCAGTAGAATCATTAGAAAGCAGACATCTTTTTAATTAAACATATTTCATTACAATAATTAGTCTGCTGTGTACTCATTAAGTAGAATTATCTATCATTTTGTTCTAAACATTGAATTTGTTTCACAGCCTTAAACTGTCTCAGGGATCCTCCCACGCCAAGGACTTATTAACCTCAATTCCAAGGCATCCTCATTTGAACATTAATGAGCTCAGTCTTTTTTTTTTTTTTTTTCCCCCTTTGGAGTCACCAGTAGTCACCAGTATTACCCTAAAAGCAGTTTCACTCACTCCTTTTTGTTTAAATGACAGTTTAGCTCTACAGTTTAGCTCTACAGTTTAGCTCTACAGTTTTATAGAAACTGATTTTTCAACTGTTGTTGAAATGGATGTCAAAATACCAAATGTATACTGTTGAAAAAATGTACACGTGTATATGTTTTCAATTGCACACAAGTGACATTTTGATACCCACCAGGGAAAAGGGTTGAAAAATCAGTTTCTATGAAGTTTTGGAGCTAAGTACTCTATATAAGTTGAGTATCTAGTATCTGAGTATCTAGTAACTAGTATGTAACTAGTGACATCGTTTGCATGCATGTGAAATATAATATTTGAAATTCACATTTTGTTATTTAAGCTATATAGTCTATTTATATGTATATATGATGTATACCAGACGTTCATAATGCGCTTCCCTGGCAGCTCAGACGGTAACTGATCTATCTGTAATTTGGGAGACCTGGGTTCGATCCCTGGGTTGGAAAGATCCCCTGGAGAAGAGCCTGGCAACCCACTCCAGTATTCTTGCCTGGAGAAGGCCATGGACAGAGGAGCCTGGCAGGCCCCAGTCCATTGGATTGCAAAGAGCTGGACATAGCTGAGCGACTAACACACTTTCACTTTTCACTGCTTATCAGGAGTGTCACTTTGAGCAACTACCTTTACCTCTTCGTGTCACAGTCTCTATTCCTGTTGAAAAGGAATAATAATAGCATCTTTCTCCTGATGTCAGAATGGGTGTTAGTGTTTAATCAGGAAGTAGAACCCAATGAGTATTGAATAAAGGCTGCATTGCAGGAACTCCACCTTATACACTGTGGGAAGAATCTGGGGAGTAAAGGTCAGGAACAAGTTTTTAACCAGCTTCCTGGACCTGGGTGAATGAGCAGGAGATTTCCAGAAGCTAGGCACCTCCAACTGTGTAGAAGTCTATAGAGGTTGTTGGCTCTTGTGACTGCTGCCTCTGTGAGTTCTCAGGAGAGACCCTGGAGGTAGGCCTATATATTAAGAATTATAAAGTGCAGAATGCCCAGTTAAATTTGAATTTCAGATAAACAACAAATAATTTGGGGGGTCCAAGTATGTCCCAAATACTGCATAGGACATACTTAAACACCTTTTAAAAATTGCTGCTTATATGAAATCCAAATTCAGCTCAATGTCTCTGTGTCTTTATTTGCTGAATCTGGTAAACTTAGGCTGAGATCACTTTTGGTCAGCAGGGGCAGCAGTTGGGATGGAGAGCTGGACATGGAAGAGGGGGAATCAAGAATAAACTGGAAGCTACCAACACCTTTGCCCCTGCCTCTCATCACCTCTAATCAATGATGACAGAGCACAGTGGCTGCTGCTTCACTTCAGCCTCACCAAATCTCACCCAGATCTTTCCTGTAACCAGTCTTGACCGGGAACTATACAAGGGAGGGACTCCAGGAAATCAAGTTCCAGCTTAGCTAAAATTGACCAAAATTCCACATTGTGGAGTAAATGAATTCTCAGGGCAGCGCCTACACATAATACACACAAAGAATACCAGGAGGCATTCTTACAGGTGCTGTTGTCTTAGCAGGTCTGCCAGATGGCACCTTGGGCTGAGAAGGGACATGGAATTTGGTGAAGAGCTGTGAATAAGAAGGAAGATGTGGAGCTTACTATCAACTCACAAAAAGTTTCTTTACTGAGACAAAAGACAACTGCCTTATAAGGATAAAAAGGAACTCTTTCCAGGCAGTAGACAGCTTCTCCTAGATGGCCCAGAGCCTATAGGGCAGGCCAGGGAAGAATATGATAACCCTGGGCTCTTGTTGGCCGCTGGTGCCTTTGATCCCGTCTCGATGATTGCTGTTGTAATGATTACTGGACACTTTAACCTTGCTGGTACCTTATAATCCTTTCAATGCAGACAGAAGTGTTTGAAAATGGTCTGTGAAGAGGTTGTGCAGCATTGTTTTACATACATGCTCCTAGACATGGGGACTCCTGGCAGCTGGGCAAGAGGCAGATGCTACCTGAGCATCTTACTACCTAGGCCCTTGCTGGACCATTTGGCATCCGTTTTCCCTCCTCCTAGTATCAGCAGCCTAATTTTGCTTTTAAGGAGCTGCCTTTCAGTCATCCATATAAAGACTGATGTTCCTTGGTTCGGGAGTGACCATGTGATCCACAATTGCCCAATCTGATGTGTGCTTCCTGGCATAGAAACCATCATCAGTAACAACAGAAAGCAGAATTTAATTTTCACCATGAACAAAACTATGACTAGACCATCAAATTTTCTGCCACCTAGATCCTTTTTTAAAAAAAATTATTGAAGTATATTTAATTTACAATGTTGTGTTAATTTCTTCACAAAGTGACTCAGTTATACACTGCTGTTTTTGTTCAGTTGCTAAGTCATGTCTGACTCGTTGAGACCCTGAGCTACAACTCGCTAGGCTTCCCTGTTCTTCCCCATCTCCTAGAGTTTGCTCAAACTCACATCCATTGAGTCGGTGAGGCCACCCAACCATCTCTTTCTCTGTTGCCCCCTTTTCCTGCCTTCAGTCTTTCCCAGCATCAGGGTCTTTTCCAGTGAGTCTATTCTCATCAGTTGGCCAAAGTATTGGAGTTCCAGTTTCAGCATCAGTTCTTCCAATGAATATTCAGGGTTGATTTCCTTTAGGATTGATTGGTTTGATCTCCTCCTGTCCAAGGGACTCTCATGAGTCTTTTCTAGCAGCACAGTTCACAAGTATCAGTTCTTCAGTGCTCAGCCTTTATGGTCCAACTATCACATCCATATGTGATGACTATTGGAAAAACCATAGCTTTGAATATACAGACCTTTTTAGGCAAAGTAATGTATCTTCTTTTTCATATTCTTTCCCATTATGCTTTGTCATAGAAAGTTGTTCCCTGTGCTATACAGTATGACCTTGCTGTTTATCCATCTTATGTATAATAGTTTGCCTCTGCTTATCCGAAACTCCCAACTCCTTCCCTCCCCTACTGCAACCATGGGTCTGTTCTCTATGAGGCTGCTGTTTTTTGTCTGTTTAAGATTTTATTTACTTAATTTTTTAAACAGCACTGGGTGTTCGCTGCTATGCAGCAGTGTGCAGTCTTCTTGTTGCAGCTGCTTCTCTTGTTGCAAAGCATGGGCTCTGAGGATGTGGGCTCAGTAGTCGTTGCTCACAGGCTTAGTTACCTCGAGGCATGTGGGATCTTTCTGAAGCAGGGATTGAATCTGTGTCTCCTGCCTTGGATTCTCAACCACTGGACCACCAGGGAAGCCCTGAGGCCGTTTTTGTTTAATAGATATGTTGATTTGTATCTTAGATTCCACTTATAAGTGATACCATGTGATATTTCTCTTTCTCTGAGTTACTTCACTCAGTATGATAATCTCTGGGTCCATTCATGGTGCTGCAAAAGTCATTATTTCATTCTTTTTAATGGCCATGTGGAAGCCTGGCGTGCTACAGTCCATGGGGTTGCAAAGAGCTGGACATGACTGAGTGACTGAACTGAACTGGATGGCCAAATAATACCACCAGTACTTTTTTTATCTTTGCTGCATGACTTGTAGGATCTTAGTTCCTTGACCAGGGATTGAACACGTGCCCCCTGCAGTAGAAGCATGGAATCCTGTCCAATGGACTGTGAGGGAAGTCCTGGAACAGCCCTACTTTTGACTATTTGGCATGCCTTTTCCCCTTCTGGTATTAGATGATTATATTTTCTTTAATGAGGTATATGTCTTCAATCTCAGTCCATGTAGCTTGGGCGAGGATAATACCATTCTTACCTCCAGTGTTAAAAATGTGGCAGAAGCTTAGCCAATCTTCATATTTCATTCATAATTCAAATCAGCCCTTTGAGTTTCAGTCTTGTGATTCCTATTGGAATGTATGGGAAAGAGAAAACCTGCTTTCACTGGATTATTACTTCTAAAGATCCTGTGAACCTGGATGCTCCTGGGACCATTTTATGGAACTAGAAGTTGTGAAAGCAACATCAAACAAAGAAGTAAATGGTCTATAATGAGGAGAGAGAGAATGCATCATAATTTGAGTTTTTGGGTCCAGTTTTCAGTTAAAAGGGTCAATTCATTTCCTCCTCTTTGAGTAGGTTTAGGTGGTGCACACACTTAACACAAGGCAAAGCCAAGCCTGGTGCCTAAGTGATTTGACTCATAAAGATACAGTGAACCACTTTTAGAATTAGACAGTTTATTACTTACACAGAGAGCAATCAGAAGAGTAAGCCAAAAGTCTTTGTAAGAGTAAGCTACACTGGTCTTTGTCCCACACACCAAAAAAAAAAGTAAAATGTTATTCTCTCAGTTGTGTCTGACTCTTCTGTAACCCAATGGACTGCAGCCCACCAGGTTCCTCTGCCCATGGGATTCTCCAGGCAAGAATACTGGATTGGATTGCCATTTCCTTCTCCAGGGGATCTTCCTGACCCAGAGATCAAATTCAAGTCTCCTATACTGCAGGCAGATTCTTTACCATCTGAGACACCAGGGAAGCCCCACACATGAGAAAGGATGACATGGAAACAAAAGGAGCCAGATGAATGAAACCCAAGTTGTGAAATACACTGTTGCTGAAGAGCCCATTCTAGTTGGCAACTATTGAGTTTTCTATGCTGCATCTCAGCTCTGAGGAGACTGGAGCAAAAGTCTTACACTTCATCTGAAGCCCAGGAGACAAGGAGGGAGATAGGAAGGCAGGCGGTCCATGGCCTCATACCTGTTTCTTACAGACCTTTCATCCCCTCATGTACCTGGGGAAGCACAAGTTCTTCTGTCAAGACTCAGATAAGCCGTGACTTGAGCCTTTGCCTCTGCGGATGCATGCGAGGTGTCCAGGGTACCAGGATGAACTGTTCCCTCAAATGTCCATCTTCTGTTTTGGACATTTGTCCTTGTTTTTGTCTATAGTACAGGAATCTCCTTCCTAAAGTTCAGGACTTCTTCCCTCCTTGAAAAAGAGCCCATCTCCCATTATGGAAGTTAACAATGTTAGATGCTTTCTAAAGTCCTTTGCAGTTGGGATTAAGCAAGTTACATACCATCTATCCACCTATCACATGTTCTCATTTCCAACTTTGACAAAGAGCAAGTGTCAAAATGAAGCTGAGACCCCACAGAATCTATCCTGATGAGAGTCACCATTTCTATAGCATAAATATTGAACTTGCAGTGGTTGCAGTGGAAGCTTTCATCATGGGAAGCAAAGGGCAGTGACCCAGACCAATGGAGGCAGGAGAAGTGTCTTCATCATGTATTTAGAATGATTTTCACTGTCATTTTGGGTGCATCACTTGCCACCTTTATCACTGGACTTTCCTGGAGATTTAGTGATTCCTCAGTATCCTTTAAGAAAACCATTTTATGTTTAAAATAGTTAAAGTATCTTTTTCTCAGTGGCATAGAGGATCCTTAAATGATACATCCTCTAACACAAAATTTCTACAGGTAACCTACCACCTACCACTTTCCATTGATATTACTCAGGCAGCCCATCCATCCATCATTAAGCCATCTTAATAGGCGTCTTGGTTATCAAATGCCTCAATATCTAAAGAAATGCAATTCTAATGATGGCATCTCAGGTTTCACGACTGAAACTGTGTTTGACTAAAAATGGTGCACATCCACTTGGAGGCAGTATGGGGCATACATTACGGAACACGTATTAGAGCAGAAAACAAAATCGTTCATAATCCTATCAGGCAATACTTTTATTTTTTTCTTTCCAATCACTTTTTTTTCATACCAATCAAAGAAATTTAATGTTTCCTTTGAATTACATACCACATAGAGGCTATAGCAATTTTTTTAACACTCATAATTGAGTTTGTATTTCTTAACAAGAACAGCTACTTTGACTTATTTTCCAGCATTTTTCTATGCTGTTTGAGATTTTGCAAAGTTCTTTTGCTTATTGCAGTCACTTTTTGATGCTTATTTTCACAGTACTGATAATAGCATCTCAAGAGCTTCTTTTTCCTTTTATGAAATATAACCATTTTTCATAGTATTTAGAAAACTCATTGGAGGTTACTTTTCCCATTGTGGATTTGTAAGCTGTTTTCAGTATTGCATTATTGTAAATACCTCATGTTTTGAATATCTTTGTTCGTAAAATATTTTTATGTTTCAGGTGAATTTCTTAGCATGTATTCTTAAAAGTGATATGATTAAACAAAAGGATATGAAACTGTCTTGATACGTTAATCAGATTTCTTCCCTAAGAGTTATGTACTCTCACCAATCCTGGATGAGAATGCCCGTTTCATTGTATGCTAACTGGTATCATATGATGCCATTTTTAAAAATTGCTAACTTGATAGTCAAAATGGTATTTAAAATAGATGAATGGCATAATAGATGAAAGGTTAAGGAGAGATGATTTCTAAAATAAGGACAAAAAGTCCAAAAAGCAGATGAAAAATATTCATTCTTATTACTAAGTAGCAAAAATTAAAATTATACTGATTTTTAAACTATTTGGAGATTGAGGTTTTTAGAAACATTTACGTTTCAGGCTGTATTTGCTTATAAGGAAGTTTGATACAGTTTTTAAGTGATTATTTAAGCTAAAGAAGGTATGTATTTAGGGCTGCACCTATTTGTATCAGATATATCTATCAGCCCAGACATAACTGCTCTTAACTTTTTCTTCTTCCAGTGACCTTGGAACGTAGTGATGGATTTGCCCCTTACTTGCAGACAGCATGCCTGATGTAAGTGGGACAGGATTTTTACAGCCAGAGATTTATTCTTCCAGGTCACATTTATCTTTTCTGGAAGATGATGTCTCATCCCAGCACCCTTGTCAGTAACGGTAGCCCGGCATTGTTGTTGCTGTTGTTTGTTATTGCAAATTGCCTTCCTCTTTTCTTTGCATCATGGGTGGCATTACTTGATTTTCTTGTTGATGCATATTTTATTGGCTGCTTGTTTCTTAATGTGTGTACATTTCCCCTTAACATTGTACATTTAAAAATGCCACTTGAAGGCATATCGAACTTCTGACCTTACCAAGCTTCATATTTTGTATGAAGCTAAAGAAGGGATGTACTGGATGGCTTAGAAGTCTATTGGTCTCTTTAAAGCAGGGGTCACACATTAGCTTATCATGAGTTGTAACTGGCCCATAGACAAGTTTGCTATGAAATATGTAAACAAAAGAAAATCACCAACGTTTAAAAAGTGTGAGATTTTATTTACAAGTTCAGATTTCAGCTTCCTCTTCGAAAAAAAAAATCTTATGATCTGGGAACACTGAGTCCACATTTTTTAAAATCATTTAGACTGTTGCCTGAACATAATAGCTTCTTAAGACACATTGGGTATCATTATTAACTGCCTGGTCCTATAGCAGTTGAGTCTGCAACCTTCTTTTAGAATCTCTAAATCTGGCTTGAGCATCCCTCATGGATGCAGTACGTTCAAAATAGAATGAAGATTTCCTTGTGGGAATTTTCACTTTCTTCTCAGTAGAACCTCATTGAGAAAGGTGGTCTTCCCCGTCACCCACAGACAGACAGACACACACACACACACACTACCACCACCACCTCATCAGGTGTCAAGATGGATAGTACTACAATACGGGAGAGAGTTAGGGATCTCTGAGCAATGTCTTTTCGGCTAGACAGCCCAACAACTGCTGCCCTTAGATTAAGGCAAATCCAAAGGCAGAATATTAATTTTTATTCTTCCTTCCCATAGAGTGGTGGTCTCTTATGGAAGGATAATCCCTTTTATTTCTCTAGATTCCACCTCCTCTTACACCTTCCTCAGTCAATTTTTTTTTTTTTAACCACAACCACTCTTTTGTATTTGTGCCTCCTATTATTTCATTTCATTTAGCTCAAACTCCTATGAGTTATATTGTGGGTTGTTTTTATTTTTATTTTTCCTCTTTACAGCTAGACTTTTTAAGAGAGTAAACAATGAGTAAACAATACTCATTGTTTACACATTCCTTATTTTGGCTCTCTCCCAACTCAGATTGAAGTTGTTCAAGCCAAGGTCACTAGTTAACCTCCTGCTGCTGCTAAGTCACTTCAGTCGTGTCCGACTCTGCGCCACCCCATAGACGGCAGCCCACCAAGCTTCCCTGTCCCAGGGATTCCCCAGGTAAGAACACTGGAGTGGGTTGCCATGTCCTTCTCCAATGCATGGAAGTAAAAAGCGAAAGTGAAGTCGCTCAATCATGTCCGACTCCTAGCGACCCCAAGGACTGCAGCCCCCCAGGCTCCTCCGTCCATGGATTTTCCAGGCAAGAGTACTGGAGTGGGGTGCCATCGCCTTCTCCGAGTTACCTCCTAGGTGTGAAATCTAATGCTGTTTTCCTTTCCATCTTTTTCAAATTGTATTTATTTTTGTGTTTATTTTTTATTGTGCTGGGTCTTCTTTGCTGCATGCGCTTTTGTCTAGTCGCAGCAAATGGGGCTGCCCTCTAGCTGCAGTGTGCAGGCTTCTCGTTGCAGTGGACTCTGTTGCTCAGCACAGACTCTTGGACACTTGGGCTTCACCAGTTGTGGCTCCCAGGCTCTAGAGCACAGACGCAATAGCTGTGGTGCATGGGCTTAGTTGCCCCGCGGCCTGTGGGATCTGCCAGGATCAGGGAACGAACCTGTGTCTCCTTCATTGACAGATGGATTCTTCACCACTGAGCCACCAGGGAAGCGCCTCTATTTTTAATATAATACCTTTCTTAAGATATAAATCATATCTCTCACATCTTACTTAAAGTATACCATGGAATGGTATACTCAATGGTATACTTAGTATACTCAAAGAATCCTTTAATCATTACCACAATCACTTTTAGACCATTTTCATTGTCTCAAAAATAAATTTCATACCTGTAAGCTTCCATTCCCCACTTCCTGCCCAGCTCCAGACAACCAGTAATTTATATTTTCTCATCTGTATATATTTACCGATTCTGGACATTGGATGAAAATGGAATCATCAATATGAACTTTGCAACTGGCTTCTTTAATTTAGCATAACATAGCCAAGTTTCAAACATGTAGTAGTATACAGAATCAGTGTGTGTGTGTGTGTGTGTGTGTGTGTGTGTGTGAGTACTCAGTTGTATCTGGCTCTTCGCAGCCTCATGAACTGTAGTTAGTCCGTCAGGCTCCTCTGCCCATAGGATTTTCCAGGCAAGAATACTGGAGCAGGGGGCCGTTTCCTACTCCAGGAGATCTTTTCAACCCAGGGACTGAAACTGCATCTCTTGTGTCTCCTTCATTGGCAGGCAGATTCTTAACCACTAGCACCACCTGGGAAGCCCATAGTATCAGTGCTTCATTTGTTTATATAACTGGTTGCTATTCCATTGAATGGAAATATACCACATATTGTGCATTTATTTATTAGATGATAAGCATTTGAGTTGTTTCTACTCAATGAGTCTACTATGAATGAATCTATTAAGAATAATGTTCCTATGATCATTTGTATGCAGTTTTTCATGTGGATATATTTTTTTTAATTCTCTTGGGTTTTGGTGAATTTTTAATTTGTATCTTTCATCTCTAGAAATTCCATTTAGTTCTTCAATGTATTTTCCAGTTTTCTTCTTTCATGTTTATGTTTTACCTTAGGTCCTTGAGCATATTGAACATATCTACAGTAGCTATTGTCTGCTAATGTCATCACCTTTGTCTGCTAATATCATCACCTTTATCATTTCTGTGTTTCAATTGACAGACACCTGCTTATAGGTTACATATTTCTGCTTCTTGGCATGGCTACTAATGTTTGCTGGGTGGTGGACATTTTAAGTGTTATGTCATTGTCTAGATTTTGTTTCATTTTCCTTTTCATGTGGCAGGTAGTTCTTACTTGTAGATGGATTTGATACTTTTCAGGCTTATTGGTAAGTCTTGCTAGAGTGAGTTTAGAGTAGCTTTTATTCTAGTTCAACTTTAATCTTAACAACTCAAATACAACCCTCCTGGAGTCTCTACTGAATGCCCTAGTTATCATCATAGAGTGGTTCTTTGAACAAGCAATGTGGGCATCATCTTATTAGTGCTGCAAAGTCTTAGTCCCACCGTAGACCTACTGAATCAGAGGCTCTGGGATTGAGGCCCAGTTATCTGTGTTTTAACAGGTGCTCTCGTGCATTCTAATGTCTGAGAACCATTATACCAGAGCAATCCTTCTCAACACATTTTCTGATTCAGTAGTCTGGATAATGTCTGAGATTCTAAATTTTTGACAGGCTCTTAGATACCAGTGTTGCTGCTGAGCCTCTGACCTCAGTTTGAATAGCAAGGGCCTAGAAACCTTACTTTCAGCCAAGGAGTCCAATTTCAATGTCACAAGAGTGTTTCCTTTTTAAGTATCTACATAATGATAAGCAATCTATTCATGAATTTCTATATTGAGGCTACAAAAATAGGAGCCTTACTGGATAAGTGAAAGTGAAAGCCACTCGGTCGTGTCCAACTCTTTGTGACCCCTTGGTCTATGTAGTTTATGGGAATTCTCCAGGCCAGAATGTTAAGGGAAGCACACTGATTGAAACCACCCACACTGGCCAGGCACCATAGTAACCATTTGCACGAGTTGTTTTACAACAGGAGGTTCTGGTAAGGAACACGGAACTAATAAGCCACCACCAACTGGAAGAGTTCTAGAAAGGTCAAAAGGAGACACCATATGTCCTACCACCTCCCAGAATCCTTCTCTCTGGCATCCATCTTGGCTGAACAAGGCATGCACCACCAGGCAGTACTCTGAGTCAGAATGATTGGCTACAGACAACCTGGAAACTAATCCCATCACCATAAAACCCGAGACCGCAAGCCATGTGACAGAGCTGTTCTCCTGGGTTCCCTTACCCTACTACCCTCCACCCGGGTGCCCTTTTCCAATAAAATCTCTTTCTTTGTCAGCAGATGTGTCTCCTCAGACAATTCATTTCTGAGTGTCAGACAAGAGCCCAGTTTCAGGCCCTGGAAGGGGTCCTGTTTCCTGCAACATGAATACTGGAGTGGGTAGCCTTTACCTTTTCCAGGGCATCTTCCCAACCCAGGGATTGAACCCAGGTCTCTCGCATTTCAGGCAGATTCTTTACCAGCTTAGCCACAAGGGAAGCTCATTACTGGATATAGCCAGTAATATACTGATAGCATATTACTGGATATGCTACCCATAAAAATATGTATTTTTAGGTGGAAATAGCGTAGGTATTTCTTTTAATTCCTAAATCCAAGTGCAAATAGGATAAAGACATTGAACTGGTAATAAGGATAAAATGTCATTTGCTAAAAATTTTTATATTCTAGATACTGCCTAATTCTTTAAATCCTGACATTAACCTGAAGAGGTCAATATCATTATTTTTACTTTTTTATATTTCCTACTTTAATCTCTCCAATGGAAACTCAGATTAAACTACTCATTTGATACCATCCAGGGCTATCAAAGACTTCTCTGGTGGCTCAGACGGTAAAGCATCTGTCTACAATGTGGGAGACCTGGGTTTGATCCCTGGGTGGGGAAGATCTCCTGGAGAAGGAAATGGCAACCCACTCCAGTATTCTTGCCCGGAAAATCCCATGGATGGAGGAGCCTGGTAGATTACAGTCCATGGGGTCGCAAAGAGTCGGACATGACTGAGTTTTCACTTTCAGGGCTGTAAAGTTCAAATCCCATAACTACAGTGTTTTTTGTCTGTTGTTTTGCTTTAGTGTTTTAGTTTGAATGCAATATTAAAGTGAAAAAAAAAGAACCAATGAACTTCCTATGTGTTAAATTACTGTGATTATTACAATAAATCTAAATTAAACATGGATTCCATGTAATGCCATCTGACAGACTGCGTGCACTGCTCTGAGTTCATGATGGCTCGTTTTAAATAAGATTTCCATTACCTCAAAAAGTCATGTACTGGCACAAGTATTGTATTGTTTTCTTTATATTAACCAGCAGAACAATGTCTCTGTTTTAATAAGAAGTAGGAGGTTAATCTTGGCAAATAAAGGAAAGACTTTGAAAGGGTTGCCAAAAACTGGGGCTTTGTATACTGTGGTTAAAGCTACGTCACCTCTGTTTCAAAGTCAGGGCACCATGGTTGGGAAATCGAAGTGTTCAGTGAGGGCTCCAGGGAAGGAAGATGTGGGTTTACCCAGTGTGCACTGCGGCACACTCACTCTCTTTTTCTCTTTCTCTCTCTGTCTTGTTTAAACACAGGCAAAACTCTATTCTGAAACACAAATTTAAACTCTGTTCTCTGCAGCAGTTATTCTGTAGCCTGAAGCATGAGATTTCATGATTAATATCTTGGATCAGAAAACAAATTATTATTAGTTAAAAAGTTATCCATCTTTAAAAAATATAGCAAACCAGAACTAGGGTTTCTAGTTTTTGCCATTACATACTGAATTTTACACCTTGGGTAAATGCCACTGGAAAGACTTTCTCCCTTTATAAAAATCATTCAAACTAATTTTTTTTTTTTTTTGGTAACTGAAACTCTTTCTTAAATCTGGTTTCCTTAAATCTCTAGTATGAATGGCTTGAGGTGAAGGATGTCCTAAACAGATGATCCCCCGAAGATTTTTTTTTGTAGAAACGTGATTCACATTCTCTTCCTCCCTCCCTGTCGCCCCACCCATAAACTTTAGCATGTTCTTACCTGAAGATAAAAGGCAGGCTAAATGGCCATTCAGAGATCTCATAGCCTTGTGATACTGTAACTGTCTTCTTGGGTCAAATTTATACATAAACCAGATTTTACTGTCTGGGTATTCAGCTTGTAAGAAGTAACTGGGTCTAATCATATCCTAAGTCCTTAATCAAAACAGAGAGCTTCAGTGTCACATCACAAAGCTCTTTACAACTTAATTTAGGAAAATAAGGCAATGTTTTTTTTCTACATGCTCAATGGTAGGAGCTGGTGGAAACAGAGATGTTTCTAAGGATGTCTCTTGTTAGGGGTGAGATGAAAAGGACTGGCAGGCCTTGGGTTGGAGGCCTTATAGATGCTTGGTGACCTGGAGGAAACTGGGTTCTGCCTGGGTGGTGCTTGGCAGGTGGGGGTTTGAGGGGACAGAGAGGAGGTGAAACGCTGGAATCTGGGTAGCCCAGAGTTGGGCATAACCCAAGGAGGAAGCAAGGTATACCCAGGTGAGCAATCAGGACTCAGGAGGCTAGACCCCAGAGGAAAAACTAATACGAGGCCTCCAAAGTCTGAGCGGGTAGGTAGTCATAAACTGAGAATGCCACACGGAAGCAAAGCCAGGGAACCAGATACTTGGCAAGCTGTGTGAGCACTGGCATCAATAACTAGAGACCTCAATCACAGGAGTGCAGCCCTGCTTATGATGTAGTTGGAAAGGCATGAACTGAAAGAATCTGACCTCATATCCCTCCCCACCACACCCTGTGACCCTGAACTTCTAGCCCAGTGCCCCAGTGTCCCGCACTGTGAAAGGAGAAATGAATCACCATGTAGTCCAATCTCTAACGTGCAGGTTAGGGACTTTACCTGCCTCACAGGGTTGCTAAGAACAAAATGAATGTAGCGAAGGGATCAGGAAATACCTAACATGCCTTGAACAGGTGCTCTGTAAACACCAGTCCCTCTTGCTTCTTTTCAGTGATGATCTTGCATATTTACTTTCACCTGAGCCGGTGACAAGGGCTGAATGATGAGAGCAAGTAAAGACTAGTGATTCATGCAGCTTGAAAGGGAATGAGAGGCAGGAGAGACAGACCAATGCTGACACAAGGCTGGGGATTCGTTGGGGGAGGTGATGTATTTAAATTGTTGATAACTTTCAGAAGCAAGTTCTAGCTGGAAAGTCCTGTTAGGACAGGATGACGGAGGGATATTTTCTATTTTGAATTAAAATAACTTCCTGCTTAAAAAAGAATCCTGATCTGTTTCTGCTTGTGGTCACTTGACTTTATCTCGATGGTCAGTGAACTTTCTTCTAGGAGGAGATGACAGTCTGGTGGGAACTGTGCCTGTATCCATGTGCAGTGGCTGCGATGGAGAAATGGAGGGATCATCCTGAAGAGGTTTTTACAAAGCAAATCTACTGTCTTTACTTACATAGTGTGTTGTTCAGGGTGGTTTTTGAAAGAGAGGAGAGAGTTTGAAGAAGATAAATTTGTACTACAAAAAGTTGTTCTAAAATTAAATTCTGATGATGCTCTTCCCTTGGTTATAACCCTCAGTGACCCAGCCTCCCCTCCTTCCCACACTGGTGCCCCAGGGATAAACTCCAAACTCCTTAATATGACGGATAAACCCTCCTGATCTATCCTTATCATGCTCTGTGGCCTCATCAGTCACTTCTCCAACTCCTGCCCACTAGCTTAAAGCTGAACTAAACTATTTAAGATTCCAATAGTATCCCATGTTCTCTCCACACCCTTATAAGTGGTATTCGTACTACATGTAATATTTTTCTGCTTTACTCTGTTTATCTTTAAACTCCTGCTTGTGCTCTATATCTTAGTTTGAAAGTCACTTTTTCCAGAAAGTTACCCCAAATCCCCTAAGACTAAACCAACTGTTCTCTTCACCACATGTGTCTATAGTACCCTATGTTTATTCCTATTGCAGTAATAAATAAATAAATCACATTGTGTGGTAATTACCTAAACACTAATTTTTCTCTCCCACAAAGCTGTGGATGTTTAAGGGACAAGAACTGCCTGGTCAACCCCATACTCTGAGCACCTGAAAGATAGTAGCTATTCAGTAAACACTGTTATATAAGTAAAAGAATGAACTGAATGTGAACAAAAATTTTCCTAACAACAACAAAAATAATCCAAAGCAATTTTAGTGCTAATAAAGCACTTTCTGGAATACCAGTGGCTCTTGAGGAAAACTGACTTAAAGTTGTGCAGTGGCACATGAAATGATGCCCAACATACTAATGCTCATGCTTCACGTGTGCTTAGGTGCTCAGTCATGCCCAACTCTTTGTGACTCTGCCGCCTGCCAGGTTCCTCTGTCCATGGAATTTTCCAGGCAAGAATACTGGTGTAAGTTGCCATTTCCTCCTTCAGGGAATCTTCCCAGTCCAGGGATAGAACCCATGTATTCTGTGTCTCCTGCATTGGGAGGCAGATTCTTTACCACCGAGCTACTAATTATCAGAGAAATGCAAATCATATGATCCAACCTATTAGGTTCTTAATAAAGATTGCTGAATTTACACAGTTAGGAAAAGAGGTTTTTTTAAGTCTCAGTGGCTGGGCCTGAGTCAAGTTGCCCCCTCTTGCTGTTCCCTAATCAGAAAATCCAGAAAGATCACATGGGTGAGGGAGACCCACTGCTAGAAGTCACTTTTCTGGTATTTCCTTGCTCTGTAAATTTAAAAGCTACCATCAATTATGGAATGTGAGCAAACACCTAAGATAAAGACCAGAAACCTGGATCTCGTCAAGTGTTTTGCAGGAATTTGCTAAGCAATCCTGGCAACAGCCCTGCAAGTAGATGCTATTTTATTCTCACTTTACAGACAAGGAAATTGAGACAGAAAGTTGAAGTAACTTGCCCAGAGTCGTGTTTCTTGAGAGTGGCAGTGCAGGGATTCAAGCTCAATGTGACTCCAAAGCCCACCCTCCATTGCCTTTGAGAAGCAGCAGGTGGTGGAAACACTGGTAGCACCAGGTAACATATGAGAAACATGTGTGTGACCTCCTGCCCTTGCTGGGATGGGTGTCTCTGAGTCCTGGCATGCTAGAGAGGGGTAAGGATTACCTAGAACACCTGAGCACAGTGAGCCGCATTACTGGTGAAAACACATAATGCTGCTGCTAACTTCCTCCTGCAAAATAGTGAGTTCTAGATTTCTGCAAGCATAGGAGCTAATATTTATTGCCATGAAACTGACATTTTATAAACCTGTAAGTTTAAACAGTTCAGAAAGTTCAGAGAAAAGAGGAGGCAAAGAGAACGGGTCTGTTTGAAAATAAAATAATTGCATACAAAACTTCTTGAAGTACTCATCTATTAGGGTGAAACTAAGAAATGTAAATGAGCAAACTCCTGGAGACAGTGAAGTATGAGGAAACCTGGTGTCCTGTAGTCCACAGGGTCACAAAGAGTCAGACACGACTTAGCAACTGCACAACATCAACAAAAAGAAATGTAAACTATTATTGTGTCAACATCAGTAATTTTTTTAGGATAATTTTACCTGACATGTTTATTTGTGTCCCAGACTTATTAAGGTATAATTGACAAATAAAATTGCACATATCGAAGGTGTACAATGTGGTGATTTGATATATGTATAATTGTGAAATGATTACCACAATCAAATTAGTTAACCCATCCATCACGTCATAGAGGTACCTTTTTTATTTTCATGGTGAGAACATTTAAGATCAAGTCCCTTAGCAAATTTCAAGTGTACAGTACAGTATTATTAACTCTAGGTACCGTGTTAGACATTAGATCTCAAGGGTCTATTCACTATATAGTCAAAATTTTGTACCCTTTGACTATCTAGAGTCTATTCATTAGTCAAAATTTTGTACCCTTTGACTAACATCTCTCCATTCTCCCTACCCTCAGCCCCTGGTGACTACAATTCTAGCTTGTTTATATGCTATTGACTTTTTAGAATTCACAAATAAGTGATACTGTATAGTATATGTCTTTCTTTGTCTGACTTACAATAAATAAATTTCATATTTTTATATTGTGGACAATTTCCTGAGAGTTATCATTTTGCAAAATCAAACAAGGTCTAGCAAAAATATAATTAATGGGTTTTAAATAATAACAATGGTAGATATATCATTGCCTTACCGGCAGCTTGAGTGTGCTAATTCAGAACTTGGGGGTTTTGTTATAAAAAGGCTGTTAATCTAGTCTTCTGAGACTAACATGATGCTGCTATGTGTCTCACTGAAAACCTTTGAAGATATAAATGTCTAAGATTTTTTTCTGTTGTATTTAATTGACTTTCTAAATATCAAGAGAAACAGTTTACAAGGCAAATGAATGATGCCAAAGGTAAAGGAATCTGCTGTGTTTCATCTCATGGTGTGCTTTACCAAGGACTAATATCCTTTTTATGATTGAGGAAGCACTGGTGTTCAAACTCGCATTGCAGTGTCCACTTGCAATTTCCTTCTTTATCATTCCAGAAATGAGACAGACAGCGAGGGGCACTCAGGACCCTCATTTACTCTATGTGTAACACCACAGGTTAAATAGAACTTTTGATTCAATTTTGTCAGATATGGGTTTGTTGAAAGCCAGCTGTTGATGAAACAGATTGAGAGTTGCTGCAAACAGTTAGAGCTATTGATTGATTGCTATTATTCAACCTCTTCTCCTGGAGCCCATCAAAAGTCAAAAGCACTGGCTGTGAACACGTATACCTGGAGGCTGGGTGAAAAGAACTTAGTCAGAGGTGTGCTTCCATGGACCCAAGTCCCTGCTCAGGAATTCACTCGAATGAATGAGTTTGGTAAATATGTATTGTGTAACTATTCTGTGCCTATCTCAAAACACAAGTGCCAAATCATTCATTCAGTGGGCATGCAACGTGTATGTATAGAACTCCTGTCATATGCCAGGCACTGTTGAGTGTAGGGCATTCAATATACAGCAATAGAATTTGCTTCAAACGATCCACAGGATAACAAGTGCAGCAAAGATGTGCCAGCAAAATGAAGTCAGTAACGGGGGCAGATACCAGACAGCAGAGCCCTGGTCGGTTCAGTGTTCGGTAGGAGTTATTTTCTCAAGCTCTGAGATACTTCAGTATCTTGGTAGTTTCCCTCACCCATCTTATAAATGGTTCCTTTCTTCATCCGTTCTCAAATGTCTCCCTGTGTGCTGCTGACCCCCAGATGGTACAGTCCTAAAATTACCAGGTAAAGTGGAGTCTTCTGCTGACCTAAAATCAACTGTCTTTGGCTTATGCCTCTAAAGTTTGGAGGTTAATTGACAGCATCGCTCACAGGACTGAGGCCATGTGTGAAGGTCTGAAATACCATCCAAGTCTACAGGATTAGAAAAGAGAATCTCAACAATGTGGCTTTCTCAAAAATAAAAGAATACATTTTGGAAGGGAATGAACTATGTAAAAAGGCTCCATGCTCGAAGGGTAATCGGAATTTGACACACCTGGTGGCTGAAAACAGAATTGGCAGCAAGATGCCTCTCTTCGATGGCCCTTTGAAGAGCTGAGCACAGTCAGGCACTAGACATTTAGATATTTCTTCTTCTGATCCCCCTCAGGTGGTTTCTGCCAGATATGCTGCGGGGATGTGGTCCTGACATTCTCCCAAATAGGAATCCAAAGAAGTGTGGGAAGCACTGCTGATCTTCCTTTCCTATTGTTTTCCTTCAGTGGAGAGTTGAAGCTCACTAGAATATAAAGCAGTTTAATTCAAATAGAAGAGTTCAACTTTTGCCAGGAATTTGGCTTAAGTCACTTGAATCCACATGGATATTTACACAAATCCACAAACTATTAAAGCAAAACTGCCAGGCTTTGAATTACCTTGGGCAGGAGCAATTATTTATTTTTTGTTTCATCTTCAGCACACAGCACAGACCCTCATACAAAAACTCAACAAATATTTGTTTAATGAATGAGCAAATTCAGGACTAAAAGAATAAGAATACAGACAAAAGTAAATTAGAATACATTTCTTTATTTCTGCACATTTTTTAAAGTAGACATAGGTGACTCAGACGGTAAAGAATCTGCCTCCAAAGTGGGAGACCTAGGTTTGATCCGAATTGGGAAGATCCCGTGGAGAAGGGAATGGCAACCCTATTCCTGTATTCTTGCCTGGAGAACCCCATGAGTTCAGAATCCCAAAGAGTCTGACACAACTGAGTGATCAACGCTTTCACTTTCACAAGAAAGTAGCAGGTAAAAGAGTGTTTTCCCTTAAAGTAATCGCCTTCGGGTCAGGGTGAGTAGTAGGCAAAGACATTTCAACAATGCTACTGGCGAAGTGGTAAAGAATCTGCCTGCCCATGCACGAGACACAAGAGATCCGAGTTCAATCCCTGGGAATAGGAAATGGCCACCCACCACACACACACACACACACACACACACACACACTGCTGTTTATATACCACTTTTAGAGTCAGTCACACATTCTCTTGCTGCTGCTGTTGTTGTTTAGTCACTAAGTCATGTCCAATCCTTTGCAACGCTATGGACTATAGCCTGCCAGGCTCCTCTGTCCATGGGATTTTCCAGTCCAGAATACTGAAGTGGGTTGTCATTTCCGTCTTCAGGAGATCTTCCCCAGCCGGGGATCAAACCTGCATCTCCTGCAGTGGCAGGAGTATTCTTTATCACTGAGCTGCCTAGGAAGCCCACACAGGCACTCCTAGAGAGTGGCAAATCTTCATCATTTGGGAAAGGATTTAATTTTTTTTGAACCTGGTAAAAGTTATACAGAGTCACGTTTTGTATGTAAGATGAATAATCAAAGTAGGTTGTACTATATATCAGTTCAGTTCAGTCGCTCAGTCGTGTCCGACTCTGCAACTCCATGAATCTCAGTACACCAGACCTCCCTGTCCATCACCAACTCCCGGAGTTCACTCAAACTCACGTCCAGCGAGTCAGTGATGCCATCCAGCCATCTCATCCTCTGTCGTTCCCTTTTCCTCCTGCCCCCAATGCCTCCCAGCATCAGAGACTTTTTCCAATGAGTCAACTCTTCGCATGAGGTGGTACTATATATATATATATTTTACATCTATATATGTAACTACTTATACACACAAAATATATGTATATATAAACAAAGTGTGAGTACAAAGTAACGAAATATCTTTTTATTTTTATTTTTCTTGATGACACTCAAGTATGCTTGGAAAGCATCAGATTTCAAAGTATGGCAATTCCACAAATATTCTGAGCAATGACAACTTGAAAAAATGAGTATGTAGTTTCGCAACATGATTACTATAAAGAAAAACAATCTTTTGAATATTTAGTTTCTAACCTGTTCATTGAAGAAGTGGTACTATACAAGGCCTGATACTTAGCATTCAATACAAACTAGTTGCATGAAAGGAAAGTATCATTTCCTTATAACTGTACCTCAGTTTTCCCTCCCTCTCTCTCCCTTCCTTCCTCCCTTCCATCCCTCTCTGGATCTCTTGCATAATTCGTGGCACTCTCTCATTACTGGTCTATGAGACTTTACTTTTTAAAATATTACTATAACATTTTCCCATTATTTCTGATCTCCACTAATATTTCCTACCCATCCTCTTTTGTACCTTTTTGAGTACATTAGCTTATATTTTCAGACATGTTTGTGTCTATGAAACTGCTTAGTGTTGTGTGGTGAGATACATTTTTTTTCTCTATGTTTTACTCAACATTATGTTTTTAACATGCTGTCCTGTTGCCAGATATGTCTCCCGGGCATTGCTTTTAACTCTTGCATGGCATCCCTTTGCACCTGGTGATGGATACCCAAGTTGCCTTCAATTCCCTGCTACACATTCCCTTATGGAACTATGGATGACTTTTGTCTCTGGAAAGGGTACTCATAAATTAGGTTACAAATTCAATTCCATGGTGCTGTCAGGTTTCCCTTCAAACTATACTGCAATGTGCTCCAACAAATAGGGCCTGTGAGTCCCTGTTTCCTTTCTTGAAATGATAGCTTCATTTGGAATTATCTAACTTTTCCATGTTCACCAACCCAGTGGATATAAAATAGTTCCTATTAGCATTTTAAGTTGCATTACTCATAGCACTAGTGGGCTGAAGCATGTCTTCAGATGCTTATGATCCACTTGGGGCTCCTCTTCTGAATATTGTGTGTTTTTATTTTTGCCTCCCTCTACCACTTAGACCCATGCCTATCATCTTGTTGATTTACCAGAGTTCCATATACATTCTAAGTTTTTTTTTTTCCTAATAATCTGAATCTATATTTATTCTTTCCTAAGTAATTCAAACCCTGTGACCTTCTGGTTTTCCCTAGACTATTGGATTATTTGAAATCAATGATGCTAATTAAAAATATATCATAAGAGTTTTCATGCTTCAAGGCTTTTGAGTCTCATCCTTTCTAATATGTGTTCCCAATAAGCATATTCTGTAGGGAACTTCTGCCACTTAGAAATCTGCAGATTTCTTTCTGATCTAGCCATCACTGAATTCTGTTTTCTGATTACAGATCTCATCAAAGGTACTAATAAACTTAGGACTGGCTAGCAAATGAATCCTTCAGTCCTAAAGACTGAAGGCTGAAATACCAAATAAATCACAATACCTAAAGCAAACAGTCCCAATGTTTGTTGAGTTTAGATTATTCTGTCTGTTTACATACTTTTTTTTTCTAGCACCATATATTAAAAACTGCTTTTTATTTCAAAGTAAGATTACATTTAAGGAGACTAGTAATATAAAAAGAAATTTCTTCTAAGAGTATCTTGTCCTTATCTCCTAAAATAAACAAAGAATTGAAGATTAACTGATTGCAACAAAAGACCTAGATCATCTCTAGGTAAGTAATGATGAGGATATTTCATGAAAAATAAGTGTCAATGTAGCAGTAGCTCCTTATACTGATTTCCTTTTTATTTTTATGTTTTTTAGCCAACAGATTACTCTAAATTTAGTAATCTTGGTTGCATATAGCAGTGCTCATGAAGAATGAACTTATCAATTTAGTTAACATAGAACATATGCGTACCCAACTGCAGACTGGAGTTAAGACTTAGACTGGAATTTCAGCCCCTTATCATCTGGCTTCTAATTCAGTCTTTGGATTTTACCTCTCACAACCTTCTTACACATTCCAAATTGAACTGGACACTTCACAATTTGTTGAACGCTCCAGTACCTTCCCACTTTTCTGTTCTTGATCCTGTAACATCCTCTCCTGGCAGTCCCACTCTTTCATGCCGAAATCGTCCCCATCCTTGAGGGCTCAAAAAGCTGCCCAGTGGCCAGTTCTGAGTGATGTCATCTCACCTCCCCCTAGATGTACCCTCCTTTTTCTGTTAAATCCCATCGCATTCAAAACATGCCTCTCGTGGCATTTTAAAAATAATCTGTTTCCTAAAATTCTGCATGTTGGGGTGTTTGCATCTGTTGCTGCTGCTGCTGCTAAGTCGCTTCAGTCGTGTCTGACTCTGTGTGACCCCATAGACGGCAGCCCATCAGGCTCCCCCATCCCGGGGATTCTCCAGGCAAGAACACTGGTGTGGGTTGCCATTTCCTTCTCCGATGCATGAAAGTGAAAAGTGAAAGTGAAGTCGCTCAGTCCAGGCTAGAATTTAAACTCCACAAGGGTAGAGCTTGGGTCTTGTTGATCTCCAGCCCCAGCAATGCCTGGCTTAGTGCCTTTCATAGTTAATTGTTATTGTTCAGTCACTAGGTCATGTCCAACTTTGCGACCCCGTGAACTGCAGCACGTCAGGCTTCCCTATCCTTCACTGTCTCCTTCAGTTTGCTCAAACTCATGTCCATTGAATTGATGGTACCATCCAACATCTCATCCTCTGTTGCCTTCATCTCCTCATGCCCTCAATCTTTCCCAACGTCAGGGTCTCTTCCAATGAGTGGGCTCTTTGCATTAGGTGGCCAAAGTATTAGAGCTTCAGCTTCAGCATGAGTCTTTCCAATGAATATTCAGGGTTAATTTCCTTTAGGATTGACTGGTTTGATGTCCTTGCTGTCCAAGGGACTCTCAAGAGTCTTCTCCAGCATCACAGTTCAAAAGCATCAATTCTATGGTACTCAACCTTCTTTGGCCACCTGATTTGAAGAACTGACTTATTTGAAAAGACCCTGATGCTAGGAAAGATTGAGGGCAGGAGGAAAAGGGGACAACAGAGGATGAGATGGTTGTATGGCATCACCAACTCAATAGACATAAACTCCAGGAGTTGGTGATTAACAGGGAAGCCTGGCATGCTACCGTCCATGGGGTTGCAGAGGCTGACATGACTGAGTGACTGAACTGAACTGAACTAAACAATCTTCTTTATGGTCCAACTCTCATATCTGTTTGTGACTACTGGAAAAACCATAACTTTGACTATATGGACCTTGGTTGACAAATGATTAATTATATTTAATTACTGAATATTAAATGAATGTCTAGGAGTTCAATGAACTGTTAAAAATATTGCACTGAGGATGAGGAAGAATTGCCTCATATTTACAATGGATCAAGGATGAGTGGCAGTGAAATCAACGAATCCTGGGAAAGCTGAGACAAACCTTGTCAGTTCACATCCCTGCTCCACTGTTTAGAAGGTTGCCTTCCTCGACCAGATGGTTCAACCACTTCATTTCCTCATTTGTATAACAGAGATAATAATATCAGCCACCAAGATGGTCTCAGTTCAGTTCAACACATCACCAACTCCCGGAGTCCACCCAAACCCACATCCATTGAGTTGGTGATGCCATCTAACCATCTCAGCCTCTGTCATCCCCTTCTCCTCCTTCCCTCAATCTTTCCCAGATGGTCTCAGTTAGGATTAAATAAGTTAATAATTTAAGCATAAAATAAAAAAAGTTTCCCTGAATGTCTATACATTCATTTACATGTTAGTTGAAGATGAAGTGAAGTGGCTCAGTCGTGTCCGACTCTTTGCTACCCCATAGACTGTAGCCTACCAGGCTCCTCCATCCATGGGATTTTCCAGGCAATAGTACTGGAGTGGGTTGCCATTTCCTTCTCCAGGGGATCTTCCTGACCCAGGGATCAAACCCAGGTCTCCTGCATTGTAGACAGACACTTTACCGTCTGAGCCATGGTAAATGTTATTTTCATTAGGATTTTCCTGTGGGTTTAGACTATAACTAAAATGATATTGGTTGTAGATGACATTTTGTCTGGTTAAATGATAGACATGTGAAGTATGTAGTAAAAAACACTGGAAGGTAAAATGAAAATTTAGTGTAATTTGAGGAGTTCTAAAATGTACTCAAATTCAGGAATAAAATTAAGAAACTGTTCATATTAGAGCCATTTCTTTGCATATTACTGTTTAATTGAGCAATATTTTTCCATTTAAGAGCTCTTTTAATAACCAAATTGACTCTTCAGATTTGGTTGGAACTGCAGGCTTGGAAACTAGGTAGGGAAAAACTTTACAATGTTCCAGGGCATGTTTTCTTACAATTTTATCATAAATTAAATATACATTTGAAAGAATACAGAGTGCAATATCAAGAGCAAGTTAACTCTGTTGGCATCACCAGGGAAGCCCATGCGTATAGCTGTAAGGAGTGTAAAGTGAAAGTCACTCAGTCGTGTCTGACTCTTTGCAACCTCATGAACTATACAATCCATGGAATTCTCCAGGCCAGAATACTGGAGTGGGTAGCCTTTCCCTTCTCCGTGGGATCTTCCCAACCCAAGGATTGAACCCAGGTCTCCTGCATTGTAGGCAGATTCCTTACCAGCTGAGTCACGAGGGAAGCCCTGATTGGGATTTGATGGCATTTGATAGGAACCCAAGATCTAGGAATCCTCCAAGAGCAGGCTAACACCTCCATAGAATCAAGAAAACATTATGCCAAAGGAATATTCTAGGGGGGGAAAGCATTGTTTATTTTGTAAAGACCTTCTGCCAAGTCCCAGTAGAGTTTTCTTATCAGGCAATGCCCTGAGAAAGCCTTTAGCATGAGCTATCATCAGCAGGACAGCAAGTCTTTTAGGCCTCATTTCTCTAGGTCTACACCCTGATCTCAACTTTCCATCTGAATGCTGTGATGATGAGTAAATCAGATCTGAAAGAAAAGAAAGAATAGCAATTATGTGCTTATACTTCCTGTACATGTAACACGTACATGCACATGATCCAGTAACGTGGCCTGAGTTATTCTTGGACTAACCCATGTAAAACAACAACTCTTTTGTGGGACAGATGTGTAAAAAGGTGAGCCTTGAACACCAAATGCTACTTCCTTGCAAATATCATCATGAATTGAATCTACAGCAGCCCCTCTCCATTTTCCCTTTTCCAACTGAATATATGCTGTGCTGTTGTGCTAAGTACTTCAGTTGTGTCCTACTGTTTGTGACCCTATGGACTACAGTCTACCAGGCTCCTCTGTCCATGGGATTCTCCAGGCAAGAATACTGGAACGGGTTGTGTGCCCTCCTCCAGGGGATCTTTTTCACCCAGGTAAAGAACCTGCCTCTCCTGTGTCGGGGCAACTGGGTTCTTTACCACTAGTGCCACCTGGGAAGTCCAACTGAATATTTATAGGTCTTCAATTCCAGCTTAGGCCTTACTAGTTTTGTTATCTTGAAGCAGCTCTATTATCCTAGCTGCTGCTGCTAAGTTGCTTCAATCGTGTCCGACTCTGTGCGACCCCATAGATGGCAGCCCACCAGGCTTCCCCGTCGCTGGGATTCTCCAGGCAAGAACGCTGGAGTGGGTTGCCATTTCCTTCTTCAATTCATGAAAGTGAAACGTGAAAGTGAAGTCGCTCAGTTGTGTCCAACTCTTCGGGATCCCATGGACTGAGCCTACCAGGCTCCTCCATGCATGGGATTTTCCAGGCAAGAATATTATCCTTGGGTATTAATTTATTTGCCTGGGAATGGAGAATGGAGATGCCTCACTTTAGGATTTGTTGGGGAAGGAATGAAAGATTATAGAAGACATTTTTGGAACTTTGCTGATACTCAAAAAGTGTTAATTCTTCTACAAATTTTTTTCAGGTTAATTTTCTTTTCCTGTAGTCACCTCAAACTTAAGAAACCTTTGATACAAGCTAAAAGCAAGGGTTAATGGATAATACAAGAAAACCAATAGATCTGAAGATAACATGCAAAATAGATATCTACCCCAATGAATTATCATTGCCTTGTCTGTCCAGTCATCTTTTCTTCCTTCTGGAAATTATTTCTCCTTCTTTATTCCCCCCTGGGAGATAATATTTATTTATTTTTAGCCATCTAGCTGAAATGGTAGCTGCCACTCCCAGCCACACAGAATGATGAAGACGAGTCAATAAAACATGAGTAACAACACTCACAGACTGACCCTAGCTGATTGGTCTGGGAGTGAGGGCTTCCCAGGTGGTGCAGTGGTGAAGAATCCACCTACCAAAGCAGGAGAAGCACATTCAATCCATGAGTGAGGAAGACACCCTGGAGAAAGAAGTGGCAACCCATGCCAGTATTCTTGCCTAGGAAATATCATGGACAGAGGAGCCTCGTGAATTACAGGTCATAGGATCGCAAAAGAGACTAAACAATAGAGATGCAATATTTATTATACAGATACTGATGCTCAGATACAGATACAAAGATACACCAATCAAATGTGACTGGGACTCCACTTTCAAAGGAAAAGAGTGCTCGCTGTTAAATGGATGATATGGATATGGACAGAATGTTATCCCACCTAACCTAATAATTTCATTGAGAAGAGAGACAATACTCAAATGACAGAGTTCTAATTCTCCATGTGTATTGTCTCTTGGTTCAATGTAGTTCCTTCTAGATCATGAGAGAGGCTCTCAAGTCAAAGGAAAAAGTCATAGTGAAATTATGTTCCCACTTTTAGAATATTAGGCATGTAAAAGCCTAAATTTATAAGACCATCATTTTTCTACAGTGAAGGGATTCTTTATTCTGCAAAAGATTTACCACAGCATTTGTTTAATCAATAAAATCTCTTTCCAAAATAGTTAAATATGTAACATTTCAGGATATGCACATCTTACATGAAGAAAGACAAAACTATAAGCACAATAAATTGTCCAATGTATTTACTCTTGCAAGGTTTAGCCTAATGTAGATGATACATGAGAGTTCAAAGGTTGGACACAAAGCCAACCCATTGCAGATGAGATAAATACACTTTATTATTTTAACAGTTCTCAGATTCTCTCATACCTACCATCAAGAGAAAAACATTGTAAGATCTTTAGAACTCAACATAAAAAGTCATAGATTGATTAATACTATGGCAAGGACTACTGTATGGAAAATAAAAATCACCTTTCTTAGATGAATATCGTTTATAACAGAAAGCATGTTCTCAGTTATAATCTTAAAGGAATCTTACTGCAAATCATTTGAAGTAGGTATCATAGCCTTTTTAAGAATTATAAAATTAAGACTAGTACATTAAATGACTTGTCCAAGATTACACATGGAAGTGGTATATAAGAGAGTCAGGATCCTCATCCTTTTTTTAAAAAAAAAAAATTAAAGTACAGCTGGCATACAATTTTATGTTAGTTTCAGATGTACAACATAGTGATTCAACATTTAAATACATTATAAAATGGTAGGATAAGTCTAGTAATCATCGCTCCTCACACAAAGTTATTACAGTATTATCAGCATATGTGAGGGAATGTTCAGTTGCTCAGTCACGTCTGAGTCTTTGGGACTCTGGAGTGTAGCATGCCATTCTCCTCTGTCAACGGGATTTCCCAGGTGAGAATACTGGAGCAGGTTGTCATTTCCTTTTCCAATCGACCACATCTTTGATGGTGTATATTACATCCTGTGACTTATTTATTTAAAACAAGAAGTTGTAACCTCTTGATCCCCTTTACTTATCTCCCTCACCCTCCCAAGGCCCTCTCCTCTAGCACACCAGGTTGTTTTCTATATCTAAGAGTCTGTTTTTCATTTTGTTGTGTTTATTCTTTTTTAATTAATTAATTTTTTATTGAAGGACAATTGCTTTATAGAATTTGGCTGTTTTCTGTCAAACCTCAACATGAATCAGCCATAGGTATACATATATCCCCTCCCTTTTGAAACTCCCTCCCATCTCCCTCCCCATCCCAACCGTCTAGGTTGATACAGAGCCCCTGTTTGAGTTTCTTGAGCCATACGGCAAATTCCCACTGGCTATCTATTTTACATATGGTAATGGAGAAGGCAATGACACCCTACTCCAGTACTCTTGCCTGGAAAATCCCATGGACGGAGGAGTCTGGTAGGCTGCAGTCCATGGGGTCACGAAGAGTCGAACATGACTGAGTCACTTCACTTTCACTTTCATGCATTGGAGAAGGAAATGGCAGCCCACTCCAGTGTTCTTACCTGGAGAATCCCAGGCCTGGTGGGCTGCCGTCTATCGGGTCGCACAGAGTCGGACATGACTGAAGCAACTTAGCAGCAGCAACAATGTGTTTCCATGTTACTCTTTCTATACATCTCACCCTTCCCTGCCCCCCCATGTCCATAAGTCTATTCTCCATGTCTGTTTCTCCATTGCTGCTCTGTAAATAAATTCTTTAATACCATTTCTCTAGATTTCATATATATGTGTTAGAATATGGTATTTATCTTTCTCCTTCTGACTCACTTCACTCTGTATAATAGGTTGTAGGTTCATCCACCTCATTAGAACTGACTCAAATGCATTCCTTTTTATGGCTGAGTAATATTCCATTGGTTACCACAATGGAATGTATACCACAACTTCTTCATCCGTTCATCTGTCAATGGACATCTAGGTTGCCTCCATGTTCTAGCTATTGTAAATAGTGCTGCAATGAACAATGGGATACATGTGTCTTTTTCAATTTTGGTTTCCTCAGGGTATATGCCTGGGGGTGGGATTGCTGGGTCATATGGTGATTTTATTCCTAGTTTTTTAACATTCATTTGTTTTTGTTTCTTGTCACCATTTTGCTTTCCAGTACGATACATCTGCTTCACAGCAAAAGACCTTATCTGTCCTTGAATGCGTAGAAGGCAATGGCAACCCACTCCAGTACTCCTGACTGGAAAAATCCCATGGATGGAGGAGCCTGGTAGACTGCAGTCCATGGGGTCGCTAAGAGTTGGACACGACTTCACTTTCACTTTCGATTGTCACTTTCATGTATTGGAGAAGGAAATGGCAACCCACTCCAGCATTCTTGCCTGGAGAATCCCAGGGACAGAGGAGCCTAGTGGGCTGCTGTCTATGGGGTTGCACAGAGTCGGACATGACTGAAGTGACTTAGCAGCATCAGCAGTCCTTGAATGAACTGTCTAAGATATCTTACAAATGACAGTAACAACTTCCTCTTAAGGCAGTTTCCTGTTTTCCAAGCATGATACTGCATAATTGGCAGAGGACTGAAATTCTTGAAAATTGTTCAGAAATGAAATGCCAAAATCCATTCAAGCAGTTTCTCTATGACCTGACACTAAACTGTTCTTGGCTCTGATTCTGCTGTCAGATAACTGACAGACATGCCCCAGTTTTTAACTACTACTATTTGTTTGTGTTAAATTGATTTAGCAAAATCTATTTATTCTACAAACAGCTGAACTGTGCTAAAGTAGAGTAGAACTTTTGGTTGTTAGTTTTGTACAAATAGGTTAAAGAATGTAATGTCAAGCTTCCATAAAGTGATCCAGAGTCAAAACCATCCCAATTAGAATCATGGCAGGATCATTTGAAAATAAATTTACAAGCTGATTTGTAAAGATTTTGTGAAATTGTAAAGGACAGAGAATCATTAAAATGAGCTTGAAAAAGGATAAATTAACAATTTAATTTGTATTTAAATATTTGGATAGTTTCCCATTTTAAAGAGGTTTTATTACATTTTAGAGGTTTATATATGTATATATTCATAGTGAATATGTATTTTTGTGAATCTGAGAGATATGTAGCTATTATTTTTATTGCAATATGTTTGCTCTATTGAGCATATCCTAGGCTAAAAATTCACTTGAGAGAAAGGATAATTGCACAGGATAATGAGATTGTTTTGTTTTAATTGATGAATAGATTTGGGACAGAACAAAATATTACATCCTTCATTGAACTAAAGCATTTTTCTGGATCAATCAAATGTATTAAGGAAAGCTTACATTGCTTATAATTTCAGGCAAGAAAAAACATTAGAAAAATAGTTGATCATCTGGGTTCTAAAATAAACAGCTAGAAAAAATTCTTCTCTAGTCAACCAGTTCAGCATATCACTTCTTTTCTCCAAATGGAAAGTTTTAATTATGTGTTAAAACACTGTTTGTATCAGGAATGACTAACATTAGGTTTAACATTTTCTCATTATGGTTTTATATACAGATTTAAAAGTGGAAAAAATAAAAGGAAGGAGTCACTTTACACTAGAGATTATTGAAGGGCCCAAAACTTTGAGCGGCTTCCCAGGTGGCTCAGTGGTAAAGAATCTACCAGCCAATGAAGAAGACACTGGAGACATGGGTTTGATCCCTGGGTCGGGAAGATTCCCTGGAGGAGGAAATGGCAACCCACTCCAGTATTCCTGCTGGGATAATCTCATGGACAGAGGAGCCTGGTGGGCTACAGTCCATGAGGTCGTAAAGCGTCGACTGAGCAACTGAGCACACACAAAGCATTGAGCAGCCATTATTAATCTTCAAAATCTATATTAACTCAATCATATTAATGATGGTGACATTCAGAGAATCCCTTAGTATGTATGTTCAATCTTCAGTTAATCTGAATCTATGAGAAGATAATGGGTTTTCTGAATAATCCTGTTGCAATAGTTGCTTCCATCTTAAAATCAGATAGTGTCAGTTGAGGCCTTTTTCTTCAAGTATATATGCACAAGACATTTATTTCTTCTTTTAAATTTGTTATTTACAGGACAAATTTTGAAGCAAGAATTTCATGCTTGGAAAAGTCCTCTTGAAATAACCGCTTGTTTTGCTTAATTTACAGTGTTGCAATATGCAGTCAACTTTTCAATAAATACCATATTAACAGGAAAATTATTCACATGTGGACTCATCTTAAAGTAGGAAAATCCAAGCCTTTCATATATTGTACCAAAAGCTGTGTCACAAAATTAAGTCAATAAAGCATCATACTTGTGCATGCTTGAAGTATACGTATTTATATAAAAAATTTTTTTTTCCAGACATCTGGCCTGTATTCATGGCCTTAGGAAAAGTGTCTCTCAAGGGAAACCAACCAGGGTTGGCACTTTATCCTGTCTTGGAATAAGATATTTGTGGGTTGGATTCCAAATGTTATTTAAGTTGCCTAGCTACCACATCTCAATAAAAGGAGAAACTGAAAATTGTTACAGAATTGGCCATGAAGCAAATTGCCAGGGCCTTTTTTGACAGATGGGTGGTAGGGAGTTTTCCATTTTCACCTACCATAACTCCTTTTATTGAGACCGGCCATGGGCAAATGCTAAGGTTAATAGTCTTGCACTGCTCCTGAATCGCATCAAGTTTCAGTAGCTCTCAGGTGCTCATGAACTGAGAATTGCTCAGGTGCTCATGAAGAGAATTACAAAGTCAAATATTTTTGAGCCCTGATAGCATTGTTGTAGGCATATATAGAATCTGACCTGAGGAAGTGGTGATGGTGAGGAAAAATTTCCCTGAGGAGGCAATCATTAATCTGGAACCGGATGAGTGTGTTGGCACAGAAAAGAGCAAGAGCCCCAAGCAACTGGCTGTGTGATGACTCAAGGACAAAAGCTTCGTGTGTCCAAGGGTCTCAAGAAAGCTTAACTGAGCTGAAAAGAAGACAACTGTATGAGAAAAGCAAGAAGTAAGTCTAGGCCAATTATTGCAAGGTCTTAAAAGAATATTAAGGAGTTTGGGCTTTATCCTGAAGACAATAGAAAGTTAATAAAGGACCTTAACAGAGGAATTTAATGAATTATAATTATGGTTTTCAAGAGACCCTATGACTATGATGATAATGGATCATGGATCCTGCAATAGTAGATGTAGGATACCAATTAGAAAACCACTGTACATTTATTGTAATTTCAGACAAAAGATAATGGAGATATATATTAGGGTGGTGCCACCAGAAATGGAAGAAAGGAGATGGATTCAGGGGGCTATTTTAGAGGTAGAAATGGATAACTGGCTGTGCGGTGTGATAAAGAGAAGGTAGGCATCAAGGATGAATACATATTCTCATGCATGATCATGAAAAAGAGGAGGAGTACGAATATTTTTCTGGGAAAGTAGAGCTTTGGATGCTGTAAAATGTCTAAACAGAAAGGTTGCGTGTGATCAGAGAAATAGAAGAAAAAATCAAAAGCAGAGGTATCCAAAGGAAATGATGGTTTCAAGAAAGACAAAATGTCTCTGTTGAATGAGGCTAAGAGATAAGAGGAAATGAGGACTGAAAAGTATACTTTAGTAATGTTTACTTTTAAAAGTATACTTTAAAGTAATGTTTAAATTCTTAGTGACCAGGTAAGAACAATTTTAGTGAAATGGTAACAGAAGAAGATTAAGTGGGGAATGAAAAGAGAAACCAAAGAGAATGAATATAGACAACTCTGAAATTTTGTTGTGGCAAGGAAAAGAGTTAGGACAGTAACTAGAAGGGTTGTTAGTCTTGATGCTGGAATACATACATACTACATGCATACATACATACATACATGTATAGAACAAGTGCATATATTTGACAAATGATGGAGATGGCTAAACATGCTAGGTTCCTAAGAAGGTTATTAATATGATTAAAGGAGAACAACTGGGGAGTGGACAAGTATTTTTAGATTTCTAGACTGGAAGTTGAGACAAATTTCATCTGATGGGTTCTCTTTTTTGGATAATTTGGAAGATTACTTGAGATCATCTGCTGAGAGGGAGTGAGGATAAGGAGCCAAAAAATGCTTGAAAAGAATAGAAAAAAAACTATTGTAAGGTGTGCACAATGAATATCATAATAGGGTACTAAGAGCTCTGTTGAGAATGCTGAGTATATATTGATAAGGATGTCAGTTTGCCCAATAATGGGATTTTCCCCAGGAATACTCATCAACCTAGTTTGTTGTTGTTGTTGTTCATTGCTAAGTCATGTCTGACTCTTTGGGACTGCATGGACTGTAGCCTGCCAGCCTTCTTTGTCTGTGGCACTTCCCAGGCAAGAATACTGGAGTGGGTTGCCATTTCCTCCTCCAGGGGATCTTCCCGACCCAGGGATTGAACCTGTGTCTCCTGCCTTGGCTGGCAGATTCCTTACTGCTGAGCCACCAGGGAGGACCCTCATCACCCTAAGTGTAGTTACAAAAATGATAGATAGCTAGATTCTTGGCTGTTGATTGGCTACTTGCCATGGAGGAGCAATCTAAGGAGAAAAAACAAGAGAGTTTAGGATCTTAGCATGGCATACCATAAAATCAAAATGAATAGGAATAAAACTAAAGAAGAAAATACTAGGAAAGGTGGCACACTTGATTTATTTCCCATCACAACACACACACACATCTTTATCTTGTTTATTCTCCTTTAATATTGATGATACTTGCCTTTCAATATGCATCAATTCCTGTGTGTTATGAAACATTAATAAATTCCTTTTATTTTTCTCATTCCACACCCCTCCTCTTGAAGTAAAATATTCTTTATGGTAGAGGATTTAAATTTTTTATCTGCTTGTACACTATTGCGGTCCATTATTTTCCTAGACCATAGTAGTCTGTGAGGTGCTAATGTGGTCACATTAACTGTAAAAAAACAAACATATTTTCTTTTGTCCCATTCCCCTTTCAGGACCTTGAACTCTCCCATCTTTTCTGCGAGTCCCTGAGGGTGTTTTGCATACTCTCTTAGTCACTTTGGCCAAAGGTTCCATCCATTCAGGAAAAGAAAACAAATACCAAGTATGCTATTTCCTGTTTCTTTGAGAACAATCATGCTACCTCTATATCTTGGTCCTCCCTCCTTCAGATTTTGTAGCCTTGGTTCTGAATACAATTAGGGCTACCCTCTGGATACTAATTTACTCAAGGCAGTAAGAAAGGGGCTGGAACCTTAAGGGTTAAAAAGCTTCATTAGATTGTGTGTACCATGGGAAAATTCACTATTTCTATGCTGAGAAAGTTTTCTCTCTAGAGATAACACCAAGTAGCTCTCTCTACTTGGCATGTGGCTCAATTCTTTTTTATTACCATAACTTGTTCCCTAGCAGATTGTTTTTGTTATGCAAAGAGTTTGTATTCGGTACATCAATCATTGTAGACCTATGAAAGAACTGGTCCCCATGCTGAAAATTCCATAATCAAAACCTAGAATTTCCCTATGTATCTCTTTCTATTTACCAATCAGCCAGGAGAACCGGCATTTCCCTTATATCCTCAGTTCTTTCTAAGCAAATCTATGAAAAGCCCCCTTATATGCAGACACCAATCCCAAACTATGTGATAGTGACAGCCATTTGTCTGTACTTCTCTCTGAATCTTGAAATTTTCTTTTCTTTCTTTTTTCTTTCTATTGTTCCTCTGTTCTCTCCTGAGTGATCTCTGATGTTAACTGGCTCTTCGTGATCCATGGCTTATAGCCAACTGGCTCATCTGGATTTTTGGTGGAGCTGTCTTTATGTTCATTGCTTGGCTCTGCCTTTTTATAGTTAATTGGTGAATATGATAGGTTTCTCTAGTTGCTCAGACAGTAAAGAATGTGCCTGCAATGCAGGAGACCCAGGTTCAATCCCCGGGTCAGTAAGACACCCTGGAGAAGAAAATGGCTAACCACTCCAGTATTCTTGCCTGGAGAATTCCGTGGACAGAGAATCCTCTCAGACTACAGTTCATGGGTTCGTAAAAAGTCTGACATGACTGAGTAAGTAACACATTCACTTTTCATGGACAGGATAATAGGATTTAGATGGGAAATAAATCTCTCCCTTATTTTTGTCTCAATGATATTGTCCACAGATTTATTTTTTGAGACCATCCAGAAAGAGTATGAAGAATAGAGGGGAAGGTGTGTGGGTGAGTGGATGAGTGAATCACTTTTAGTGTCTTGGGAAGTTTTAGCTTGTAGAGTTTCTACCAATGTTAGGACCAAACTGAAGCCAGGACAGGCTCTAAGGGGCAGGCTAGGCCTGAGGTTTAGTCTCTAGGAAAGCTGAGGCACTGGGAACTCCCACAGACAGTGTAGCTCCACCAATCAGAAAAAATCCCCGTAGCCCCCCACCCGCGCCAGACCCGAGCCAATCCGGATAGGGATGCGAGGTTTAATAGTCCCACGTGCATGTACGGTTTAACCAATCAGCTATGCTGTTTCAGAAACAAAGAACCGTCTATATAAAAGTAGATGCGATTCAGAGCTCAGGGCTCTTGTCGGATTCCACTGTGCTGGATGAGACCTGGGCCCTAACTCGAGTTAGCAATAAACCCCTTTATGCTTTTGCATTGCTGTGGACGTCTTATTCTCTCAGTTTTGGGGACTCGGACTTTGGGCACAACATTTGGGGGCTCATCCGGGATCCTTTTAACTGGGAAGAATAACCCTTTCCCGGCAGAAAGGGTTTCCTCACTAGGAGGAGAGATCTCTGAACACCGGTGTTAATTCTGGTTAAGTCCAGCGTAAGGCCGAGGCCCAGCATCGTGCTGGGGAGGCAGCTGGCTCTGTGGATGTCCTGCCGGTAAGATACTCTCAAGGGGAGAAAAAGGTTAAAAAAAAGGGGGCCCGGGAAGACCTAGTACTGTGTTTTTGGCCGATGTACATTTGTTGTCTGTTTGTTGCGTCTGTGTGTGCCGGCACTGTCTCTGCTCTTTGTGTGCTCATTTGGTTTCCTGTGTTTTTCTCTGTAATCATGGGACAAACAACTTCTACTCCTTTGTCTCTTATGACTGACCACTTATCTGATTTTAAGTCTAGAGCACAGAATCTATTGGTGCTGGTGAAGAAGAACAAATTAATAACTTTTTGCAGTGAAGAATGGCTGACCTTCCATGTAGGCTGGCCCTCAGAAGGCACCTTTGACTTGGGAACTGTACACCAAGGTCCGAGATATCATCTTCTGACTGCGGATCGGACACCCTGACCAAGCCCCCCTCCTTGGGTAAAACCTTTTTTGCCTCAACAGGAATTTTCTACCCCTCAGGTGTTGGCAACACATGTTAAAAAAAAAAAAAAAAAAATCTCAAGGAGCCTGAACCAACGCCTGAACCAACGGCGCCGCTATATACCCCATCTTGCAGGGGGAATTGTTAGGGGAAACACACTGATTAAAACCGCCCCACCCTGGCCAGGCACCATAGTAACCATTTGCATGAGTTGTTTTATGACAGGAGATCCTGATAAAAAAATACAGAACTAATAAGCCTCCACCAACCGGAAGAGTTCGGGAAAGGTTTAAAAGAGACACCGCCTGTACATTGTGAGCCACGCGGCAGAGCAGTTCTCCTGGGTTTCCTTACCCTGCTGCTCTCCACCCGGGTGCCCTTTCCCAATAAAATCTCTTGCTTTGTCAACACATATGTCTCCTCGGACAATTCATTTCTGAGTGTTAGGCAAGAGCCCAGTTTCAGGCCCTGGAAGGGGTCCCTCTTCCTGCAACAAATGGTGACTCTGGTGGGATTCTTCTTCAACAAGACTGACATCCTGACCACTCGGGGTACTCAGGGGCCAGCTTGTCTGCCAATGGACCAGACCCAGCGGCCGCAACTGGGACCCTTTTGTCCCTGGGCTCCTCCTGACTCGGACAACTGGCCAGAGTGCCCGGACCGGTAAAAAACAAGAGACTTTATTGATTTCTCTCTCCTTCCCTCTCTCCTTCCTCTCCTTAACCCTTCCTATCCTTCCCTGTTTTTCTAGTTCCCTGGTTCTGGACGCAAAAATCTGGTCAAAGGGCCCTCAGCCTGAGGGCCCTCAGCCTGAGCTAAGGATTAGAGACTGATCACCTCCTCTTGGCAGAAAACTCAAATTCTGGTTCTGATTTCTGGTAGGGCCGAGTTCCAGTCCTCTCTTCTCTGGAAGCCCAGGAAAAAGTCCCATAACGCCTGGGTATCTGTAGGTGGCAGGAAACGTCTGTAAGGCTACCCCTTTTGCCCCCTCTCCCACCTCCTCCCCTTCTTCTTTCAACCTGGCTTCCTTTTCTCTCTTAAAATCTTTGATGTTAGTGCTTAGATCTGAACTTCTGTGTCTCTATAAGAGGTTTTCTGAGAGACTGTATTTTTGTATTTAAGAGCTTCCCTAGTGGAGCCAAGGTTAAAGCGTCTGCCTGCAATATGGGAGACCTGGGTTCGATCCGTGGGTCGAAAAGATCCCCTGGAGAATGAAATGGCAACCCACGCCAGTGTTCTTGCCTGGAAAATCCCATGGATGGAAAGGCTTGGTGGGCTACAGTCCACAGGTCACAAACAGTCTGATATGACTGAACTACTTCACTTTCACTTTGATGAGGACTGCCGGGTTTATATGTGTGTGTTTTAACTCTGTGATCTGTGTTGTGATTTTTGATGGCCATTTTGCTTTGTCTGGCCACCATGTGGTTTAGACCCGCCGCCATTTGTTAAAACTTGATTTTCTTTCCCTGTGCCTTGAGACCAGGGCTCTCAGGAACACTTATCTAGACCATCTCTAACTCCTGACACTGAGGGGGAAAAAAAAAAAGACTTAAAGCTAGATTTTGCACTGTGTCTGTCTAAATATGTCTTGGTATGTCTCTGTCTCTGGGTAATATTTTTGAGGTTAATTTGTATATGAGATCTATTTATTTGGCTTAAAAAAGGTAAGCACTTACAAATCAAGTAATTCTAAATTAAAGAATAAATTCCAGGTTCATGTAAACTGGAAAATATTCAATGTTAAATACCTGATATTAATGTTTGTTTGTTGACCTATCTAATATAGACATGTCTTAAAATAATTAACATTAAATAAAATATTTTCATTGTACCTAGGTTTATACCCTTTTAATTGATCTTTTTGATAAAACTTCTTAAATAAAACTCTTTTGAAGTTCTTTTGATCTCTAGCTAACTTTGGGGTGCTTCAGAGGGCCCCTGGAACATCCCAAAGAGAGATACTAAACTGTGTTTATTTGGTTGGTTAAATTACATAAATCAAATGAGTAATAAATCTGCTCATATTATAATGTATGGTAAAATAACTAATACAGATATCCTAAAAATTATATAGAGTTTTTAACATTCTGATATGTCCTGATATTTTAATGGAAAACCTGATGACTTCACAAAAAGTTAGCAAAAAGTCTAAATGAACCAGTAAATATGCTTATAACTTTTATAGTTTCTATCTGAAACATTATGGGTTTAAATCTTATGTTTTCAGGGAGTGGGGAAAATCTTCCTCTCAAACTAATTATGACAATACTTTGGTAAAATTAAACGTTATAAACAAAACAATTATATTTTCTGACTCCTCTAAAAATTGGAAGTTCTTAGGTTTCCAGTAAGTTTATCAAATGAGTTAGGAAGGTTATCTCACGGATACAAAAATCTCAAGAAAATTTTGAGACCTTAAAAAGGGAAGAATTCACCTAGATTTGTTAGGCAAAATCTGGGATAAGACTTTGGTGTGAGATTCCCAGCCCTGTTTTATTTTAAAAGTTCAGTCTGAGACTCTATAAATGTTTCAGCAAAATAAAAAGCCTATGATCAATTATGGTTATAAAAATCATCAGACCAAAATTAGTAAAAACAGACCTATTTTACAAACAAACTAGCCTTAATTTGGTTATATTTAATAAAAATAAGGGTAACTTAAAAAAAAAAGATATTTCAAAATGTTAAATACCACTTTGTTAATGGAGGTCTGCATCTAGTAAGACTCGTCTCTTAGACAGCTCTTTGCTGTTATGTGATGTTAATGTAAAATTTAATTAAATTCTTAAAAAACACCCTAAGTTTGTTTCTGAAGCTTATCTCAGCAATCTATCTTTGGATGAAGATCAGATGCCTCATGACCTGCAACCAGGACTGGAAAAAGACGTAATTTAAGGGACTGTCTCCAACATGAATGGAAGGACTTTTTTTATCAGGAGAAACTACAGTACACCAGGATGAAAAGACGATGACATCAGAGAGAGACAGCTTCCCCAAGATGCTGGACCTGATTCGTATGATCATTTATGTTTTCTTGACTTCTTAGACCTTTGCATATAAGTCAAATGCTTTTCTATCATAGGCCTGATCCTATGCTAGGTTTAAAAATCAATCCAATTGTTGGGTTTGTGGCCAATTACCTGTGTCTAGTTCTGGGTTACCTTGGTAAATTTCTCTACTACCAGACTCTAACTGGTTGGCCCTGAGAAAATTTACTTAAAAAATTAGTCATATTCAGGTCACTGTGATATTACTAGATAAGATCCCCTCACCGGGCCAATTAATAATGCCTGCTCTGACTCTGGCTATAAATTTGAGCTTTTTCCTGTTACCCAAGCTCAATCAGAACAAAAAAAGTTTCCACAAAGGAGGGGAAAATCTCCCACAATTATGGGATAGATTTATATATATAATACCAGGTTACAGTAATTTAGGTTTAAAGTCTCCTCTGTTGAAATAAATAAATAAATAAATCATACTAAAAATAATCAGTCTAGTAACACTAAAAAACTGGGCTATGTGCCTTATAGATGGTGCCAATATATAATTTCCCTAAAAGATAAAGATTCTACAGGACAGACTAAGTCAGATGACCTGAAGATATACTGGGTTACATCTAATAGAAGTTCTTAACATAAGTCTCACTTGTGACTTTACTAATACTGCTGGCTATGTTATTTGTATTTCCCCTGTCTTACAAAATTGCTGTTTCTTACACTGTCAAATGTGTGTATGAGGCCTCTAATAAAATAATATATAGTCCCATATGAGATCGATGATGGTAACAGTGTAACTCTAGATATGGCAAAAAGCAACAAGAGGGAATATTTTCCTGGACCAAAAAGCTAGTAAGACAGGTGGTCTAGAAAATTTTAGATACTGTTTTATGGCCTAGTCCAGTAACAGCACATTGAGTGGCCTGTTTACCTGAGAATGGACACTCTCAGCACCATGGAATAAAATGGTAATAAAGTGCCCCCCTCATAATCATGGTCAAGTTTATGAGCAAAAAGGGGCTCTGCCAATTAAAGACTGACATTCTCTATCTACATCTACAAAGATTAAATCGTGGCCACTGCAACTGCTGACTTTCAACACCCCTGAAAGGAGTTCAGGGTAAAAATAAAAAATGAGGCACTCTGTGCTCTGGAAAAAACTGGCAGAACAGGCCGTCAGATAGTTAGATCTTTTCAGGAGAAGATTTTATGAGTCCCAATTCTTGCATCTTCTCATACCTAGAAAAACACTGACATCATTAACAGTAAAATCTGCTTTGGCTATTAAAAAATAGTTTACAATTAAAAGTCAAAATAGAGTAGCTATGGTTCAGATATCCTGAAAAATAACTAGGTGATGCTATGGGTGTACTTTCAGATTAGACCTTGTATTGCTAAACACTTGAGTTTTCTGAGTCGTGTCAGGCTTAAATGCCAACATTTTCAAAACAATGTCTGCTAAAAGTTAGTAAATTCCAGTTATCACTCCTCCAACTACTTCTAATTGGGTCTGTTACACCAAAATGGCAGACCAAGGGATTAAGATTTTAATCATACAAGACTCAGATCTAAAACTTGAAACTCAAAAATGCTTCCAATTCAGTGTCTATACTCCAAGCTGGGGCAGTCCTATGCCCCATGTTGACAAAAAGTTATCACAGTCATAGTTGCCTCAAGTAGAGAGAGACTTCTGCTCTGCTAGGCAGGCCTACGCCCATACACAGCAGGAAAAAGTTACAAAAAAAGAGACCTCCGCCCCAATTCCCAAAAAGTATCTTGAGTATGAAGTCTCTCAGGGGGCTTATGTGCTGCGTTAGGGGAAAAATGTTGTTTTTATGTGAATCACTCAGGGGTAGTAAAAAAATCTATGGCCAAAGTAAGGGAAGGGCTAGTCCAACAAAAAAGAGAGCGAGAGGCCCAACAGGGATGGTTTGAGTCCTGGTTCCAACAGTCCCCATGGTTAACAACGCTGATTTCCACCCTGGTGGGCCCTCTCATAGTGCTACTACTGATTCTCACTCTTGGCCCCTGTATCCTAAATAGACTTATCATATTTGTTAAAGAGCACGTCAATACAGTCCAGGTACTAGTACTGAGGCAACAGTATCAGGCCCTGCCCCAAAATAAAGAGGAAGATTCCTCTATGTAGCTGAAGACAGAGGGGAATGTTAGGACCAAACTAAAGCCAGGACAGGCTCTAAGGGGCAGGCTAGGCCTGAGGTTTAGTCTCTAGGAAAGCTGAGGCACTGGGAACTCCTGCAGACAGTGTAGCTCGACCAATCAGAAAAAATCCCCGTAGTCCCCCACCCGGGCCAGACCCAAGCCAATCCAGATAGGGATGCGAGGTTTAATAGTCCCGCGCACGTGTACGGTTTAACCAGTCAGCTATGCTGTTACAGAAACAAAGAACCGTCTATATAAAAGTAGATGTGATTCAGAGCTCGGGCTGTTGTTGGATTCCACTGTGCTGGATGAGACCTGGGCCCTAACTCGAGTTAGCAATAAACCCCTTTATGCTTTTGCATTGCTGTGGACGTCTTATTCTCTCAGTTTTGGGGACTCGGACTTCGGGCACAACACCAATGATTGCTAAAATCACATTAAAACCATCATTCCTAAGACTTAAACACAAAAATGTATGATATTTTAATATAAGAGCTCTGGAGGGAATTTTTTTAAGAACTGTGCCTTTTGCTAATAGAAAATGCATGATCTCTCTTGTTACTGAGCTTGTGAGGTTGTAGTAGCGAGGCATTCCAGGAAACAAACTCACTCAGAAGGACAATGCAGATAGTGGAGTGCAGTTTATTACACCAGCGGGCCCAAGGCAGAGTCTCCTCTTAGCCAAGGATCCCAACCAATTTTTGTGAAAACCTTATATACCCTAAGTGTATGTGGACAAACCCGCCTCCCCAAATTCCCTGAAATTAGTCTGAACAAAGGAAAAAGAAAGATACAATCAAAGTTAACCTGTGATTCATATGCCTTAAATCTAGGTAGTTAACAGCGGACAATTGTCAATAGGCCTGTGGTCATAATCCAATGTGGAGAAGGCAATGACAACCTACTCCAGTCATCTTCCCTGGAAAATCCCATGGATGGAGGAGCCTGGTAGGCTGCCATCCACGGGGTCCCGAAGAGTCAGACACGACTGAACGACTTCACTTTCAATTTTCACTTTCATGCATTGGAGAAGGAAATGGCAACAGAGGAGCCTGGTAGGCTGCTGTCTATGGGGTTGCACAGAGTTGGACACTACTGAAGCAACTTAGCAGCAGCAGCATACCCCAATTAGTTCAGTTCAGTTGCTCAGTTGTGTCTGACTCTTTGAGACCCCATGAACCACAGCACACCAGGCCTCTCTGTCCATCACCAACTCCCGGAACTCACCCAAACTCATGTCCATTGAGTCGGTGATGTCATCCAACCATCTCATCTTCTGTCGTCCCCTTCTCCTGTCCTCAATCTTTCCCAGCATCAGGGGCTTTTCAAATGAGTCAGCTCTTTGCTTCAGGTGGCCAAATATTGGAGTTTCAGCTTCAACATCAGTCCTTCCAATGAATAGCCAGGACTGATCTCCTTTAAGATGGACTGGTTGGATCTCCTTGCAGTCCAAGAGACTCTTAAGAGTCTTCTCCAACACTACAGTTCAAAAGCATCAATTCTTCAGCGCTCAGTTTTCTTTATAGTCCAACTCTCACATCCATACATGACTACAGGAAAAACCACAGCCTTTACTAGATGGACCTGCGTTGACAAAGTAATGTCTTTGCTTTCTAAATAAGCTGTCTAGCTTGGTCATAACTTTCCTTACAAGAAGTAAGCATCTTTTAATTTCATGGCTGCAATCACCATCTGCAGTGATTTTGGAACCCCCCAAAATAAAGTCTGACACTGTTGCCACTGTTTCCCCATTGATTTGCCATGAAGTGATGGGACCGGATGCCATGATCTTCGTTTTCTGAATGTTGAGCTTTAAGCCAACTTTTTCACTCTCCTCTTTCACTTTCATCAAGAGGCTTTTGAGTTCCTCTTCACTTTCTGCCATAAGGGTGGTGTCATCTGCATATCTGAGGTTATTGATATTTCTCCCAGAAATCTTGATTCCAGCTTGTGCTTCCTCCAGCCCAGCGTTTCTCATGATGTGCTCTGCATAGAAGTTAAATAAGCAGGGTGACAATATACAGCCTTGACGTACTCCTTTTCCTATTTGGAACCAGTCTGTTGTTCCATGTCCAGTTCTAACTGTTGCTTCCTGACCTGGATTACAGGTGTCTCAAGAGGCAGGTCAGGTGGTCTGGTATTCCCATCTCTCAGAATTTTCCACAGTTTCTTGTGATCCACACAGTCAAAGGCTTTGGCATAGTCAAGAAAGCTGAAATAGATGTTTTTTCTGGAACTTTCTTGCTTTTTCCATGATCCAGTGGATGTTGGCAATTTGATTTCTGGTTCCTCTGCCTTTTCTAAAACCAGCTTGAACATCTGGAGGTTCATGGCTCATGTACTGCTGAAGCATGGCTTGGAGGATTTTCAGCATTTCTTTACTAGCATGTGAGATGAGTGCAATTGTACGGTAGTTTCAGCATTCTTTGGCATTGCCTTTCTTTGGGACTGGAATGAAAACTAACCTTTTCCAGTCCTGTGGCCACTGCTGAGTTTTCCAAATTTGCTGGCATATTGAGTGCAGCACTTTCACAGCATCATCTTTCAGGATTTGAAATAGCTCAACTGGAATTCCATCACCTCCACTAGCTTTGTTCTTAGTGATGCTTCCTAAGACCGACTTGACTTCACATTCCAGGATGTCTGGCTCTAGGTGAGTGATCACACCATCATAATTATCTGGGTCATGAAGATCTTTTTTGTATAGTTCTTTTGTGTATTCTTGCCACCCCAATGAGCATAATAAAATGTATGATTCTATATGGTTACATAGGGTATTCTTTTAGGTGATGGAGAGTCTAGGGATAAGCCCTGGGGCTCTTCCTTCTGCAGGCCTGGTTTTCCAGTTGGTATGTTATTTCCATAGATACTGAGCATATAGATCAAAGTCCACAGTCTGGCCCAAGATGGAGTCCTACTTTCATGATAGAGCCTGTTCTGTTTCCTCCTTCAAGATAATATGAGTTGCTCTATTGCCTAGAAAAAAGTCCTGACAAACAATGGCGGGGAGGGAAATCAGAAGAATCCATTTCCTCCCTCTGTTATACTCAGAACAGTTTTTGTTAAGTGTATTCAAAAGTCCTATCCAAGTTTCAGAATCCACATTGTTTAGTAATTTCAATTACTCACAACAAGATATATATGAAACACATGTAATCGTAAGCTCCCTTTGTAATGGGAGAATTCCAGCTAAGAAATGTAGAGAGAATGGGAAAATAATAGAAATCACAATTTCTATAATTCTTAATTAGGTAAAAGAAGAGTCTTTAGGGCTCACATTTGATTTGCTTCAGCTCCTCAGAACCTGTAGTTCTCACAGAGTCTCAGGGCCAGGAATAACCTGGTTAACTGAGTAGACTGAGGTGGCTTAATTCTAATGTCACCACTTTCTACCCATGTGACCATCCAGGAAAGAAATACCACCAGAAATTTTAATTTTCAGTTTTCTTATCTGTAAAATATTGCTATGAATAGTATTGATCTCTCTGCTGCTGCTGCTAAGTCTCTTCAGTCGTGTTCGACTCTGTGCGACCCCATAGACAGCAGCCCATCAGGCTCCCCCGTCCCTGGGATTCTCCAGGCAAGAGTACTGGAGTGGGTTGCCATTTCCTTCTTCAATGCATGAAAGTGAAAAGTGAAAGTGAAGTCGCTCAGTTGTGTCCAACCCTCAGCGACCCCATGGACTGCAGCCTTCCAGGCTCATCTGTTCATGGGATTTTCCAGGCAAGAGTACTGGAGTGCCATTGCCTTCTCCCATTGATCTCTCAGTAGGATGAAATTATCTATGATCTAAAGTGTTTAACCTTCATTAACAAAAAAAATCACCTACTCTGCAACAGACACTAATTTGACACTTTGTCACAGACCTCACTGTGCTGCTGCTGCTACTGCTAAGTCGCTTCAGTTGTGTCCCACTCTGTGCGACCCCATAGACGGCAGCCCACCAGGCTCCCCTTTCCCTGGGATTCTCCAGGCAAGAATGCTAGAGTGGGTTGTCATTTCCTTCTCCAATGCATGAAAGTGAAAAGTGAAAGTGAAGTCGCTCAGTTGTGACTGACTCTTAGTGACCCCATGGACTTCAGCCTACCAGGCTCCTCCATCCTTGGGATTTTCCAGGCAAGAGTACTGGAGTGGGGTGCCATTGCCTTCTCCGAGACTTCGTGCTAGGTACTACAAATAGAAAGCGGACAAGACATAAGCCTCTGGCTTCATGCAGCTCACCTTTTGATGGTGGGAAGACACCAAACACAGTTCAGAGGCAAATTGGCAATTGATTACAAGTTATAACAAAGTAACTCTCCCATTCTTGTAACCTAGAAGGGTTATTTTTGAATTTATACTGGATCTACTTCTGTGACTTTAATTCCTTTTGTTATTACAAGCATGCATAATCGTCATCTGATTCGAACAGATGACTCATTGGAAAAGTCCCTGATGCTGGGAAAGATTGAGGGCAGAAGGAGAAGAGGGAGTCAGAGGATGAGATGGCTGGATGGCATCACCAATGCAATGAACATGAACTTGAGCAAACCCCGGGAGATGGTGAGGGACAGGGTGGCCTGGTGTTCTGCAGTCCGTGGGTTCGCAAAAAGTAGGACATGACTGGGTAAGTGAGCAACAGGAAGAACAATGGCTTACCTCAGGGGTATAGCCTGACCCTGCCTACCTGGGAAGGAATGTGAATCCGCTGTGTGACAGATGGGGCATCGCCCTGCCTCTCCTCAGCAGCTTTCCAGTGCTGCCCAGAAATTCACGTTTGGGGAAGCCAGAATGGCAGATAGATATGAAAACTTTGTTGATATGACAGGGAATATTTCATTTCACACCACCCATGAAATGACTGAAAGGAAGTAGAGCTAACACACCCCCTACCTGAGGCTTGTCATGCTAGGAGATGATTGCAGGAATTAAATGGTTTTTTAAATTTTGTTTCCTTACCTCTCCACATACCTCTCTGATCCACAAAAGAATCAGACATGTAGGCTCCAACAAGATGGTTATTTTGAGGTGCTAGCCTGCCATCTTTTTGGTCAGCTGGCTCCAGAATAAAGTCCCTTCCTGATCCCAACACCTTGTCTCCAATTCATTGACTTACCTTGTGGTGAGCAGAGCAAGCTTGGACTTGGTAATAGTCTACGTAGAGAGGTCAGGGAAGGCACCTCTGAGGAGATGACATTTCAACAATGCAAGAAGATGGAGAATCTTTGGCAGAAGATGGAATGTTTGTGTGAGGATCCTAAAGCCTAAAGCTTCTTTGTGGAACCTGCTGTAGATTGAATATGTCTGTCCCTAAATTCATATGTTGATACCTAGCCCTCAATGTGATGATATTAAGAGGCAGGGAACCTTTGGAAGGTGATTAAGTCATGAGCGTGGAGCCCTCATGAATGAAATTGGGCCCTTAACAAAGAACCCAAGGATTTTACTCATCCGTTCTATGGTGAAAACAGCTGTATTTGAATAAGGAAGTAGACCCTCACCTAACACAGACTCTGTGGGGGCCTTGATACTGGGCTTTCCAGCCTCCAGGACTGGGAGAAATAAATTTCTGCTGTTCACATACTACCCAATCCATGGTGTTTTTATTATAACAGACTGAATAGACTAGAATAGTCAATCCTTTAGAAAATCAACCTTGAATATTCTTTGGAAAGACTGATGCTGAAACTGAAACTCCAGTACTTTGACTACCTGATGCAAAGAGCTGACTCATTAGAAAAGACCCCAATGCTGGGAAAGATTGAAGGCAGGAGAAGGGGAAGACAGGATAAGATTGGATGACATGAGTTTGAGCAAACTCTGGGAGATAGAGAAGGACAAGGAAGTCTGGAAGTCTGGCATGCTGCAGACCATGGTGTCTCAAAGAATTGGACACAGCTTAGCAACTGAACAACAACAAAGAACCGTGGAGATAAAGCCAGCAGTGAGTCAATGAGCAGCATAAGATGAAGGTGGGGGAAGAAAATGAGACAATGAGCAGAAAATGAATCTGAAAGGATGGGCAAAGCCAGATCAGTCGTGGTATTTCAGGGCCGGGGTCAGAAATTCAGATTTTGCTCCAGGTGCTGCAGGAAGCTATTGCTGGGTTTTGAAACAGATAAGTGACCCCCAAGGTGTGTTTTAAGTATACTTTCAATGTTGAGTGGATTTAGAGTGAGTAAGAGTGAGAGGTTCTGGTTAGGGGGCTGTTGAGTGATCCAAGAAAGAAGCAATGGTGGTCTGGGCTAAGATAGATGGAGTGAAGATGAAGAGAAAGACATGGATTCCACATGTACTTATGACAGGATAAAGAGGACTTGGTGGAGTGAAATAAAAAGGACTCATGTTTACAACGTCGGATCGTGGCCGATTCACTGGTAGGGTGGTCACACCATTTAGAGAGTTGAGAAGACAGGAGGAGGAAGGGGAAAAGATTTGGGAAATAACCAAATCAAGTTAGCAATTTTCTTTATGTTCTTCAATTATGATTTGTTCTCCACCTCCCCTTCCCTTTGACTGTGATGTGCAGGCATGCAGGATCTTAGTTCCCTGTTCAGGGATCAACCCATGCCCCCTGTAGAGGGAAGCTTGAAGTTCAAACTTCTGGTCCACTAGGGAATTCCCTCAAGTCAACAGTTCCTTTTAAGACATACTAAATTTGAGATGTCTCTGAGACAATCAAGCACAGATACTCTATCCCAGCCTGGGAATAAACAAATATCATTTTATTTTTTAATAATAACTTTGATATCTTAGTGAATAAAATTGTTTTGTATAGAGTTTTTCCTTAGCAATTCTTAATTGAGAACCTACCATAATCATAAGTTGACTATTCAAAGATTTGAGGATTCTATTTTGGCTAATATAATTTTATCATGATTAAATTCAGTGTACTAAATAATCTCAAAATCTGTTAACTTTTGAAAAGCATGATTTAAAATATATATATACGTATAAAAGACTTCCCTGGTGGCTCAGACGTAAAGCGTCTGTCTACAATGCAGGAGACCCGGGTTTGAGCCCTGGGTTGGGAAGATCCCCTGGAGAAGGAAATGGCAATCCACTCCAGTACTATTGCCTGGAAAATCCCATGGACAGAGGAGCCTGGTAGGCTACAGTCTATGGGGTCGCAAAGAGTCGGACACGACTGAGCGACTTCACTTCACTTCATAAGTATAAAAAATATATAAATATGAAATCTTTTGTGGCCAAATTGAAATAGAGATCTTGAGTAGCCAAATTGAAATAGAGACTCAGTTCATTTAGTTAGCAGTATCAGTGAATAAAATTGTTCAACTTTGACAGCCAAATGATGGCTTCTCAGTTTTCATCTTAGTTATATGAATGGAAAACATACCATTCTTGGATTCAGTTAATGTATTTGTTCTAGGTTCTAAACTACTTTAACGGTAGCATTTTTGAAAAAATAAATGGTATAATATCTTTCCCTCATGTCCTGAAGAATTTAATCTAAATTAGTTTAAAAACAGGTATTCATTCACACTGTCGCTTAAAAATATAGACATAAGGCCCCAGTGTGAAATAACTCAAAGTTATGGTTCCCTCAGCAATTACAAATTGTTTCTGTTCATTGACGTTTCTAGTACAATTAGGCTAAAATGTGATGCTACGAAGTGAAATGATTGCTGGAGGGATTGTAACTGAGAACTGAATGATCTGAAGGTTTGCTTTTCTTTATTATTTAAATAATATAAGGCATCGAATTTTCTTGTTGCTTTTTCAAATAGTGAGATAAATAAAGTGTATTACTTAACTCCTTGTCAAAAGATCAAAATCTTGGTTTGAGCACTAATTAGTTCATATACTATTCCTAGCAGAGTGCTGGGCATACACGAGAAAAAACAAGGCATATTTTTAAAAATTTGGCTAACTTGAACCTGGTCATGCGTAAGAAGCGTGACCACATGGCTCAGCTGGCTTGGGACTGACAGGGATTTTCAGCATATAAGATTTCAGTTTTAAGACTGAAGTTTCCTTGGGAAAACCTGGAAGAGTTGTTCACCCTTTAAGGAATCTGGTTAATTATGGCCTTTGGAGTAGGAGGTGGGGTGGGGGGGGCGTGTTGTCTTTGTTGGTTGTTTTGTTTACTCACTAAGTCATGACCGCCTCTTTGGTGACCCCACGGACTGCAGCCCGCTGGCACCACTGTCCATGCAATTTCCCAGGCAAGAATACTGGAGTAGGTTGCCGTTTCCTTCTCCAGGGGATCTTCCTGACCCAGGGATCGAATCTGAATCTCCTGCATTGGCAGGTGTGTTCTTTACCACTGAGCCACCAGGGAAGCACCGGTGTTATTTTTACATATATATTGTTTAAATTTATAATTCCCCAGCAAGAACCAAAAATCACTAAAAGTAATTAAAATTGAATCTGCTGATCTTGAAACTGAAAAAAATAGATCTTAAAATATATCTAATAGACTTTTATTTGTCCTTTGAAAGGCATGTTTCAAGCTGGAACTGTGTCTTATTCACTTTATTCTTGACATTTAATATTAATGTCCACAATAGGTACTTTATATACATTGATTTAACTCAGTGGTGATTTGTCTGGAAAATAAAAAAGAAGAGTGACACCACAATGTAAGCTGCCTTTCTTCCTCCAGGCCCCTGATTCTTAGATTCCCATAAAAAGGGAAAATGACTATAATCTACGCTTTACAAAATTTATCTTGGGAGGGAAAAATGTGAGAAATTTCCAGTTTTAAGGCTGACACAGAAAATTTTATGAACCAAGATGCAATCTCTTGGTAATAAAACTAAATTTTTAGAGCCAGAGTTTTCTGTGTTGTTATAACAAAGTCAAATTTTAAACCCACTTTTTTCCTATTAAATCATTCTTGAATGTGTTTTTCAATGTTTAACTGAAGCATTAGATATGTAGATTGTAATGAAACCCCAAATTAAAGAAAGCATTTGCTTCCTGCTTCTTTTCATTAAATGTTTTAAAAATAAAGAAAACCAATCAAACCAGTTCATCTACATTCTTGGTAAAGCATTACCTGCTTCTTGACATGAGGAAGCAAAAATACACAGTATATATATAAAGAAATCTTGGATCAAGGCCATGTACCTTACTACTTGTGTTGGCCTTTGAGATCAAAGATCAAAAACCTCTTTTAATCTAATGATTAATCATGCGTCATTAAGCATGGCCAATCGTGCTTTTGATTCAATGGAAACGATCATTACACGCGTGCACACAGGTAAAGTTGGAGTGTAAATGGGAAAACGAACAATGCAGAGATGTTTGTGGGTCATCTCTTCACGGCATTTAAGAGTGGGAATAAATGAAAACTGTCACACGAGAGAATCAGGTGTGGGGTGCTAAGTAACAGGTGCGTCGTTCACTGTCAGCAGAAGGCGGAGCTTCCAGTGCTGCTCAGATTTCTCTGAAGAGTGGTGGAATAAGCAATTTCTCACCATGTCAATTGTATCCTAACTTTTACAAAATTGAACACATTTCATAGCGGCAGATATTCTTAATTATTGGAAATAGTTGTGTCAATAATAGGTGTCTTGTTAAGACAGAAAGATACTTGCTCGTAGCTTTGTATGCCTGCCTCCCAGCACACATACATATACACATCTTTTTTGTTCTTTTATATAAGAATTCTGTATTTAAAGACATGTCTGACTCAAGGTACTCATATTTGGGAATTTTAATTAAATCAATCTGAGTTTTTGGTGGCAATTTGGAATGTATTTAGAGAGGTTTTGATGTGCTATGGCCTGTTAGAATAAGCCAATTCTGAAAATATGTAAAAGAAAAGGTATTAGTTGCTAATGCTTTTGTAACAAATTCGGTACCAAGAAGCAACATAAATTTATTATTTTAGAGTTCTGAAAAACAGAAGTGAAAACATACATTTATGAAATTTGTAAAACATGATCAGAGAAGGGGTTTTTCATAATAGCCTCAAGCTAAAAACACTTTGAATATTTACCAGTAGTTGAATGGATAAGCAAATTGTGGTATCACTCAGTAATGTAAACTATTTATATACACAGCTACATGGATAAGTCTCCAAAATATTGTGGTATCAAAAGAAGTGGGACAAAAAAGAATACATTCTGCAGCCTTCCATTTATAGAAAGTTCTAGAATAGGCAAAAATAATCCATGGCCATAAAAATCAAAACAGGAGTTGCCATGAGTTGAAGGCATTGACTGGAAAGAAACATGAGGAAGGCTTCTGGGGTGACAGAGCCATTCCATACCTTATTGGGCACATGGGTATACTCACGAGCCAAAACTCAATGAATTGTGCTTTTAAATGAGTGAATTTTACTGTATCATAGTTTTACATTAATAAGCAAATCAAAATAATAACAAAATAAATATACAGCATTATTCTAATTTTATTTTAAATAATGTAAGCATACTTTATGCTTTCCACAAATAAATTACTAGAAGTAAATAAGCTGATTTATAAACAAAGGTGATTGTCAAGTGGTAAAATCATTGATTTTTTTGTTTCTTTACACTTCCAATATTTTCTCTATTCATTTTTATAATATGTTCATTTAATAAGTAGTGCAATCACACAAACAGCAGATCTATGGTTAGACTGTCATTTTTGGGTCCTATTTTTTATTTATTTTATTTATGTGTTATTTATTGATAGCACTAATTATACTAAATTTGTTTATTTATATTATGTTATATGTCTATATATATTGTACTTTATTTATTTTGCCATATTTATATTTAATTGCTTATTTATATAATATAGCTTTACTTTAAAATTGTTATTGTATTTAGTTATTATTTTATTCAATAATGTTTATTGGAATACAAACATAATTTATTAGCATGGAAATTGATCAGTAATTAAGATTAAATATTAAAGAATCTCTTGAAGAAGTCAAGCTTTGGTCTTGGGAAGCATGATGGAACTCTTTAAATCTGGTTATTTCTAGACTTCTTCTCTTTGATTTCCTATCTTTTTTTTCTACTCTGTGATGCCTCACCCCCAAGCTAACAACTCCCATTATCTTTTTCTATAGGGTTAATCTCTCCAAGTTTCACTCCTACCTAGTTATCTGCCTTCTGAGTATCTCCAACTGAAGGCAATTACCTCAAATTTAACATTTTCCTACTAGACATAATTAACAAACCACTTTCCTAAATCTTCATGCATTTGGGGGGTACATTTCTCATCACTTAACCAGGAACCTAAGGATTCTCTTCTTTGTCCCTTTACCATTACATCTAATGGATGCTAAGTTCTGGCCAAGCAGTCTCCTAAATAGCTCTCGCCTCTGCCTCTTCCTTTTCAGACCCATGATCACACACAGCCTCAATCTGGCCTCTTATTAGCTCAAGCCTGACCAAAGTCAGTAGTAACCTGCTGACGTACTTCTCTACTTCCACCTCAAGATTTACAGTAATTGCATTTGGGCCAGTTGCTCGTGTGCTCTTATCAAATGCAACCCAGCTTCCAAAGAGTTTGGGCTTCCCAAGTAGCTCAAACAGTAAAGAGTCTGCCTACGATGCAGAAGATCTGGGTTCGATGTCTAGGTCAGAAAGATCCCCTGGAGAAGGGCATGGCAACCCACTCCAGTATTCTTGCCTGCAAAATCCCATGGACAGAGAAGCCTAGCACACTATAGTCCATGGGATCGCAAAGAGTCAGACACAATTGAGCAACCAACACTTCCAAAGAGTTTACAGAGCACTGAAACCTCATGGGTGCTAGAGTCAATCCGCCTGTGTTCAGATGAAGCTCTAGCACTTGCTCCGTGTAACCTGGGATAGGTTATTAACTTCCCCTTTCTAACCCTCCTGGTGAGAAAGTAATAACCCCGTCAAAGAGCAGTTAGGAACAGTACATGGGATAATTCAATGAAAAGTACTCTGTGTGATACCTGGCTTATGTAAAGAGATCAATACATTATGTAAAGAGATCAATACATTATATTTTACATAAACATGAATTTTTAATATAAACACACATTTAAATATAATGTATAAATTACATTTTTATGAAGTATAATTGCTTTACAATGTTGTGTTAGTTTTTGCTGTACAATGAAATGAATTAGCCATACGTATACATATTTTGAACTGTGGTATTGGAGAAGACTGTTGAAAGTTCCTTGGACTACGAGATCCAAACAGTCCATCCTAAAGGAGATCAGTCCTGAATATTCACTGGGAGGACTGATGCTGAAGCTGAAACTCCAATAATTTGGCTACCTGATGCGAAGAACTGACTCATTTGAAAAGTCCCTGATGCTGGGAAAGATTGAAGGTAGGAGGAGAAGGGGATGACAGAGGATGAGATGGTTGGATGGCATCACTGATGCGATGGACATGAGTTTGAGTAAGCTCCACGAGTTGGTGATGGACAGGGAAGCCTGACGTGCTGCGGTCCATGGAGTCACAAAGAGTCAGACACGACTGAGCGACTGAACTGATACATATATCTGAGGAGGGCATGGCAACCCACTCCTGTGTTCTTGCTGGGAGAATCTCCATGGACAGCCTGGTGGGCTATAGTCCATGGGGTCGCAAAGAGTCAGACACGACTGAGCGACTAAGGACAACACATACATATATCCCCTCCCTTCCTTGCTCCCTCCGTAACCTCCTTCCCACCACCCCCATCCCACCTTTCTAGGTCATCACAGAGCCCTGAGTTGAGCTCCCTGTGCCATACAGCAGCTTCCCACTAGCTATCTGTTTTACACATGGTAGTGTAAACATGTCAGTCCTAATCTCCCAAGTTGTCTTACCCTCCTCTTCCTCCCCTGTCATACAGAGTAAAGTAAGTCAGAAAGAGAAATGTATCGTATTTGAACAAATATGTGTGGAATCAAGAAAGATGGTACAGATGAGCCTGTTTGCAGAGCAGGAATAGAAATGCAGACATAAATTACATTCACTATCTAAATATTACTCTCTCTGCAAGCTGCATACAAAGCTGTGTAGACAGACTTGCAACATTGATAAAACTTCTTCAGCTTATTAGGCATCTCAGGACATAATTTCAATTTTACATCAAGATAAACTTAGTTTCCACTTCATAAAGAGCAATGGAAAAGTCCACCTTGCATTATCTTGCCCTGTGATAAGACCTTTTATTTTCCATCTGTTCTGGGCTCCAAAATCACTACAGATGGTGATTGCAGCCATGAAATTAAAAGACGCTTACTCCTTGGAAGGAAAGTTATGACCAACCTAGACAACATATTCAAAAGCAGAGACATTACTTTGCCGACTAAGGTCCGTCTAGTCAAGGCTATGGTTTTTCTCACATCATGTATGGATGTGAGAGTTGGACTATAAAGAAAGCCGAGCACAGAAGAATTGATGCTTTTGAACTGTGGTGTTGGAGAAGACTCTTGAGAGTCCTTTGGACTGCAAGGAGACCCAACCAGTCCATCCTAAAGGAGATCAGTCCTGGGTGTTCATTGGAAGGACTGATGCTGAAGCTGAAACTCCAATACTTTGGCCACCTGATGTGAAGAGCTGACTCATTTGAAAAGCTCTGATGCTGGGAAAGATTGAAGGCAGTAGGAGAAGGGGACGACAGAGGATGAGATGGTTGGATGGCATCACCACTCAATGGACATGAGTTTGGGTGGACTCTGGGAGTTGGTGATGGACAGGGAGGCCTGGCGTGCTGTGGTTCAAAGAGTCAGACACGACTGAGTGACTGAACTGAACTGAACTGAACGGAACTGATTGCTAAATTTAGCTTGATTCTGTGGAATCTTTAGTATACACAAAGTCTCAGAAAAACTTAGTACAATTTGCCATTTGCTGTTTACTTAGTCATTCTGTTTACTCTGCCTACTCTGTGGAATACAAAAAGCAAGCCTGAAGTGAAAAAGGATGAGTGATCTATGGAACATATTGCAGTGTATATACTGCACAACTTCACCCAATTAAACTGCCTTTTCTTCCTGCATTAGGTGACATAACCTAGTTTATAGCTGAGTGGTCTTTATTGATGTGTACTTAATAGGATTGATCAGGAACTAATTACCTTTCTTCTCTCTCCTTCCCACCCCCCCCACCCTCCATGGTCATATGAGAAGCTGGTCAACCTGTAAAGATGACATTGTTTTCCATTTATTTTATAGTGCCTATAGAATTAGACTGTTTCTTTCTCTGTAAAAGGGAATAAAATTATACTTACCTAGTAGAGCAGTTTTGAGGATTAAATGAATTCATACATGTCAAGCACATAGCTTCTGGTACATAGTAAGAGCTTGATAAACATTTATCTATACTATTATTGCTATTATTTTTATTACATTCTCAGCATTCAAAGTCTATGACAATCTAGAAATGACATCAAAACAGATATATGCAATACATACTTATATGTCAATATCAAAATCAAACACATGTATGAAATATATAAAAGATTTTAGTTAATTTTCTTTGTATAGTTTTAATTTCTTTTGCATGTTGAAATGTCTCATTATACTTTCAATAAGTGGTTGGAAGGACTGCTGTGTGACTTTATCTTTCCATTCTGTTCTTTTCAACTGATATTTATTGGGTTATTATGTGGCAGATGCTTTTGTGTGCATTGGACATCAAGTGGAGAACAGTGCTAATACATCCCTACTCTGATAGGGTTTAGAGTCTAGCAGTGAGTATATTTATTAAACAAAAGATTCCAAGTTTGGTTAATTATGTTTGGGGAAATACTATGGGAAGGTATAACTGTCATCCACTGGTATTTTAGTCTTCAGGCAATGAATAAAGTGAGCTATTTAATTCATTTTAATAATAGTTTCTCAGACTATATATCCTAAATAAGTAAACTTTTGCTCATTTTGCCTAAATTATTTTAAAACCAGACCTTTGTGAGCAGTGGACTTATCCTGGTAATCAGACATTTAATAGCTTAGAGTAAATAAAGATTTTGAACCAAGTTATTTATAAAATCAGAGTGTACAAAGTTAATGAAAGAAATTTAGGCACAAATTCCTCAGCAGTAAATAATACTCTGGAACGATCAGTGCATTGAATGAATGAATAAATGAATTTAGCAAACAGAATAAAAATTTAGTTCTGAATGTAAAATTCTGAAATATATTCTTTAATTTCAGATTGATTCCACAAACTAACTATAAATTTTGGCAGGTCATATTTTCTCTCTTTTAAAGACAAAGATTTTTGCCTTTTAAAACAGAAAATAATTAAGAAAAATAAAATTGTGTACTTTAAGTTTACAAACTACATTAACTCTTTTAAATTAAAGCAGGAAATAAATGAGATAATGTTATAAAATTTTATGTTTCAGTTTTATCTGACATTTAAAAGTGCTATGTTGATCAATACTGCAAACATAAACAAGCCTTAGATATCATAATGTGTATTGTATTCTTCAAAGAAACTACATCCCTCTTCAAGGCAGAGACTATCTTTTTAACCCAATTAAATTAAAGACAATAAACATCTTTGCAAAGAACAAAGGTTTCTATCTATAAGTAAATAACCAGTGAATGATTGTTTCCTGGTATATTTATCTATATGTTCATGCATAAGTATACCTCTGTAGCCAGGCAAACAGTCATTTAATTTTTTGCAAGGGGAACAGTCATTCTTTCAATAAGCCTTTTTTTTTGAGCATCTGCTATGTACAATGCTGGGATAGACGTTGAAAAAAGACAAAAATAAACAAAAGTGGTCCCTGGTTTTGCATAGGCCATGATTATTATCTAAAGATCATTCTGTAAATATAAATTTTGTTAATCATTTGTTTGCTTGAAGGCACTAATTTTCTTTACAGAAACCATTTGGTTCATGTAATTGGGAAGTACCATAGAATATAGTGTGAACTGAATATTTCTTGAAATAATTTTCAGCCTTTATATTGAAATTCTTTTATAGTTGAAATTTCAGAATTTGAAGTTTAGGACTTCCATTAGTCTGAAATTTTTGTGTCAAAATTTTTGTCTTGATCTCTTTCTTACTCTCACTCACTTTGCTACATCCTCAAGTATACAAATACAGTTAGAATTTTCTATTTTTAAATCATTAACCAACAACCCCCTTCCTTCTTTTTACCATATACTTTCTTATTCTCTGTGTGTTTGCATATGTGTGTGTTTACATATCACACACATTATTATTACTTTAACATCAAACATGAGACTACTGCTGTATGTAGGGCACAGTGAGATACATAAAAATGAAAAAGAGAAAGAGTGAGTGGGGTGGGATGGGAAGAAATTCTACTTGTTGAGAATCCAAAATGGCTGGCAGATTAAGCACAGTTTAGTCAACCCACTCCAGTGTTCTTGTCTGGAGAATCCCAGGGACGGCGGAGCCTGCTGGGCTGCCGTCTATGGGGTCACACAGAGTCGGACACGACTGAAGCGACTTAGCAGCAGCAGCAGCAGAGAGCCAATGAATCTACTGTCAGGTTCCTCTATTTTAATTCTTTAAGAAACCACCAAGTTTGATCACAATTTGGTTTTCAATCCAGATTTGATGTCTGCTTGCTTATGGCTTATAATTTTATTTTTTCCCCTTCTTTTTTGTTTCTTCCTGGTTACTCACATTCATTCCCCTTTCTTCTGTTAACCCCAATTTTCATCCTTTATAGAAGGCAGTATTGTGGGATATTTATCAGATTTCTCTGATCTTCCTAAGCCAAGAGGGATCTAAAGTCTCAAAGACTGAAATTCAAATTAGCATAAATGAGTAAAATTGGAATGCAGGAAGATTCTAGCTTTTACACTTTACATCAGAGAAAGAATTGGTAATAATGTATTTTTATGTGTTAAATTAAGTGATTATCTTTATGAGTTATTCTCACTCTTTCCTAGTGTAGGTGGCTTCTTCCATTAGAAAAGAAAAGATGTCTGTGACAACTCCAGTTTCCATCACCTTTATTATTTGTAATCCCAGAGGAAGAAAGATACTTCATATCTTCCATCATCCATATGTTAAATCTCAACAAAAAGTGGTTGGCTTGTGCTTGAGCCACATTCTTGAATCAATCACAGTGATTAGGAAAAGGAGTTTATTTGCTTGGCCAGCTTAAAACATGTTCCCACCCACAGAAGGACAGAGATAGAGTAACATGTTTACCAGTCCCTGCTACAGCCACTTGGAAAAAGAAATATTGAGCAAATAATTAATATCCATTATAGGGAGCATTCCAGGGCATTATTTTCTTATAGACCTGGCTTTATTTGTCATATTAGACACAAAAATTCTACATTAAAGAAGTGCTATCATATGTCAAAAGCCCATGTTTAGACATGTAACTTTATCTAAATGATACATGGTAAATTGTCACCCTGAGTGTAGGTTGACTTTTTTTTAAGCATGTCTGTTAATAGTGCCTAACAATGACAAGCTGCAACACACAAACAAGGAAGATGAGAATCTAGATCACATAAGAGCAGAATCATGTTAACAGCAGTGCAGTCTATTTTAAATCCATTAGAAAAGCTTCAGTAGGTACCAGTAATGAGTTTTAAAGTACCCAGGTCAGAAATACCATGCAAGCTGCTAGTTCACCACACAGGATTCATTAATCATTGACATTGCCTGCAAAACTAGGCTGTTAAAATGGACCAAACAGGCAGTTGGAGGAGATGCTGATCCATGAAATTTTCAGACATGAGGATTGCACAGAAATTAACCATCATTGACAGCTTTGATAAGAAACTGAAGATTGTTGATATTGTAAGAAAAGATTAGATAAAATGACTTGAAATATTCTAGCCAGACAAATGTTTCTCCATTTAAGATATCAGAGTAAAACAACCAGAAGCTTAGCAACTAGAAGCTCTCTTCCTTGCCTTTTCAATCCTATTTGCTGGTTTCACTGGTGTACTTCATCACTTGATAAATTACAATGACCCATTGCACTGAATTCTTGCAGAGTGGACATCTGGGTTAGCCTGCCTGCTTCAATTATCACCTGTTAATATGTGCGCTTACTAAGAGGCAAGTGTGTTTATTTCCAAACTTGTTTTGCCAGGTCACATTACTATAATAAAATAATTCAATATTAATGAACAGAGGTAATACTTACAGTAAAAGAGGGCTGTTTCTATGAAGATTAAGTTAAATCCACTGTAAATTCTTGACTAACATAACTTCCCAGAAAAATTGCTGTATAAATAGGTGACTGTACTCTTTATGAAAGCGGCTGTGGTGACTACCTTGGTTGCCACTTCAGAATCATTTTCCTTCATTTTCCACTTGGGGTATCTTCACATGCTCCCTTCTAATTCACTCTCTTTCTTCTTTTTCCAACTTCTTATTTTCTCCCAGAGGCTGAACAGCCTCTCTCCAGCTTCCAAGTGCTTTGGGTGAGTGAGAAACACTGGCAGGAGATCCAAGGGAGGGAGACTTTGAGTATTTATGGCCCTTGACCTTTCCCTGTGGGGCCACATTGGGTTTCATACGTCCCTGGAACTCAGTTCTCATTTTTTTTTTATTTTAATTTTTAGGGGCATATAGTTAATTCACAATGTTGTGTTAGTTTCAGGTGTACAGCAAAGTGATTCAGTTTCATATATATATATATATATATATTCATTCCTTTTTAGATTTGTTTCTCATATAGGTTATCACAGAATATTGAGTAGTTTCCTGTGCTATACAGCATGTCTGGTTGGTTATTCACCTTATATATATTCGTGTGCCTGTGTTCATCTCAAGCTCATGGCTTATCCTTCCTCTCACATTTTTCCCTTTCTCTGACTTACTTCACTTAGTATGATAATCTCTAGTCCATTAATGCTGCTGCAAATGGCATTATGTCATTATTTTTTTATGGCTGAGTAATATTCCACTGTATACACATACATCTTCTTTATCCATTCATCTGATGATGAGCCTAAGTTCTTATTTTCTTATAGGTAGGCTCCTCTCTCTCACTTGCCATAGTTATTTTGTATTCTTCCCATTCAGACTTGTAGGTGGGAACTGTGCTCAATTTTTACCAGCCCTAGTGCACTCTATTATCCCTTCGTTTCCCCAAACTTTGCCCCTGATTTTGTTAGTAGTTCCTTTTTTCCTGAACATTAAAAAAAGTATTTATTTTTAAATCTTTGGCTGCGCTGGGTCCTCATTCCTGAATGAGGGCTTTTCTCTAGTTGCAGAGAGTGGGGGCTGCTCTTCACTGTGGTGTGCAGGCTTCTCACTGTGGTGGCTTCTCCTGTGGTCAAGAGCAGACTCTAGGCATGCAGGCTTCAGTAGTGGTTGACCAGAGGCTTAGTCGCCCTGCCACATGAGATCTTAATTCTTGGCCCGGGGTTCGAACCTGTGTCCTCTGCATTGGCAGGCAGATTCTCAATCACTGGGCCACCAGGGAAGTCCCTATAGTCCCTTCTGAAAACTCACCTTGACTTATCCATTTTGAGTGTACCAGCGGCTTCCTGCCAGCACCCTGACTGGTATGCTGGAGGAGGACAAAGAGTCTGGGTGCTGGCACGACATCTCCTGGGTGCAGATCTTCCCTTCATTTCCTGTGTTAGTGAAGAAGACTAGAGCATCTATCGCGCCTTTTCAAACTCCAACTTCTAATTTGTTAAAAGATAGATAATAATGAATTCTACTCCATAGGTACACAGTCTTCTACCACCAGGTGGAAAATCAATTATTTAGAGCTTTTTTTGTTTAACTCCATATCTAGCACATAAGAACTGCTTATTAACTTTTGGTAAATAAGCTGTTTTATAAATAAAAGACAATATTTTTCTCATTCCCATTCGATTCCTGGTGACTTTGGCAGTCATTAATCAGAGAATTCCTCTACAGCCTTCCGGAGGAGTATTTCTTATGTGAGTATCAAATTAGGCCCATCGGAAGAATTTTCACTAGTGTCTTATCCTATTGGCTCAACACACAATCTAAAACAAATCCTGCAAAATTGAAATGAGCTAAAATAATAGGACACAGAATGAGAGGCATGTGTTATTTTGGCCTTAGAGCCACATGGGCTGGGATTTTTAAATATCTGTCTTTCTAGTCAAATCAACTTCTTATAAAATGGCTCCTTTGCCAATTATCTTGGTGTGCTCTGTACTGACATTTCAACAACTTGCTATGTAACACTTATATAACCTTACATAGCACTTACTGTGTGCCAGGCTTGCTCTAATTACTTTATGTATATAAACCTATGACCCTCTGATGTAGTTACCCTTTCACAATCCCCATTTTACATGGAAAGAAACTGAAGCACATGGAGGTTAAGTAACTTGCTTAATGTCCCATGACAATGCACAGTAAAATCAGGGTCATTATACTTAACTACTGGTTTGTATTCGCAGGCAGCAGAGAAAATGGTATGTGTTTACTATATTTTCCTCTTTCAACACACAGAAAGGCTTCATTTGCTAGATTGCCCTACAACTAGATAGGGCAAAATGACTGAGTTCTAGCTAGAAGAATGTAGGCAATAATGATATGAACTTCCTCCCAGGCATGGCCTTTAAAGTAATTTTCTGCAGTCTTTCAGATCTCTCTCTCTTTTGTGGCAACTAGGAAGCTAGTGGTTCTACATAGGGCCACCAAGAGATGGAGATGTACTCCCCAGTCTATTTTTAAGGGTCATATGAATGAGAAATAAACATTTGTTGCATTAAACCGCTAAGATTTGAGAGTGCATATACTTAGACATACCTTCATGTATCCTGACCAGTAAAGGAATTGGCATTTTGAATCAGACCGCTTTAAATAAGTTATAATATGTGACATTGGTTTCATTATTAGGCATCAAGAAGATCCATGTCACAGGCTGGGATTATGAGAAACTAGCTATTCTATTTATACTGTAGAAGAGCAGCTGGAAAAAAAACTGTGCTTCTAGTAACTCCAGAGACAGAATAAGCACCTTTAACTTGTTAGCTTTAGGAGAAATGGATGCATAGTACACCCGTGGTGGATTCATGTCAATGTATGGCAAAACCAATACAGAATTGTAAAGTAAAATAAAAAATAAATAAATTTAAAAAAAAAGATGAGAACACTAGTGTCTATTGGCTATTACTGGCTGCCTTTGGCAAGGTTATTATGCAAAAAAAAATCTGACAGGAACTAGCCAGTATGTAAGTAGAATTGAAAGAGAGTAGCATGCAGAAATTGAGTTCTTGCCATGTCAGAAGGCATCCAAAAATTAAAGATGCTCCTTTCTTTTAGTTTCTTTCCAAAACTGCCATCTTTTAGTAAATTGCCAAAATGACCAACACAAAGGGAAAGGTGTCCCCACTACACGTTCTCTAGGCCTTCTAGAAAACTTGGAGTTGTTCCTTTGGCTACATACAGGCGAATCTACAAGAAAGGTGATATTGTAGATATCAAGGGAATGGACACTTTTCCAAAAGGAATGTCTGACAAATGTTACCGTGGCAAAACTAGAAGGGTCTACAATGTCACCCAGCATGCTGTTGACATTATTGTAAACAAACAAGGGCAAGTTTCCTGCCAAGAGAATTAATGTGCCTTTCAAGGCTATTAAGTACTCTAAGAGCGGAGAAAACTTCCTGAAACGTGTGAAGGAAAATGATCAGAAAGAGAAAGAAGCTAAAGAGAAAGGTACTTCAACTGAAGCACCAGCCTGCCCTACCCAGAGAAGCACACTTCATGAGAACCAATGGAAAGGAACTTGAGTTCAAGTTGGAGCCTATCCATCCATATGAATTCATGGCGTGATGGGTGTAAAACAGACGGAAGACCTGGACTGCAAAAAAAAAAAAAAAGATGTGATGTTAGAAGACATTCAAGAAAAGGTTTAATAAAACTTCTCAGTTGAAATAAAGTAATCTGGGCAAAGACAGATGAAGACTGTAGACTTTCCAAGCACTGCCCCAGAGAGTCTCCAAGAGAGGGAATGGGACAGGCACAGAGCAAGCAAGCAGGGAAATACATCAGGTTTGAAAATTCTTCCTATCAGAGAATTGTGTGTGTGGTTGCTGGCACATGGAACCTAGAGCAAGAAGAGGAGAAGACTACTGATTTTTAAAGGAATTGCATTCCTAAAGAGATCACAACTCTGGCTTTAAAACTTCCTTCGGATGAGACCTAAAACAATCCTTTGGTCCCAAACTTTGGAAGAAGAGTCAAGCTTCAAATGGGCTTCCCAGGGGGTGCTAGTGGTAAGGAACCCACCTGACAAGGCAAGAGACATAAAAGATGCAGGTTCAATCCCCAGGTCGGGAAGATCACCTGGAGGAGGGCATGGAAACCCACTTCAGCATTCTTGCCTGGAGAATCCATGGACAGAGAAACCTACAGAGGCTACAGTCCATAGGGTAGCAAAGAATGGGACATGACTGAAGCGACTTGGCATGCACACGCACGCAAGCATCAAAAGCTATTCAACCCCGAAAGAAGTCATGGTCTTTAACACCTGCATCAGTACAGGCCAAGGAGAACCATGAACAAGAAGGAACTTCCCCGGTGATAGAAACAGGGGTGCTAAAGAACAATGGTCAAATGTATTCCCTGTCAGACCAGAAAGAATGGTAGGTCAGCAGAATAAAAGAAGACACATGCACTTATTCTTGTAGCTGGAACAACTTTAGATTCTCAAATTGACTGATGGTGCTGTCAAATTGCCAGGTATAATGTGTCAACTTAGCAGCTATATGTTTTTTTTAAATCACAGAAAAGGCCTTTCTCACCTTGAAAATGTCAACTTGATAAAAAAAAAATAGATTCATAGGATCACCATGAACATAATGAAACCCTGAAATACCTCATGGTCATTGCCATAATTGCTAGTTCTTCATTTAGGAAATGTCTGGTAATTGTAAAAATATTCAGGGCAATTAAAATTTCAGTGAGTGTGAAAGTGATCCTGCACAATCAAATTGATTTCCATCTGGCAATCACACCCCCATGGTCTTACCCAAGTTGGGTGTCTGTGTGAGGCAGTAACACACCCCTGCTTATTGGACCAAGATATTTCAAGCAGTGTGCCAAAGAGGTCCAGTGCAAAGGAGAAATATGGTCTGTTTTTCTCTACTTCCTGAAACAGCCAGTAGGCACATTGTTTTATATTAAAATAAACATACTGTATTGTAGATGAGATTGCAGCATTGAGATGAATTTTTGAGATGAGATATGGAAGTGCAAATAAATTTATTTTTGCAACATTGGCAAACTTCAGCTTCCATGGGCTGAATCATTTGGCAGAGACAAGCCTGCCTGCCTTAGTTAACTGAGAAACTGGGAGGCGAGGATGAACAGAAGGGGAGAATGGCTGTAGGAGGCAATTTACAATTTAGCAGGATGGATATTGGTGCCTCCTTAGATATTTATATCAAAAATCCCACTGGTCTTAACTCACTGGATACGAGAGCAAAATTCAGGTCTAGGACTTTCAAGGATGCATGTTCCTTACAAGTAATTGGGGTTGATTGTGATGGATGATGTCTCCTGGGCAAAATGAAGGTGGGGTAATGGCACACCTAGGTCCTTTATCCCTCTTCATTTCTTTCCCTTCTTCCTATTCAGACCTTCAATTCTAATCAACACAATCCAAAACAGTATTACTCTATACAAAGATAGATGCATTTCTAGATAGGGAGATGATTAGAGAAATCAAAATATAGAAAGAAAAAAGAGAGACATGGAAAGAGAGAGATCCCATGAGTTACTGGAATTGTTACTTACTCCTTCCCCATCCCACCTGTTCTCCTGCCTTTGTGCCAGGACAGACCAAAACCAAGCTCTGTGGGGACAACAATGGGATCTTGTGTCACAGCCAGCAGGACACGCTGTATTTTCACTGAGGTGGGTGAAGAGGAAGAATGAGAGTCTACAGGAGGCTAACAAGTGGCCAGCATTCCATCAAGGCATGAAAGTCTGTAAAGACATAAAGATAAGAACCCAGAAAAGGCAGAGTCCTTTCAGGACTTGGATCCAGATGAATCACAATCTAGCAACAGCCCTGTGTTTCCCACTTTCTTCCCCTGCTTCAGTCGGTCTGAGTTGAGTTGCTCTCTCTTGCTGTTAAAATATTCTGGCCTTGTCATTGACATGTACGCACTGCTGTGTTTAAAATGGATAACCAAGAGGGATCTACTGTATAGCAAAGGGAACTCTGCTCAGTGCTATGTGGCAGCATAGCATGTGGGCGGGAGAGGAGTTTGGGGGAGGGTTGATACATGTATGTGTATGTATGCTCAGTTGCCCAGTCATATCTGACTCTTTGCAGTCTCATGGACTGTATGCAGACTGTCATGCTCTTCTGTCCATGGGATTTTCCAGGCAAGAATACTGGAGTAGGTTGCCATTTCCTTCTCCAGGCGATCTTCCTGACCCAGGGATTGAACCTTTGTCTTCTGCATTGCCAGGCTGATTCTGTACCACTGTGCCACCTGGGAAACCCACATATGTGTATGGCTGGGTCACTTTGCAGTGCACTTGAAACTGTCACACCATGGCTAATTGAGTATACTATAATATAAAATAAAAAGTCAAAAAAATATTCTGGCCTGAAGCAGTACAAAAGGAGAGCTCTAAGCCCAGAAGTAGTGTGCAGAGAGAATGGGGAAACACACTCTTTGCACAAATGACTTTTGCTTGATTGAGTTGACTCTGATTGAGAATAAAATTTTAGTCTTACTTTATGTGTTGTTATGATTAGAATTAAAATAGACTCATGATAACCAATTTATTGGTGACTTTTTGAAGAATTTAAACATAAAACTGTATATACACATTTTTATTTCTTAAGTATGATGCCCATGATAGCAAAGAATTTCAGGGTCTTGTGGAAACTTTTTTTTTAAAGTTCTCAATGATTGGGGATCACAAGAGTGTGCTTAAAGACGTGAGATGATAGAATATGTGGATATGGATGGCATACTTGAATTCCATCTGACTCTTTTGTATTGGCAATTTAGAAACTCCTAAAGTTAATATCTTTTAGTCCCCTTTGCATCTGCCAAAACCAGCTCTGTAGACTTAGTAGTTTTTTCTTCTCCTAAAAAGAAATCTGTAAACATTTTGTGAAAACTCCCTATAAGCAACTCTACCATTTTAGAGAGTGTCTCCTAGCCTCACCTTCTAACTTTCACTGAAACTTTCCTGTTTCATCCTGGGTTCAATCCCATTGCCTCACATCTGGTATCTACCATTCTACTCATCTCTGTATTCTGATGTTTTGTCAGGACTATCTCTATTAATCCTGGCTCTCCATTGCTTGCTGCCTTTCTAATTTTAATGGCCTTCCAAATTCCTTATCATATCCTAGTTTCTAGATGCCCTAATAGGCATTGTGAGCCTCTGCTTGCTAAAGAAGAGAGCTTGGACTCTGGTCTCTCTTATGGATTATTTTGTTTGCCTTTTAACCCCATCTTTATCTGGCTCCACCATGGTCAGAGTCTAGAGAGGTTGAATTTTTTAGCCTGCAACAGCTGATCCTTTACCCTGGTTTCTGGTTGGGATTAGCAATGGGAAGCACTTGTGGGTTAATAGGGAGCAGTGGGAGATGCTAGCCAGCTAATGATCTGTTGGTTTCCCTCCCCACCTGGCAGAAGGTTGCTTTCCTACATCTAAGCCACAGTTCCTCTTGGATCGCTCTCCCATGAGCTCTCTCCAGGTCTGGTAACCCATTCCTCACACTGGCCCTGAAGGCATGGCGATTACTGCCCCCCCATGTTTCATCACCTCTTGGTGGTTCCTCCTAACTGCCCATGTGCACGCACTCTCAGCCACTTCAGTCTTAACTCTGCCTACACCTTTGTAAAAGTTCCCCTTTTCAAGTCTTCTCAATTACCTCATTTACATGCTCCATCTCTTTCCCATAAGGACCCTGAATAAAACACTCCTTGTTTGTAAAATACTTCTCTGAACATAGTAGGACCAAAGTACACCAAGAGACCTTGAACTCTCTTCCTGAACTGGCCCTTTATAAAGCAGCTATTGAGCAAATGTGTTGTTGTTGCTTAGACGCTAGGGCATGTCCAGCTCTTGAAAACCCATGGACTGTAGTCCGCCAGGCTCCTCTGTCCATGGATTTTCCCAGGCAAGAATACTGGAGTGGGTTGCCATTTCTTTCTCCAGGGGATCATCTCAATCCAAGTATCAGCGTCACATCTCTTGCATTGGCAGGCAGATTCTTTACCACTGAACCACCTGGGAAGTCCTGTCCCACTATATACATCACAGTAATAAAAGAGGAAGACAGGGAATAGGTTTTTCCAGGCTAGAATACTATTTCTACAGCAGTGGGTCCCGGATGCTTTCAGAATCCCCCCAAATGACTAGACATCCTCACTAGGGGGGACCCACATGCCCATGCTTCCCTCCAGTGGCACTCAGAGTGTCCTTTAAGATGACCCCTGAGCACTCCGTCTTCCTGCCACACTGTATCCCACAGTCACACCACTCCAGCCCAGCGAACCCTGGTTATGTCATTTCCCTCCTGTAGGTCAAAGCAGTTGCTTCTTAAGGCTCTTCCAGGAACTTCATCATGTTTGACTTTAAGTGTTTTCCACCAGATCCCCCTGGAACGCTCTGTCTCTATTAGAGTCAATTCCTTTATGTGAGGCTGTAATTTTCCTCGCCTTCTGAAGGACAGAAAAAAAAAGAGTAGTCTCCAAAACTCTTGAAATATTCATTTGTTCTTTTTGAGGTACAGACAATATGTTCCTAAGTTCCAAACCAATTCGTGACTGATGGAGTTGTTGTAAAACAGGAGTATTTTTGTACAGTTTTTCCTCTTCTCCACACATCCATCACTACGCGTGTTGTATACACTGACAACATGCCCAGAAAAACTGATTTGTGAAGGTTTTATCTAGAACCTAACTATCCAGGCCACAGCAGAAACTCTGGACTTTCCAAATATGCCAATTACATGGTAAGATGGAACAGTGCAGTGATTTAGCAATGAAAGCACTGGACTGAATTGCCTGCAATGAAATCCTAGTGGGGTGCCCTTAGGGATGCTCTGTAATCTCTGGGCCTCTATTTACTCATGGTAAAATGAAGATGGTAATAGCGTGTGACATACAGGGTTGATTTGTGGATTAAATTGAAACCACATGTAAAATGCTTAACATAGCATTCAAATTACTTTAGTTAGTACTGTACTATTATTTTGATTGATAATGTCCAGTTTCCATTCTTGGCTTGATTGTTTCAACTCTCTTCTACTGGAAAACTTCCTGAAAAAATATTACCTATATATACCACCTCTGGGGTTTCTCAGGTAGCACTAGTGGTAAAGAACTCGCCTGCCAATGCAGGAGACATAGGAGGTGAAGGTTCAATTCCTGGGTCAGGAAGATCCCTTAGAGGAGGAAAGGGCAACCCACTCCAGTATTCTTGCCTGGAGAATCCCATGGATGGAGGAGCCTGGCAGACTACAGTCCACGGGGTCACAAAGAATTGGACACAACTGGAGCGACTTAGCATGAACACGCGCATATCATCTCTACTTCTTCGCAGTCCATTACCCCCTAAACCCAACTCTACTTTATCTTCTGATTCTCTTATTCTATTGAGATTTCTTTTGCTAAGTTCTTTTAGGACTTCATGTTGACAAGTCCAACAGGTGCTTTTTAATGGTTTGTCTTTGAACTCTCATAGACTTTGAATAAAGTTGATGCTCCCTTCTTGAAATGTTCCTGAGTCTACTACTTTTCTCTGTCTACTCTTTACAATGTATCTTAAGAAATCTACCCCTATCCTTCTCCCTAACCTTTAAATATTAGAATAACTCAGATCTCAGGTTTGGGATATCTGGTCTCCTCACTCAACATTGTAACCCAAAGCAACCTACCTCATTTGTGTACCTTCAAATCCCACCTCCATGTCCAGGATAGCTGTGGGGAACTCTGGTCAGGAATGCCCATGAAAAGTCTCTAAAATAACATGAATGGGAAATGTCTATGTGCTATGATACAGACTCAAGTAAAGTGAACTTTTAAAATTGCTAGCATAGAATTTCAAATTCTGGAACCTACTCTTTAGGCATATATGATATGGCTTGCTGATTTGCAGAATTATTGTCATATAATAGCATAAGTTGTTTCTGACAAGGTCTTTTGAAGAGAAGGAAGCTTGATTTGCTCAAGACTTCTCATAGTATATTACTCTCTTCAAGTGGGGTGCTGAGTATTACCAGTATTTTGAGTGAATCTTAGTGAGAAATAAAAAAGGAAACTTGTTCAGATGTGTAATTTGGTGGATAACACTCTTGCTAATTAATAAAGCATTGATGATTTTTATTTCTTCAGTCCTTGAATTCATCCTTGATTTCTTTGATCTAGGTTTAAGACCTTTAGCATCATGAGCTGGATGGTAAAATTGATCGAATAGCTTATACGGGAGAAAAAGAAATAAGGAGAAAACAGCATTTCATCGTGTCAGAATAGGTTAAGGCTAAGCCTAATATGGGGTGGTAAAAGAATCAAAGTCTTATTTTGCATACTCAGTTAATGAGAAAAAAAGAATTTATGCTGCTATCAGCATAAATTCATTCGAAAGGAGGTAGATGAGAGACTAACTCTTCCTTATTGTCCTAGGATAGTTGGAGAGATCAAGTTTAGCAGAAAGATGGGATGCTGAGAATGTGAACACAGAGACGGAAACCAGAAGTTCTGTCTTCAAAAATGACAGTGTGTGAAGCTGCTGATTACGTAGGTCACAGGACCGTTCCCAGAAACCTCAATGCCCATAAAATATCTTGAAGTTAGAGGTACTTGACTTTAAACATGAGACTTCTGAGAAGCCCTGGAAGAGCTGAGATACAGAAAATGATAAAATATGACAAAGTCTCAAAGGTTTAATTCCTTGAGGTTTTTAAAGTCCAGTGAGTCTCAGGTTCTTCTGCTGCTTGCCATTGAATATTTCCCACATTATCTTTTACCACGCCAAATAGCCTCAGCTGAGGTCATCCAATAGGAGCATGGTGAGAAGTGTTTGTGACCCCAAGCTACACAGTATATCAGTAAAAATGGCATTCTTCTAGGACAAATATTTCCCGAAGCTGTGATACCAGTTAGAATTGATTTGTCTGGTTCTGGTGAGGTGAAGTGGACTTTATTGAACTTGATGGGAAGGAGATTCTCTAGATCAAATGTTTATCCAAAGATCTCTCATGGATGCTGAGCACAGAAACCTAATGAAGGCGGGGTTACTTCCAGTGATCTTTGCACAAAATAAAGTGGAATTGCCTTTTACTCTTCATCACTGGGTGTCAATGGAAGAAGCCAAATTAAGAATAAAGGAACTAAGGAATTCTGATCCTGGTAACTATATGATAATTATACTTCTGCCAAGGGTGAGGATGTTTTCCAACAACTCCGGCTGGGAGTTCTCAGAAATTAATAAGCCATCATGACTATGTTAAATGTAAGATTTCAGAATCCCAAGTATGCAAATTATTTAGGAGTGATTATAAAGTTTGACAGTAAAGATTTCCAGTGGAAGAAGTTTACATACCAGGATCCAGATATCATGTTACTTCTGTCTAAATGGACCTGAGGCTTTGTGGTGATCAAAGGAATACATCCCTTTTTTTTTCCTTGCGCAATTTCACTCTGTACCTACCGTCTTGATAATTCATACAGGCATGAATTGGTGAGACCTGGATATTAGTTCATACTGAGATGCTGAATTTTTTTAATTTCTTTTTGGTTGTGCTGGGCTTCTTTGTTGCTGTGTGTGGGCTTTCCCTAGTTGTGGTGCTCCGGCTTCTCAATGCAGCGGCTTCTCTTGTTGTGTAGTATGGGCTACCGGGTATGCAGGCTTTAGTAGTTGTGGCACATGGGCTCACTTGCCCCTTGGCATGTGGGATTTTCCCAGGCCAGGAATCGAACCTGTGTGCCCTGCATTGGCAGCCAGGTTCTCAACCACTGGACGGACCACTAGGGAAGTCCTGAGCTCTTAAATATTTGAAAATGTAAGAATGAGGAAAACCTAAAACACAAAATTTTAAAAGAAAAAGTCATGTAATGCTCCATCCCACCCCCAATAATATAGGAAATTATATGAAGAAAGAAGAGCTTAGGAATTTTTTTCTTTTACACTTTCAAAGATGGAGACACAAACATATATATTTATTCCCTGCCCTACACTTCTAATAAAATCTCTCTGTGCAAGGGTGTTTAGGGTTAGAAAACCCAGAAAAATATTTTTAAGCTTCTCAAAAAAAATGTGTTTTTTGATATTTCACTCCAGTGTCTCAAAATGTATTTTTGGGTTTCCTTTTTCTCAAATGTAGAGACCAATATTTTGGACTGTGTTGGAAACAGCTTCCTGTGTTGGCTCACTCTGTTCGTTAAGTCCTAAGGTCCTTTAGGGCAAAGATAATATCTTGGTTTTGTGGATGAGAGAACTCTGGGGCTTGTAAGTGCCTGTACAAAAATCTTTCATTCTTCCCAGAGATTGAGTCCCTGAAATGTACCAATGTCTGCAGAATCAAAGATAAGATCAGAAAAATCAGGGAGCTTGGGGAAACATATTCTAAAACATATTATTATTTTAAACATAAACATTTCCAGAAAACAGTGTAAAAACACATATACTTCTTCTGGTAAGATTTCTTCAGAATCATCTTCTCTGACTTGATTCAGGAAATATGCATATGAAATTGTGATCTCCTAAGAAAGAGTCTCCCACAATTATCCATTATGTGTGCTATAGTTCTTTATCTATTAGTCTTTTTAATGGAATATATTAATAATTTGTTTACAGTGTTGTGTTAGTTTTTGCTGTGCAGCATCGTAAATCAGCCATATGTATACATATATATCCCTTCCCTTTTGAGCCTCCCTCCCACCCCACTCCCATCCCATTCTTCTACACGTCTTAGTAAAAATATTCACCTAGATTTTATTGGATTTAAATTGAATGTGTTTTGTAATTATGTCTCCACTTATCTCATTTTCTCAAGACTTAGGAAATGTTTCTGTATCTTGGCTTTTCACATATTGTGATAGAGCTTATGATTATTCTTCCCAACTGACATCCTATAAATGTATCAGGGGATGGGTTGTAGACAATCTTCATCTCCATCACCTCCCCCAAAAGCCCACAACCAGATTTGTACAAAGAATAAGGCTTACTTAACTCTTGATAAATTAGCCTGTGTGAGACTGGTTCCAAATAGGAAAAGGAGTACGTCAAGGCTGTATATTGTCACCCTGCTTATTTCACTTCTATGCAGAGTACATCATGAGAAACGCTGGGCTGGAAGAAGCACAAGCTGGAATCAAGATTGCCGGGAGAAAAATCAGTAATCTCAGATATGCAGATGATATCACCCTTATGGCAGAAATTGAAGAAGAACTAAAAAGCCTCTTGATGAAAGTGAAAGTGGAGAGTGAAAAAGTTGGCTTAAAGCTCATTCAGAAAATGAAGATCATGGCATCTGGTCCCATCACTTCATGGGAAATAGATGGGGAAACAGTGGAAACAGTGGCAGACTTTATATTTGGGGGCTCCAAAATCACTGCAGATGGTGACTGCAGCCATGAAATTAAAAGATGCTTACTCCTTGGAAGGAAGTTATGACCAACCTAGATAGCATATTGAAAAGCAGACATTACTTTGCCAACAAAATTCCGTCTAGTCAAGGCTATGGTTTTTCCCGTGGTCATGTATGGATGTGAGAGTCGGACTGTGAAGAAAGCTGAGCACCAAAGACTTGATTCTTTTGAACTGTGGTGTTGGAGAAGACTCTTGAGAGTCCCTTGGACTGCAAGGAGATCCAACCAGTCCATTCTGAAGGAGATCAGCCCTGGGATTTCTTTGGAGAGAATGATGCTAAAGCTGAAACTCCAGTACTTTGGCCATGTGATGCGAAGAGTTGACTCATTGGAAAAGACTCTGATGCTGGGAGGGGTTGGGGGCGGGAGGAGAAGGGGACGATAGAGGATGAGATGGCTGGATGGCATCACTGACTCGATGGACATAAGTCTGAACTCTGGGAGTTGGTGATTGACAGGGAGGCCTGGCGTGCTGCGATTCATGGGGTATCAAAGAGTCGGACACAACTGAATGACTGAACTGAACTGAACTGAAGGGTTTTAAAGTGAAAAATACATCAGCCAAAGTGTTATATGTTTTAAAATTGTATGGGCACAGTTTGATCTGTCTTATTTTCCAGCTGCAAATGCCGACGTGATGATTAATTCAAGGTAATTAATTTATTACCTTGAATTAATGAATTCAATACTTAACGTTTTAATAAATTATAAAATGTCTGATTCACTTCTCCCTTCTTCCTACCTGTCTTTATTATGAAAGTGACAATCTGTGGCAAATCTGGGTTTCATTGAATTTTGGTGTAGGTCACCAGAAGAAAATATTGTGGAGGAAGATTTATCAGGGGTCAATGTTCATCCAAGCCAGACACAAGGATATATTCTGTCTTGTAAAGAAGTGGTGTGGGTGGGTATACTCAATGATGCAGGAACTTCTTGTTCACATCAAAATTAGTCAGCCTACAGGAATGTAAAAATGTATTTGAAGAAATATGTTAATGTTGCTCTTCAAGAAATGGTACTGCAGTACTTTTATCAAAAAAGTTTCCTTGTCTGACTTGTTTCAGTAGAATTTTGAAGAAGTGTTACATTGAAGAGGAAGTAGGAGTAAAGACAGAATAGGTTTATATATTCCATCCCCAACAATGGATTAACTTTTTGGCTTTAGTATGGTAGCCTTGATGTTCAATGAGCCAGAGGAGAGTTCTGTTCATGAGGCTGGAAATCTGATCTGTCTTCATTTTCATTGTGTCTCTAGCCCTCATATCATAGTAAATGCTCCTTAAGTATATTCGGTGAATGAATGAGTTAGTGAGCTCTACACTCCACCTAAGTCAATTGTTCACCATGTATGTTTTAACACATCTGGACTCTGACCTGGACTTCATCCCACTGGCTTTGGACACCTGCCTTGAACCCACTCAATTAGGTGTTACCAAACCACTGACCTCTTAATAGCCTCCTCCCTTGGGCTTTAACCCTGTCCACCACATACCTTCTCCTAAACTGGGTTGGCCAAGAAGCTCATTCAGGGTTTTTGTAACATCTTACAGAAAAACCCAAAAGAACTATTTAGCCAGTCCAATAAATAGATTATTTATAATTGAAATGCTCACATGATTTTGAATCTCAGTTCTACTCTTTATCTGTGCCTCTAATGCCTCACCAACAAAATCTAAATTCACTGAGTGTAGGGCATAACATCTAGGTTTAGAGAAATGTGCAAAACTTGATATTCACCTTAGTAACCAGTGCCACAGTGAGCACAGTTCTCCTGCCCTGATTTGTATTTTCATTAAGAGCCTGCCCTAGCTTGTCTCAGGGCCAGGCCTTTCAGAGTTATAAACAGCAGAAAGACAGATGGACATCAGAGGGAAGTATTTTAGTTCACTGTAAGAAAAAGAATTCAAATGGGGTTAGCAAATTACTAAAACCCTTCGGATATGGACTTTATGGCCATCTGTTGGGGGGTAGTAAAAGAAAGTCTCATATAAAAAATGTATGTATACCGTAACTGCAGCAACTGCAGCGGGTACTGCTACTTTGTTAACTTTTCTTATTCCATAGATGTTTTACGTCTCCAGGTATGCAATCCAGAGAGCTGAAAATTAATTGGTTAATAACAATCAAAGCAGTTCATATTTGGGCAACATACATCTTAGCAGGAAAAAATACATTTTTTTAACACCAGTATTTTTATGGGTGAATTATCCAAAGTGTAATCGATGTTTGTTATATGTGTCTCAACACAGGATGTATACCTTTTTATTGTGTTTAGGCGATGACTCTGTACATAAGCTCTTTCCTCTTGCCTAGTTATAGAATGTCTTGCTTTGAGAAGGCAGTGTTGTTCATCTGTAAATAAATTTTTAATTTTCATCCCTTGGAACCTTTGTGTCATCCTTGGGAAATGCCCAGCTATATTCCTAAAAAGTTGAATAAACAGTTAACTTTTGAGAATGAAATTTATTTTAAATGCTATTTAAGGAAATGCTCTACTGAATTATTTTATGGGACAAATAGTTACTTGCTCATTTTTATTTTTATATTGGAGTATAGCCGATTGACAACATTGTGACAGTTCAGGTGAACAGCAAAGAGACTCAGCCATACATACACATGTATCCATTCTCCCCCAAGCTCCTCTCTCATTCCGGGTGCCACATAACTTGAGCAGAGTTCCCTTTGCTATACAGTAAGTAGGTCCTTGTTGGTTATCCATTTTAAATAGAGCATTGTATATCTGTCCACCCCAAACGCCCTAACTGTCTCTCCCCCTATCCTTTCCCCACCCCGGCAACCATAAGTTCATTCTCTAAGTCCATCAGTCTGTTTCTATTTTCTAAATACATTTGTATCATGCCTTTAAGATATTTGTTTTGCTTTCCCTGTAGCTATCCCTGTAAGTTATCTGCAAGACTATTGTGATGCTGCCCTGTCACCTCTTCAACACTGATGATATGTGTAGACATTCTCAAATTTAAAGAGCAACCTGCGAGGACCATATTTGTAACACACATTTCTGAATTCCTAGCATCTCTGTTAATTAGCCCTGATCTTTAACTTTGGAAAGTAATCAAGAGAGATTATCTGAGCCTCTGTTATCACAAGAGAATCATGGATGAAATTCCATTCAAAATAAGAGTAAAATCAGGAGTGAACGCTGGATTGAGACTTTAATCAGCAGGCTGGAGTTCTGCTTTTCTCACATATTAATTTTGGTAAATTGCTTAGCTTCCTTGGACCTCAGTATTCTCTTTGGGAAGATGGCATTAAAAATGTCTGCCCTTCATACTTAGTTTATCAGGATTACTTGGAAAATAAATATGTGAGGGCATTTATTTTGTAAGCACAAAGTAAGTTTCACTGCAAATCTAATCAAGTGCATGGTGTCTTCGAAATTTCTCCCAGGCAAGATTGCAGGATAAATCCTATTCACTGAAACTCTGTCATCTTCTCTTGGAAACATTGGCAGCAAAGATGAGTCATTAAGAGAAATGTTGTTATTATTACAAAGATCATAAGAGAAATAAGAATAGCGTTGACAGTACACATAATTAATATTCACACTTAGGGGAGCTTAGAACAACTCAGAATATGGGTCCCGATGTGAGCTGCCTGTCAGCAATGTTTGGTGTCTGTTCTCTTTCTATTTTCTCCTCCTGGAAGTCATCCCTGGTGGATCATTTGGTAGAGACTCTGCCTGCAATACAGGAGACCCAGGTTCGATCCCTGGGTTAGAAAGCTCGCCTGGAGGAGGACATGGCAACCCACTCCAGTATTCTTGCCTGGAGAATCCCATGGACAGAGAAGCCTGCCAGGCTACATAGTCCATGGGGGTCACACGAGTTGGACACGACTTAGCGACTAAACCTACCTACCAAAGTATTTTCAGACTCTTGTTCCTTGAGCTCTTGGCTGGCATTCTACCCAAGGATCCTGACTTTGATCTGATGTCTTGCTTTGTAATTCTGATTTAATTGCTCTGCCTTTAAAATATGCCATATTCTCAAAAGTCTGAATCTATAACTAGTTGATTAACCTGATGAATGATAAACATTGACCAAATTCCTGTTATTGAGCTGAACTGAATGTGGTATAAATGACTGGTCTTGACTTTGGAGCTGAATTGAATGTGGTATAAATGACTGGTCTTGACTTTGGAGCTGAATTGAATGTGGTATAAATGGGAGACCTTGACTTTGACATCACTGTGTCCTAATGACCTACTATATAGTTAGAACCTTCAGAACTTTTCTTCAGAGGTGAGAAGTGGAGAGGTCTGTTTTATATGACTTAGGATTTAGATTAAGAATCATGAGTCACCAATGTTTAAAACTAGAAAACTATCTCACAAATTTCCAGCTTTCTGACTTCTCTTAAATATCAGATCATATAGTGGCACTAGGCCCTTCATGGCAAAAATAGCAACGACTAAGAAGCAGCTGGTTTCTTTAGGAGGGCAATCTGTGTTCAGTGTACCAGGGTCCCCCCCGTACCACTTCATTTATTTATGTCATCTGTGTGGCCCCTGTAGGACCTGAGTTTGTGACCCTTGAAGCATTCACGGAAATAACCTAATTAAATCCATTCTCATAACCAGTTAGCCACGGATGAAATCATGAACAGATGGTTTAAGGTGAACATATGTTGTTGATCTGTTTCTCTTTCTTCATTAACTGTTTTGCCAGCATTTTAAACAGTCTAATTATATGTCACAAACTATAACTGGAGCAGCAGTTTACAAGGGGATAATCTAGGGTTTGGCTGAACTTTTATTTTTAAATTTCAAATGAGAGCTGCTTTGAGGTTTGATCTGCAGTTCAAAGTAGAATTTTACCAGTTTAGTATTATAATATAGGTGAGTCTTAGGCGTCATACTTGACACATTGTTGTGATGTCATAGGACAAATGTCATAGGAAATGACATCTTGTGATATCATAGGAAAGCACCACTGATGTGAGGTTTTTACAACATACAGTTACACAGAATAAAGCACCTGCCGTGAAATGTCACCATGAGTGATATATTAGAGGCAGACAAAGACCTTAGAGACATGATGTTAGTAGCACTGTGAAGTTTCCAGAGTTCTCTAAAGGCTTCACAACCTCTTTCCCTCCTTCTCCATGCCCAAGAGAAGGAAAGTTGCTATGGATTAACCTAAGATGAGGAAAAAATGGAGACATATTAATAGAAGGAGGTCATCTTAGCACAAGATTATAAATAATATTGTTTGGGAACTAGCCTTTTCCCTTTGGGGAGGGTTCTTTTTTGGGCGGGGCTGTACAGTTGCTTTGCAATGTTGTGTTAGTTTCTGCTGTACCACCAAGTACATCAGCTATACGTATACATATATCCCCCACCTTTTGGAAACCCCTCCCTCTCTCCCATCCTACCTTTCCAGGTCACCACAGAGTACCGAGTTGAGCTCCCTGTGCTGTACAGCTGCTTCCCACTAGCTATATGTTTTACACATGGCAGGGCAAATACATCAATCCCCCTCTCCCAGTTCATCCTCACTCCCTCTTCCCCATTTCCACATGACTGTTCATGGCATCTGCATCTCTATTCCTGCCCTACAAATAGATTCATCTGTACCATTTTTCTAGATTCCACATACGTGCATTAATATACAATGTTTGTTTCTTCTTTTATCTTTTCAATTTCTAGAGTTCCCTTTTCCTCAGATCAGAGGGTTAATATCTGGAGGCCTGGGATTAAATTGTGGGTGTACAGAAAGGTGGCCCCTGTTTCGTATACTTCAGTGAAGACTGTCAATCAGAAGCATACATTTTAACTACATGATTCCATATGGCCTAGAATTGGTCGCTAGGTTAGAAGGTCCTCATACAGAGGCCTAAGGTTAAAGTATTTCTATGTCTGTGCAACCAGAGGACCTTGCAAGTGTGGCTATGGACATGGGGGGTGACTGGTCAAAGAACTGGGGACCTTGGGTCCAAAGACAGATAATACCTTGACATCACTAAATGAAGCCTTCTCACATATCTGGCTTTGAGCCTCGTCATCAATCCACTGTCCAGTTCATCATTCACTGGGCCATATAGACAGTAGTTTAGGGCCTTGGAGAGAGTCAACAGAGCAAATGTCAAGAGAGCATTCCATTTGAGAAGTAGACAACCATCTCCTATACAGCAAGTGATTCAAGTGCTCTCTTGGGACCCCTAACCTGGTAAGCTACTGAATCAATAACATACCATTTACGAAAATGATCAAAATCATCGTGGATAAGCATGGCGATGAAGATCCCAAAATTTAGTCTAGCATTTCTCACTTGCCTGGAGTCAGAATGAATTTAGTGTAATTAGAAAAGGATGGACAAAAATAACAGCGGCGATAGTCAGAGAGAAATGATGAATGTACAGGGAGAGGGAAGTCACTTTTTCTTCTTGATGAATTCGCAGACAAAGTACATGGTAAGATGGCACTCGGTGTCATTCCATCTCCCTGAGCTCAGCATCTCCACACAGTCTTCGTGGCCATAGGGGTCGCTGGGCTCACCCTCCTTCCAGTTGCTGTAGTTCTGCAGGGGAGTGTTATCTGTGAACACATACTGACCTTCCCTCTCAAGGTCGTTCACCCCGATGAACACCCGGAAGAAGCCACTCTTGGAGACGTAGTCAGCCAGCAGCGTGTTGGCAGCTTCGTCCTTGGGCATGGCTAGCATTCCGCCCCGGGTGCGGCAGTGGGTCAGGGATTCCCTGTAGTTCTTCTCCTCCTGCACGATGTAGTAGAATTTCTCTTCGGTTTCCCTAATCCCTGCTATGACTTCGCGGTGAGGAAAAGAAGAACGTGATTATCTGTCTCAAACAGAGAGAAGCTAAGTATACAATATTGCTAGATTTAAATTAACTTATTCAAGATTTCACAATTCTTTTGCCTATCATGAGGGAGGCACTGCTGCAGTGTTTCGTCCGCCTTTGTAGCTGTCTGATGGAGAACCAACTCCTGTCATTGGCCCTCTCCTGTCTTTCCTCCTTTACTTCCCACACAGCGTGAAGCAGAGAGCTGTTTGAACACAGATGTGTTTTATGAACTGTCACCCAGCTCATCTCAGACACTTTTTCCCCGCCTAGTGTCTGCTTTTGCTACCCTTACAGTTCCATGAGCACTCCCTTCTCTCTTCCCCTTCCATGCCATTCATGCTGGGAAAGTCTTCTTAGTGCTTTATCTGGCAAATTCCTACCCATCCTTCAGATTTCAGTCAAAATGCTTTCTCCTATAAGAGCCTTTCCAATGACCCTGGACAGAGACAGGTCCTGGTGCGCTTTCTCCCCTGCTTCTACTGACCCCTTCACTTCATAGCACTTGACACGTTTTAGCCTAATTGTGTATCTCTTAAGCTTGTGAACATCTGAGGCCCAAGACCAAGTCCTTGTCACCCTGTAATCCGGGTACCTACAACAGTGCAGGACAGTGGTAAAGGCTTTTTGGACTGATACAGAAATAATACAGAATTTCATCCACTTCTGGCCGGATTCCCAGGCTGTGAAGATGTGCATCAATTCAGATGGTCTATACTTCACTCCTGGACTGCAAGGAGATCAAATCAGTCAACCCTAAAGGAAATCAACCCTGAATATTCATTGGAAGGCTGATGCTGAAGCTGAAGCTCTAATTCTTTGACCACCTGATGTGAAGAGCCAACTCATTGGAAAAGACCCTGATGGTGGGAAAGATTGAAGGCAAGAGGAGAAGCAGGCCATAGAGAATCAGATGGTTGGATGATATCAATGAATCCATGGATGTGAATTTGCACAAGCTCCAGGAGATAGTGAAGAACAGGGAAGTCTGGTGTGCTGTAGTCCATGGGGTCGCAAGGAATTGGACACGACTTAGCAAACTAAACAACACATATTTCACTTCAGGTATATAAAGTAGACTGAGCTTCTGAGTAAGATTTAAGACAGAATTGGGGAGTCAATATCATCCAAGATCATGATACGCTATATATGTTTTGGGCTTCGTGGTCCAAACACATACACACACACACACACACATATGTATATATACACCTCAGGGCCTATAAGTTAAAATTTACAAATAAAACTATGAGTACTCAAATGTTAAGAACTATAGCACTATGTTAAACCTCTGGAGTTTGGTTTATTCACTGGGGTCGAGGTCAGGTCAGAGGCAGCATCCGTACAGGTTATAACCAGAGTTATAACTGAGGGTTAATTAATATCAAACATTTCCTATGCCTCTAGTATTACAAGACAAGGACAGACACAACATAGCATTTGTGTGCCTCTACTAATGTAAATAAATACGACTGGATTATAATATTTCTGTACCATTGTACGGAAAACCTCGAATGAACTTTTTGGTCAACCCAATAAATAAAAGAACAACAAAGTGCAAGTAGTTGTAACAGCAACTAGAACGGCTCCCTGATTCATACTCTCTCACGAGAGAGCACATAAGCCCCACTTTAAGGGTTTTACTGCTAACCATCCCGGGGAAATATGAGAGAAAACGAAAATGGCTAACATGGCTAACATGCACAGTTTAGAGAAGTGCATAATGTTCTCATTGATTTGTACTGAGGGTAGAGGAGTCAGTGAAACTTGTATTGAAATCCTTCCTCCACTGCTCATTAGTGTGTATCTATGGGCAAGGTAATCTCTCTAAACTTCAGTCTAATCATAAAAATTAGTATTATTGCAAGTAATCAACAAAGCAGCTACTGTTTTCATTACTAATTTTATCTTCTAAGATGCTGGTTGTTGGGCTCTTGTTGTCTCTTTTTGCTTAAGGCCCAGCTACTCAAACTCTGCCCGTTTTCCCTTCCCCTCTCTCACTAAAATCCCCTTTCATACCGATAGGAATGCACATATGTATGTCCACAGGACCTGAAGTATACTAGACTAAGTGGATAATCAGGATTCTAAGAGATCTGTAAACTGGTGACACTATCTCAATAATCCTTTGCCCAAACTAAGTTAGTTTCTGCTAGGGATATTAGAATTGCAGTGGTTTGTTTGCTTTTGTTTCTTTAAGAAAGAGATTATTTTATTTTTAAATTTGTATTTATTTATTTATTTAGGTCTTATGACATTCAAGATCTTGGTTCCTCATCCAGAGAAAGAAACCATGCCCCCTGCAATGGAAGGGAAGAGCCCTAACCACTAGACAGCCAGGAAAATCCCAGAATTGCCATGTTGAAAGAGATAGATCCATGGATAAATAGCACAAAGCAAACGAGAATAGACTCACCATTCTTAACAAACTTCATTGAAGTCTTAAGGCGAGCCACACTGATGTCTAGTTGTCCAACAACTTTTCGGTATCTTCCACAATCACAAACAGTACCTTTTAAATGACAAAGCTGTCACTTCAGGTTGATGCCCATAAAGAATGGATAAGAAAGGCAATTGCTCTCTTCCTAATATTTACTGTCTTTTTCTAGTCTAGCTATGTCTTTCTGTGAATGGCGATGCTTTTTGTCTTTTATTAAAGACAAGGTTTCCAATATACAGGAATTCTGAATATATCTTTTATGATAATTTGAAGGAGTTAAAAGAGAGTTCTAAACCAGTTTTTTGAAAAGAACAGTAAATATGATAAACCCCTGTTCACATATTGGGAACCATTTGGCATTTTTGCTGAACACAGGATGTACCTCTACAGTCTCAGAATAAAATCTTTACAGCATTTCAAAAACATATTTCTAGTTTTCTCTTGTGTTACTGTATTGTTAGTTGGGAGAAACCTTTCATGATGAAATTAATGTTAATTCTGATTATCCATTTGGAGTATGGCTTAATGTTTCAAGGACTAAGTTTAAATCTTGTGACTAGATTCATCTTATAAATTTAAGAGCAAGTTGTCCCATTTGTGGATTAACTATGATTTTAATTTCTGCCACTAATTCCCCTTCACTCAATTACCTTTTCTATCATCTACTGATAATGTGGCAGAGAAAAAACTGTAAGGAAAATGATGTAAAGTTCAAACGCTTCTTTTTTCCTATTTAAAGGACGCTTCATGTCAACATTTCCATTTGCTTTTTTCTCTGATGGTTGAAAAGCAAAATGAATTTTACTAGCCAAAGGGGGAAAAAAATCTGTGGCTTTATTTATCCATATTCACAGTTAAATATAAGGAATTTTAGACAGTTCTTAGAATTAGGCTTCTCTACATCTTTATGGATAAGGGCTTCCCAGGGGGCTCAATGGTAGAGAATCCACTTGCCAATGAAGGAGATACAAGAGATGCAGGTTTGATCCCTTGGGTTGGGAAGATCCCCTGGAGGAGGAAATGGCATTCCAGTATTCTTGCTGGAAAAATCCCATGGACAGAGAAGCTTGGCGGGCTACAGTCCATGGGGTCACAAAGAGTCTGATACGACTGAGCAACTAAGCACGCATGCACTCACACCTTTATGGATAGAAATAATTGAAGCTCACCAGGAATGAGCTACTTTCTTCCCCTGCATCGAGCACTGGAAAGAGTCCTCGTCTCAGTATCAAGGAGAGGCTTCCGGGCCACTGGCTGATGCATGTTCTGTAACTGCCAGGACTCTCTCCATCAGGCCAGTTTGCACGTGACAAAATGCTTGGCCAGCGTTTGGTTGAGACTCTGGTGAAAGGCTGAACCTTTTGCTGGTCCTATTGTTGAGGCCCTTGTGGATTTTCCTCTTGGTCTAGGGGCATGAGGGCTGCTTCCTGATGCACTAGATTTGCTAGCTCAAGCAAGCCTGGCAGAGGTGGAATGAACCACCTTCCTTCCACCCCTTCCATAAGCCCTGAAAAGTCATCACTAGAGAGAGAGGAGAATTTCCTTCCTTCCTTTCCTCTGGCCCAAGGAAAAGGAGGTTAATCACACTGAACAGACTATTGTTCTTCTATTAAATATATTTAGTTTTGAGACAGTTTTGTAGTGATGTTAAAAATTAAAAAGAAAAGCAACCTGAATATCTATCAACAGAGGAATGGATAAAGAAGACGTGGCTGATTCATTTTGCTGTACAGTAGAAACTAATACAACATTGTAAAGCAACCACACTACAATAAAAATTAATTTAAAAAAGGAAAAAATGAGCGTATTATACCTGCTTTGCCTTTTCCCCCAGGTATTCCAGGCAAACCCTTTTCCCCTTTGTCACCTGAAGAAAAACAATAGCCATGAAAAGAACAACTAAATAAAATAGTACTATTAATGAGTAGAATTAAATGCATAAAACATAATGAAATGTAATTATATCAGGCAGACAATATATTACATATCTAAAATAAGAAAAAAGAGGTTTTAAACTTCATTTGTAATATCTCCAAATAATATTCACTAATATTATAAAAATAATTTGGTTTTGAGTTCACTGCACAAGTATGACTAATCAAACAAGTCATAATTTAATTCGATGGAATACAGAATTCCAGCTGAATGTATAAACATTTAATTTTGTGTCATTTATCCCACGAACATGTTTTTATAATGTGGTCTTCTAGGCACAGCTAATACAATATTCTGCATGTTTTTAATTTTTAAAGTTCCGTTGCTTTACATATCTGAATCAATTGATTAGCATAATGCAGTGTCTGGGTATTTATTATATTATGCCCCTAAATTCTTCCATGTGGCTTTGCCCTTGGATTTTCAAAAACATGTATTGTGCTTTTTCAATTTAATTCAACAAATACATACTATTTACTTACTCTATGAAAGACAAAACATTTGCTTGGTACTTTGGAAAGATATAAAGAGAGACAAGATTAAACTTTTGGCTTGAAAGAGTTTATGCTTTTTGGAAGCGATGTGATGTATGCAAATACTGATAATATAAACTTGTGTCAAAAATATTATTCTGAAATATCAACCTTGATAATTTTCCTTTCTGCTCTTTTCTGTATGCGACCTTTTTCTTAGAGACATCAACAAAATAAATTTGAGAATCAGAATTGTTAAAGCAGAGAGAAAAAAAAAGTTGACTTTTTTCAACTTCAAAATAGGCTCTTGAAGTCCACATCAGACACAATAATTGAAAGCAAAAGCTTTTGATTTATAAGAGGAAATGTTTGGCTGAACTTTGAGGGAATCAAAAGAGAAGATCCTGATAGAAGTAAAATAGAGCTTATGCTTCAATGGAGATCTGGAAAAAGAATAAGAAAAAATTCAGGGGGATAAATACAGGATGATAGTCATACAGGCTAAAGAAGAGTATGAGGTTTACTCTTGTAGGACAATGATATGGCCAGGAATTGGGTAAACAACGGAGGGGACAATGTAAAGGGGAATGGAGTCAGCATTGAGTTTCTGCCTAATTCCTTCCTTTCCCAACAAAAAGGGAAAACTCAAAGGATTCCCCATATTGCCTGTCCATTAGCTATTCTGTCTTTGCTGATCACTTTTCATTAAGAGTCCTGTGTGTGTTGATCATTTATCATCCAGAAATTCATGCTGACCAGGGCACCAAGGATTTGCTGAGCATTTCCTAATTGGCCCACATGGATGCTTTTCTTCACAGTGATGCCAGACCTTCAGGAGCTCCCCAGATAAAAGGATAAAAGTTTGAATATGCAGTGGAATGTCTCTGAACCTTGGGCTTAGATGAAATGAGACCATGGTGAAATCTATGACAATGGAATGTGATAAATATTGTAAGAGATACCATGAACAGAGATAACATACTCTGTCCAATGTTAGAGGGAGCTGGCAGAGATAGTGCTCCAGCTGGAAGAATGGAGGAAGGCTCTCCTGAGGAGATGGTGCTGGAGTTTCAGCAGGTGGAGGTGGAAGCCAGGTGGTAGACTCCGTACAGCAGAGGTGTAGAAGCATAAAAGTATGCCAAGCATCCTGATAAGGAAGATTGATCTGGACACATCGGATCTGTGTCCTGAAAACTCATTTCCCTTATGTGTAAACTGGAAAAGATAAGACTAGATTTGAGACAATGTTAATGGAAGAAAGGGAATATATGTTTGCTGAGTGTCAATCGTTTGTCAAGTATTGTTTGGATACTTTAGAGGTATTGTTATATGAAATCCAATCAGCTAGGTGCTATCATTATCTTTATTCTAACAACTGAAGAAATTAAGAGTCAGGAAGGCAAAATAAATGACTCAGGACATCTAACAATTCAAAAGCAGTACTGCTATTAAAACCCAACCACTTCTGACTCCCCAGTTTGTGGTACTTTTCAAATAATTTAACCAGCAATATAATGAAGTGAAGCAAAGTCTTCAAAAAGAGCTATAAAATGTTGAAAGTAATGTAAGTCTTATCATCACCAAAAACAATATGGACTTGAAAGATCATATGAATTTGGCTTCATATTTTAATTTAAAAATAGTTTATTTTCTTTATATGTGAATCTCTTTCAATTCAACATGAGTTGAAAACTGATTCTAGTTCTGCTATGATCCTAGTTCTGGTCTAAGTCCAATAATAAACATTTTAAAAATATACATAAAGTATTTGCTTTAGAAAATTATAGGCTTTTGGAGAACTTTGCTGGTAGTCCAGTGGTTGGGACTCCGTGCTTTCACTGCTGAGGATGCTGGTTCAATCCCTAGTTGAGGAAGTAGGATCCCACAAGCTATGCAGCATGACCAAAATGTTAGGTTTTTAAGGAAAACAAAGCACACATAAGAGGCCAAGGAGATGAGACACGAGCACTATTACTCCCTAACAGAGAGAAGTAAAAGAAATGCCCGATAGGTATTCAGAGAAGGCAAAGATGACTGTGGATCAGAGTAAGAAACTAGATATTAACAATGTGGAGAATAGATTCTTGAATTGATACATGGATTTTTTTCTGAGAAGATGTAAGCATGGTGACTGCTTTCCAGTATTTTGACATGAATTCCTTTCCTTTTTTTTTTAACATATGGGAAAGTCAAAACAGTATGGTGAAGTGAAAAACCACAGAAGTCTGAACAACCAGGGTTTGAATGTTGACTCTGCGTCTTACTAGCTAAACATGGACCAGTTACTTAATTCCTTTAAATTTCCATTTCTTCATTTTTAAAGTGGAATGATGGTGCCTAAAGTCATAAGAAGGATAAATTAGACAATGTCATGGGATTAGGTCTGTGCTTGACTTTAGAGGGTATTTAACCAACGTTTGCTTCCATGCACTAAATCAGAGCTTCAGGAAAGGAAAGCATGCCAAGTAGTTAGCCAGTTCATGGTGGATGTGAGCTCATTGTGTCTGTTTCCCCAAAATGAAATCTGGTTTAAAGCCACATATAAAAATTAATTTTTGACCCATAAGTGAGAATACCTCTGTATTAACTGTCTTAAGGTTGAAGAATCAGAGGCTGCATTTAAACAAACAAAACACCATAATACTTTCACTGTGAAAGGATTGTTGACCTTAAATAAAAGCATCTATTTTGCTATGAGATTGAATTTACCTATACTGAATCATCCTTTCCTATTCCTGAAATGAAATATTGACATCCAGAAAGCTACCTTCTCTATTCAAGTGACAACATTAAGGTCAGCCCAGAAAGTTGAGATTAATCTGAGTCAGTGAAAAATTTAAAGGACCAGTGACAAAATAAGGACAATAAATTTCAAAGTACAGATTAAAAATGAAATTAATCCAGGTGAGCCAGAACACGGAACCTCCATTTTCAAAAATATTCCAGGACATGCTCATAAATTTTCAAGGCATATCTCTGGAGGAGGAAAAAAACTTAGCCAGTGTTGAAAACTGATGTTAAGGGAAAGTAGTAGCTAACAGAAATAAAGAGTAGAAAAGAGAGTCACATCATAGGAAATGACATATATCATTTATTTTTTCATTCTTAATGCAATAAACATTTAGAAAGTTTCTCCTTTATAGTAGACATTAGAATACAATGATTAAAAAGCAGGATTTCCCAAATACAACTCATATGTATTTAAACAAATAGATCTGATATAGCTTCCATTCATTTCCTCCAGAAATTCATAGCCTGTTGAATGACACAGACAAGTTAATAAGGCATAGAGATAATAAAGGGATAGGTGTGCTCTAGGTGCATAAGCATAAGAGTTTGAATAAGGAATCAGCCTGAAGAAGATAAGGCTGGTTAACCCTATCCATTCCAGACTGCTGCTTCTCCAATGTTTGGAACTTCATCCATTTTGAGGCTCAGATAATCATAGTACAGTTTTCGACCATCCCCTGTCTCTGTTATTTACCACCCTCTCTTCAAGAGTTATCTAGTCTTATTCTATGGAAGGATTAAGACTTGGCTCGAAGTCATGAACTTCAACTCTCCTGGTTGGATTCTCATCTAGATTTGACATATCTAAATCTAGGAAAGTTCAACATCTAGAATAATTCACTGAAAAATGAAGGTCTTGAATTCTGGATGTGTTAATTGCAATAACTTAGTCTCCCCCTCCACTTCTGCTCATCTCTAGGGAGATACTTGAGATCTTAACCTTATATAATATGATTGCATCTCAGAAATCTTGAAGTCTAACATCCCATACTCTAGTTACACCTTTCCATCCCTTAACCATTTGTTAAATGAAGCTGATATAACCAGAGGCAGATTCATGATGATTTTATCCAAAGCTTATACAATTTGAGGAGACTTTTTAAAAAAAAATACCAAATTCCGAATTGAAAAGTACTTATAAAAATGAATGCATTATAAGAAATAAAGCTAAATGACTAAATTTTAAAAGTAGTCAAGTGCAACTTTACAAAATTCACTTAAAAATGTAACATTTTAATTAATAAATGAATTTTGTGCATCTATAATTGTTCTTTTCATATATAATGTGATGTGTATGTTTGGCTGCATTCATATTCATCCACTTGACCTAGCAATATTTATTGATAGATGTCTCATTTCCCATTTAAAAATATCACCTTTGCGTAACTCAAGTTTGGGGTCTGTTTCTGCATTGTTTATTTCTTTCCACTGGTCTATTTGTCTCTGCACTAAATCAACATTATCTTAATTGTTTAGCTTTATAATAAATGCTTAAATTTATTAAACATTAATTTATAACATTCATTTGATTCAAATCTTTCACTTTTGTTTTTATTTTTCAAGATAGTCTTTGGGTATCCATGGTCCTTTTCATTTCCATATAAATTTTGAATTGGCTTATCAGATACTAAGAGAACTACTTCCGGGATGTTAATTGAGAGAAGACTGAAACTACAGATCAAATTTGGGACATCTTAACAATATTGAGTTTCCCAATCTATGAATGTAGCTTTATTGCCATCTCCTTAGATAATCTTTAATTTCTCTTATTATAATCATGTAGTGTTTGTTGTAGAGAGCTTATACATCTTTTGTTAGATTTATTTCTAGATATTTGCTATAATAAAGGGAATCTTTTTAATTTCAGTTTTTAAAATTGTTTCTAGTACTTAGAAACAAAAATTGATTTTGGTAAGTTAAAGCTCTGGGCCCGCCTGTTTAGTCATGTCCGACTCCCACCAGGCTCTTCTGTCCCTGGGATTCTCCAAGCAAGGATACTGGAGTGGGTTGTCATGCCCTCCTCCAGGGCATCTTTTTCACCAGGGATTAAACTTGCATCTCCTTCAGCCCTGCATGGGCAGGCGGATTCTTAGCATTGCGCCACCTGGGAAGCCCCTTGTTAAGCTATCTTTAAAAAACAATACGAATAGCTTATCTGTAGATTCTTTTGAATTTTCTGGGTATGTTACATGATTAGGAAATAATCACCCTCTATTTCTCCATTTCCAACTATTGTGATTCTTATCTTATTCTGGCATTTTTGCTCTGGCTAGAACCTCTTCTATCATGTTGACTAGACTTGATGAGGGCTATACTTATCTCATTTCCACTATCAAGAGAGCAGTGTTCAATATCACTATCTAGTATGATTTTTAAATAAGTTTTCATTGATGCTCTTCCTTTGCATATTAAACGTTCTCCTTGATTTTCAGTTTGCTAAGATTAAAAAAACACACACACACACACGAATGGGCATGTGTTTGACTATTTTATTCAGAATTTCCTAAGTTCTAACTGGAGGTTTTTATTTTTGAAATGAAAAATAAAAGTGGCTCATTTCCTGGGCCACTCATCTCTGGCAGACTTTGAACACCAATTAAGTCTGAGCAACTTTCTGCTCGAGTCTCTTAGTCCTTTAATGCTGCCTCACATGTGAATCTGTAAATGAGGGAAAATGGATCAGGATGTAGAGCCTACCTTAGTGTGGGCCCCTTCTTCTCCAGATCACAGCCCCTAAAGTCTATTCAATTTGGTTGCCCTCTCATGCCTTCAAATATGTTTGTTTGTTTTTGACTCAACTAGTCATTCTTAGCAGAAAGATTCATGCAGGTGAATCTCTCATAGCCTGTAGCAGAAATCTGAATTTTGTCTTTGTTATAAATAATGTAAGTGATTTTTCTTACCTTCACAACTTGTTATTGATGGTGTATGTAAATCAAGAATATTGTCAAACTTGAAAATACCTCCGTAAAGTCTTGTTCACATATGAACTGTTAGATTTGACATTTTTTTTCCATTGATGAACTCTGCCCGATACATTTCATACCCTGTTTCTTTTGCACAACCTACACATTTCTTGGGCTGGATGCCCTGGACATATTCCTATGATGATCTGACCTCTGCCCCTGCACTTTTCCATCATGACTTTGGATACATCTGCACAGTAGGTGGTAGAAGTAATCCTAGAAGCTATTCCTACATCAGAATTATTAGCAGAAACTTAACTGTATGTGGTAGTGACTACAAACTACAGAGATATATTCCATTAAGTCCAAATGAAATATTTCCCCTATTCAAGTTCTTCTTAACTAGCTCCCAAAATACTTGTATCCACTCCAAAAACTAATACAAGGAGAAGTAAGATGGAGAAAAGCTGGATCAGAAGACAGGACTTCTTTTTTTCTTAGGCTGTTATTGTCTTTATTTTGTCCATGAGGGAACTGAAGCACAGATAGATTAAGAAATGTACACAAGGTCAAATATATACAAGAAAGACCCTGAGTCAGGATTGAAACCCAATCATTCTGATTTCAAACCTCAAGAGCTTAAATACTCTGCTGTATGACAGACCAAATAATCCAGGTAGAAGATGTTCATACCTTAATGGATGATCAAGCTCAGGCTGGGAGCACAAAAGAAAGGAGGGGTTCAGGAAAAGCTTTATCAAGAAGTGTATTTTTCCATGGTTTCAAAGAATGAGTGGTATTTTGACTGACAGTGATGCACAAAGAGGTGTGTAGGGGTAGAGAATTGTCTGAGTAAAGGCAAAGGGCAGGAGAAGACACCTTGACATCTTTGGGAAACAGCAAAAGGAGACAGTACTCTTAATCCATGCATTCCAGTGGGGACAGTATCACCTCACAGATCAAAAGTCAGTGCAGCAGGGCTGGAAAAATCTCACTCTTTTTAAATATATAAAGTAGAAATATACACAAACTACATAACATGTGGTCCATTGGTGGGAAGCTTTTGGAGATTTGCAACAATTTGAAAAAACTCACAGATAAACTGTGTAGACTAGAAATACCAAAAAAATTAAGAAAAAGGTATGTCACAAATACATAAAATATATGCATTAAATAGATAGTAGTCTATTTTATCATTTTTACCATAAAATATAAACAAATTGATTATAGAAAGTTAATATTTATCAAAACTTCCATACAAAATCACAGACCATACACGGTGCCATTCCCAGCTGTGAGAAATGCAAACAAACATAATGATTCAGTATTAAATCATAACTGTATAAATTTAACTGGAGTAAATACTGTACTAAGGTATAGTTTTGTAGCCACCTCCTACTACTATTGTATGAGTTCAAGCGTTGCAAGTATCTGCTTAAAATACTCCTCTGATGCAATTCATCTCCACTGGAGCAGTTGGTAGGTTCAAGCAAATTGTGCATCCAAGTAAAAAGTAATCACTCTGCATCTTCAAACCAATAGTACAATGTCTGTATGAATTGCTAAATATCAGAAGCAGTAAGAACCTGCTACCATTGCGGGGCTTTAGGAAAAGAAGAAAAAGAGTGCCTAGATAATAAAGAGAAGGCCACCTCTGTTTTACATAATAATGAAGCAGGAATGTGCAGGATCAAAATATGAGTGAAAACGAGAGGATGTAGATATATACACTTCGGATTCCTACTCTGTTAACAGATCTCAGACATAGAGTTATTATTATTCCACTCCAATTAAAATACAATATTATACTGTTCTTGGCTATCCTGATTTTTATGAATAATTGTTTTCTACAACCGAGTGTGCTGCATGGTCATGACACCCATTTTAATCGTATAAAGGATTATAATCAGTAGGTCCCAGGAGACAGTTCTATGTACAGTTTAACTGAACTTTATGTTTGACTCTGTCCTTGAATTTCAATTGAATTTTGCTCAAGGCTTTTTTGTAAAGACACATTGCTTACATATGGAAGAAACAGCCAAGCTTGGAAGAGAGAACTCGTATTTTAAAAGAAAGGAAAAGGGTCATTTTTGTGATACAGAACATTTCAAAATAGATCAAGGGTAGGTTCCATCTGCTTTAAATTGCTACTGGAGAATGATAAAATATAGCTTACCCTTCTTGCCAAAGGGCCCAGTCTTGCCAATATTGCCTTGATCTCCTACATCACCCAGTTCTCCCTTAACTCCTGAAAAGCAAAATGTGTCATCTTTATATCTTAAGGTTTTATCTTACTTTTAATGATATGCCTAATATATGATATTTACTTGAAGGAAATACTTAAAAGTGCATTCTTCTATCTGCGATATATAATATATATTCTTTGCTATATCACCTATTTTAATAGCGTTATAATGTATGCACTAAAATTAAAGTGTGAGTGAGTATGACAGTCCTGGGTTTGATGATATTAAAATGCTTACAGATGCAATATTTCTAAAGAACTCGAGCAGAGGATGTTTAATCTAAAGGTCAGATAAGAGGCTGAGTGAAAGAATTCTTGTATTTTATTCAAATTCTATTCCTCCTGAGATCCGTTTTAGCTTCACTTTGGGATTCTATTTCCTCACTACCTTAAAACAAAATTTGACATTTTTTAAAAAGGGAGTGAATCCACAATCATAAAACGTAGTAATCAAAGGGACATCAAAGATTGTTCCACCATATTTTTATTTAAAATATATACATATATAATCAGGAATTCCTGAGTTCCTACAAAATTGTTATTAATTTGGGTTTTTAATCTGTGATCATCTAAAAAATGTTTACCAGTTGTAAAGGTGTCTATATGTGAGAATAATTCTGCAGTTGATTGTACATATTTCTTCCCAGTCCAGGGATCCAGCTCACGTCTCTTACATTCCCTGCATTGGCACCAGCATTACCTACATTACCGGCAACACCAGGGAAGCCTATTTTCAGACTAAGAAGAGTTTAAGTCAGCATTTCTCAAACTGAAGCCGCAAAAGCCTATGAGTCTGTTTCTCTTTAAATTACTGAAGATATAAAAATGAGTGGTCCAGGGCCACCACCTTGCAGCAGTTGGCGAGGAACGGTTCTAGTGTTCAGGACACACACACTTACACATCATAATGCAGAAGCTGTATTTTGTCAAGGTTAAGTCTTGTGATGAAAACATGCACAAAAATCCTTTGTGTTATTCTCATTTTCTTTGCTTGCCCATAAATACCCCACCACTTACTGGGAGATCTCGGGGAAAACTGAGTAAATCAATGGATCAGACAGTTCTTTCTGTTCTTTCTTATCTTCCTCCTCGCAATCTAAACCAGAGTTGCTTACTGTGGCTTCTGAGAAGAGACATAGCAATGAACAAAGCTGTGTTTCTAATACTAATGGTTTCTCAGATATTCCCAGAGACTGCTATGCTCCAGAATTCCCAGGGTGTTCCTCTTTCATCGGCCCTAACGATGTAGCCTGAGCACTGTGTCCAAGTCTTGCTGACAAGCAATCTCATGGGAACTCTCTGGTGTGTGAAGTTGCTCAGTCGTGTCCAACTTTTTGCGACCCCATGGACTGTAGCCTACCAGGCTCCTCCCTCCATGGGATTCTCCAGGCAAGAGTACTGGAGTGGGTTGCCATTTCTTTCTCCAGGGGATCTACCTGACCCCGGGATCGAACCCAGGTCTCCCACATTCTAGGCAGATGCTTTAACCTCTGAGCTGCCAGAGAACTCTCTGGTGGTGACTAAATTCACATGTGAAATATATTTCATGACTCTTTGGAGCAGAGGGTGTTATGGAAGCTGTTAAACTTCCAGACCAAATCTTGTATTGAGAAAAGTGTCAAAGTCACGTTGTGTCACCTACCTTTCGGCCCCATGCGTCCCACTTTGCCAAGCTTTCCCTCCTCTCCTGGATCTCCTTTTTCACCATCATCTCCTTTTGAAATGAAAAATGAATGAGTGGAGCAGCTCAAATAGTAACATAATCACAGATTCCCCAGGAGAAACTGAACGTGGTTAGAATTCATCTCTCAGCTCAATGCTTGCCTTACAGTTTCAAGGTGATTATGCCCAATAAGCACACATGAACTAGACACTCAGAGAAAGAGAAGAGATTCCCATTAACTTTTTTCTTTCACTTTTCCCTTGTTGTTGGAGGAGGTAATCAAGAGGAGGTGACTGTTGGTTGACCAGCAAGCTAGCTCCTCACCCTCTCCCTTGTCTGTGGAATGTATGTTCCAGCCTGTTTGCATAGCTGAAGCCATTTCAAGGAAGCAGCCTTGAGACAATAATGTGTTGAAACCACCTAGGCTGAAAATATGACTGAGCCCAGTTAAGGCATCTATGTAAATAAACCCTTAAGACTCTGGTGGGTGAGTGCAAAGATCTACTTGTCTTAAGGCTGCTCAAGACTAATCTTGAAGCTTTCATTGTTTATGAAACATTCCACCTACCAGTTTGGAGTGGCCTGCCTTTCTTTTTCACTCCTTGCCCTCCGTGTATGGGGACATGTTCAGATTTCACTGAGGAACTCCCCAAATTGCAAACCAACACACATCCAACTTGGTATTTAAAGAAATATCCTTCTTGGTAAAACCCTGAGAAGTTTTCTTGGCCTGACAAATCTTTATTCTTCTGGAGAATCTGGCAAATTCTGGAAGCATGTGAATGTATATATGTTCATATACATGCATATCAATGTATTATATGTATAAATATATATATATTCAGTTCAGTTCAGTCACTCAGTCATGTCCAATGCTTTTCGACCCCATGAATTGCAGCACGCCAGGCCTCCCTGTCCATCACCAACTCCCGGAGTTTACTCAGACTCACATCCATCGAGTCAGTGATGCCATCCAGCCATCTCATCCTCTGTCATCCCCTTCTCCTCCTGCCCCCAATCCCTCCCAGCATCAGGGTCTTTTCTAATGAGTCAACTCTTTGTATGAGGTGGCCAAAGTATTGGAGTTTCAGCTTCAGCATCAGTCCTTCCAAAGAACACCCAGGACTGATCTCCTTCAGAATGGCCTGGTTGGATCTCCTTGCAGTCCAATGGACTCTCAAGAGTCTTCTCTAACACCACAGTTCAAAAGCATCAATTCTTCGGCGCTCAACTTTCTTCACAATCCAACTCTCACATCCATACATGACCACTGGAAAAACCATAGCCTTGACTAGATGGCCCTTTGTTGGCAAAGTAATATCTCTGCTTTTTAATATGCTGTCTAGGTTGGTCATAACTTTCCTTCCAAGGAGTATGCGTCTTTTAATTTCATGGCTGCAATCACCATCTGCAGTGATTTTGGAGCCCAAAAAATAAAGTCCGCCACTATTTCCACTGTTTCCCCATCTATTTCCCATGAAATGATGGGACCAGATGCCATGATCTTCGTTTTCTGAATGTATATATATTAAGTATACATTAATTGTATAATATGTGTGTATGTGTCCATGCTCAGTTGTGTCCATCTGGAAAGCCCACATATATTTATTGCTCTCTGACTTGAGAATCACAGATGCTTGAGAATCCCAAAATCATAGGCATGGACCTAGAAGGTAAGAACAGAAAACTCGCTGGGAGTGGGGAACAGCTGCAAAGCAGGTCAGTGTGAGCAGTGACTATTCTAGTCATAGGTGGGTCTAGCTCTAGCAGTTCACCAGTCAACAAGGACTGAATGAGTGGTTTGGTGGAAGGTGTCCTAAACTGTGACCCAGGAATCCTGACTTTATGTCGTGTTAGTCACTGATAGGTCAAGCAAATTTGCAAAAGTCAATGACTGAGCTTATTGGCTTTGGTGTGAGATCAATCTGGAGTTTCTCAGCTCTTGTATTCAGTACCTGGAGAAAGTTGAATATGTGAGGCTCATTTTATGAGCCTCATTTTTGTCTTCTATAATGGAACTAATAACATCTAGTAAAGAAGGCTCCTGAAAAATTTAAGTAAGATAGTATGTGTAAAAGAAGGGCTTCCCTGATAGTCAACAGTAAAGAATCTGTCTGCCAATTCAGGAAATGCAGGTTCGATCCCTGGGTTGGGAAGATCCCCTGGAGAAGGAAATGACCACCCACTCCAATACTCTTGCCTAGAAAATCCCATGGACAGAGGAAGCTGGTGGGCTACAGCCCATGGGGCCAAAAAAGAGTCAGACACAATTTAACAACTAAACAACAAAAATGCAGAAAAGACTGAAACATTGCATACACCTGAAACTAACACAACATTGTTAATCAACTATACTCCAGTATATAATAAAAAAATTTAAAAAGACCCAGAATGTAATGATGCTTAGCAGTACTGGTGGCTTTTGTTCTTTCCTTTATACTTCAGTTTCCCCACCCTTCAAGTGGAGAAATCACCATCCTCCCCAAGTGGAGATAATCACCATCCTCCCCAACTCTCCCAGTGTATTAGGATCAACAAGGAAGGCATGTGAATGTGCTTTGAAAATAAAAAGCACAACCCACAATATTATTAACACCAGCTACCTGCCTTATCACCACAGCAATCTCAGGACAGGAAGGAGTCCTGGTTATCTCCAGTGGAAAGTGGTAGATAAGAGACTTCAAAAAACGAAAATAAAATTCCTGGGATTAGATTAGATTAGTGTGGGAGAGAGAATGTTGAGACATTCATTTATCCAGAAGAAACACAATCAGACATTCTCTAATTTTTTTTTCCGAGAACAGAATGTTTAAATGAAAGCATAGCAAAGTATGGAACAGGTTAAATTTCTAGATCGTGGGACTGGTCAGGCACTGGAACCCTGAACACATGAAACTCTAGTATCTCCTGCAGGGGAAGGCTTTCAGAAAAAAATTCACAGGTGATTAGTGTGATCAGGTCAGTGACGTGATGTGGATGAACTAGATGGCATTTCTCCAGCTAAAGTTATTAGTCAGTGTTTATTGAGCAATTATAATGTGTGCCAGCACTGTGCTAATGTGCCCATCACAGCAATTATAGGAGATAGAAAGGATTACTGCTCCATTTTATGGATGGAAAAATTGAGACTCACTGAGATTAAGTTGTTACCCTATTGTCATAGAACTTTTGAGTGGCAGAACTAGGATTCAACAATACGTCTCTCTGCCCCTCAGTTCAGTTCAGTTCAGTCACTCAGTCATGTCCGACTCTTTGCGACCCCATGAACTGCAGCACTCCAGGCCTCCCTGTCCATCACCAACTCCCGGAGTTCACTCAAACTCACGTCCATCGAGTCAGTGATGCCATCCAGCCATCTCATCCTCTGTCGTCCCCTTCTCGTCCTGCCCCCCATTCCTCTGGATCCCTACTAAAAAACAATTGTCCCTTCCACTCTAGGATTGTGCAGGTCTTAGCAGATTGTGGATTTTATAGAACTTGACGCTGCACCAGATTTTTCAAGGAGAAAAGGGGAGATGCAGAAAGTGAGTTTTTGTTCCTCTTTAAGTAAGAAAGAGAGTAGGGAAGACAAAACCAGCTCAATGTCTCAGTGACTTAATTCATAGGGAATGTATCCTTGAGGTAATTTACTATAAGTGAGATCTGGCTCTGCCACTCATGAGCTGAGGGACCTCTGGAAGCCCTTGACCTTGGACCGTGTTTCACTTATTTGTAGAATGCCAGAATAATACCCTTTTCAGAGTTTTAGTATAGGTAAAATTAGAAAAGTATTTCCTTCAGGAAGCTCTCTCTGACTCTCTCAGGCTGTACTAAATTCTCCTTAATGTACCACCTTCTATGAGTCTGTTTATCCATGCTGTGTGTTTATCGGTTTATCCTTTATACTCATCCGTGACCTGTGGGATCCCTGGGGTCTTGAGTGATTTTTCTACCACCCCCAAAACTTAGCAAAGTGCTTGACTCTGGAGCTTAATAAATATAGTTGAACCAGGTATGTTTTATGAGCCATAAAACATTTTACAAATACAGTGATAATGTTTATTGAATATTAAGCATCAAAGAGTTCCTAGTCCTGGACCTGCATCCTGTCATTTGAGCTCCACAACAACCTCTGAGATAGATATCTCCCTTTTACAGAAGAGAAAATGAGGTCAAAAAGAGGTTAAATAACTTCCCAAAGTCACATCAATCATAAGTAATAAAGCCAGAATTCAAACCAGGGAAAATGCCTTCAAAACCAATGTTCTGAACAATGTGTATGATTGGGAACAAATTTCTGTTTTAACATTTCTGGGTCTGGGAATTGTTATTCCGAAACAATGAGGCTTCCTTGATGGCTCAGTGGTGAATAATCCATCTGTCAATGCAGGAGGGAGAAGGAAACAACAACCCACTCCAATGTTCTTGCCTGGAGAATCCCAGGGACGGGAGAGCCTGGTGGGCTGCCTTCTATGGGGTCGCACAGAGTCGGACACGACTGAAGCAACTTAGCAGCACCAGCAGCAATGCAAGAGATGCAGGAGATGCTGGTTCGATTCCTGGGTTGGGAAAATCCCCTGGAGAAGGAAATGGCAACCCACTCCAGTATTCTTGCCTGGAAAATCTCATGGACAGGCAACAGTCCCTGCACTCGCAAAAGAGTTGCGCATGACTTGGTGACTAAACAACAATTCTGCACAATGGGACCAAAGATGCATGTCTTGCTCACCAAAAGGCAAGATCAAACGCAGACACGTATGTGCTTTTCTGAATCATAAAACCACACTAATAGGAATTATTAGTGCCATGATTATTCCTCTTCTCTGCCTTCTTGTAAGCTTTCCCATTCATTTTCAAGCGAGTCCTTAATGGGAGGCAGCCAGGTGACTGACTTAGTCATCTGCTGCTCCCTGGTGGTTGCTGATAGAGACCTGGGAGGGTGAAAATAGGTTTATTATCCTTTTGACCTGTATGCCTGGATCCCGGCCTGGTGGTGAGAGGGCTACTGCTGCAATGAAGTAAACAACTTGTCCCCTTGCCTTGAGCTTGGGCCCCAGCTTCATCTGATCTTTGGGACTTGTTTTAATGAGAACAGAAGAGAAGCATAAAAGCCAGCTTTGGAAAGGATCCCCACATGGCTCACAGTTGTCTGCTTTTATCCTCTTGGCAATATTTCATTGGATTAGTAGGGCAATTTAGACTTACTTTCCTTCTTTTAAAAATAGCCACTTTACATTTAAAAATTAAATGAAAAGCTATCAACTGTAATGAACTCATTTCAATTTTACAAAAATGATTTGTTTCAGCCCCCCGCCCCAGGCCACCAGCTTGCTGCGGTAATCTCTCCAGCAGAATTCCAGCAGAGCACACAGCTAAGCAATTTTTCTTTAGGTACAATTTTTTTTCCCCAACAAGCAAAAAGTCTTTTAAAATTAAATTCTAGTTTGAAATGAAATAGCTGAGCCTAGGTCATTACCCTCTGCTCAAAGGAAGTAATTATTAAAAATTAGAGAATTGGTTTTGGAAATGTTACAGAAAATTCACAGGAAGTTTTGTACTTTTTCCACTGCCAGAATAATGTTATATACGATGGGAGTGGGGATGAGGGACATTAACAGTCCTTCTTCTGGTTTCAGGATGATTCAAAGGCATTACATTTATTCCTAATATTATACATCAGCTCCACCTCAGATCATCAGGCATTAATTAGATCTCAGAGGCTGGGGACCCCTGGTCTAAATGGTCTTATACTCGAACTGGTACCGACTGGTTAATGGGAGCCAATAAGAGAGGGTTATCTTTATATATATTTAAGGACAAGATTAAAGATGATATTAAAGATTATTATTAAAGAAAATTAAAGATTATCTTTAATTTAAAACCAGACATGACTTGCTGATTCCCCCAAAGATAGCACTGGGGGATAGTGTAGTGAGATTACAGACCTATGGTGACATTTTTTTATCACAGCACTCTTTCTTCATTTGAGATTATAAGGGGCAATTTTCTTCATTTTTTTTTAATGAAAGCATAAAAAAATGAGCAGGTATGATTTCTAAAAAACCATTATTTTTCCCATCCTCATGACCAGGAGGCATGCTATCTGTGGATAAGGGGGATCCTGACCTTGGTTAACCATGCTTAAGAAGAATAAACAATATGTTTCTCCATGGTTAGTAAAGGGATGGTAGTAGCACACAGGTTCTCTAAGATATTTTTCTGAGATGCTTCCCCATAAGATGCTCACCTCCTTATGATGAATGTGCATGAAATAAGATCATTCTTGTAAACAGCCAACACTTTTCCTAATACATTTAAAGTGTCCACAGGAACCTCCCTGCTGGTCCAGTGGTTAAGAATCTGCCTTGCAATGCAAGGCATATGGGTTCAATCCTTGGTGGGCAACTAAGATCCCACATGCCACAGAGAAACAGCCTGTACACCACAACTAGAAAATTCATGCGCCACATTGAATATCCTGCTTGCCACAACAAAGACCTGAATGCAGTCAAATAAATAAAGAAATACTAAAACATTCATAAAATATTGCTTGTACCTGTCCAGAGGAGTGATATGGTTACAAAAGAACCATGTTCAGGAAACTGCATGCCTTCAAGGAGAAAAGCTGTCCCAGGGAGAATCTTACATGAAAGGTAACAGCTTTTGATCAAGATGAAATTTTCAAGGGGCTCAGTCTTAAGAACCATAAGTCTGTTCAAGTTGAATGTAGCAATGCAACCATGATTCAGGTTTACTCCAGAAGCTTGATGCAATGGATAGAACAGGAGTTTCGTAGTCTGTTATGGGCTGAATTGCATCCTTTCTCCAAAATTAAGTCTGAGCACTGAAGAACTGATACTTTCAAATTGTGGTCTTGGAGAAGACTCTTGAGTCCCTTGGACTGCAATGAGAGCAAAACAGTCAGTCCTAAAGGAAACCACCCCTGAATAATCATTGGAAGGACTGATGCTGAAGCTGAAGCTCTAATACTTTGGCTACCTGATGCGAAGAGCCAACTCATTGGAAAAGACCCTTATGGTGGGAAAAAGTGAAGGCAAAAGAAGGGGGCAGCAGAAGATGAGACAGTTAGATAGCATCAGCAACTCAACGGACATCAGTTCAGTTCAGTCGCTCAGTCGTGTCCGACTCTTTGCGACCCCATGAATTGCAGCACGCCAGGCCTCCCTGTCCATCACCAACTCCCGGAGTTTACTCAAACTCACATCCATCGAGTCAGTGATGGCATCCAGCCATCTCATCCTCTGTCGTCCCCTTCTCCTCCTGCCCCCAATCCCTCCCAGCATCAGAGTCTTTTCCAATGAGTCAACCCTTCTCATGAGGTGGCCAAAGTATTGGAGTTTCAGCTTTAGCATCAGTCCTTCCAAAGAACACCCAGGACTGATCTCCTTCAGAATGGACTGGTTGGATATCCTTGCAGTCCAAGGGACCTTCAAGAGTCTTCTCCAACACCACAGTTCAAAACCATCAATTCTTCGGTGCTCAGCTTTCTTCCAGTCCAACTCTCACATCAATACATGACCACTGGAAAAACCACAGCCTTGACTAGACGGACCTTTGTTGGCAAAGTAATGTCTCTGCTTTTGAATATGCTGTGGAGGTTGGTCATAACTTTCCTTCCAAGGAGTAAGCGTCTTTTAATTTCATGAATGCAATCACCATCTACAGTGATTTTGGAGCCCCCCAAAATAAAGTCTGCCACTGTTTCCACTGTTTCCCCATCTATTTCCCATGAAGTGATGACATGAATTTGAGCAAACTCTGGGAGATAGTAGGGGACAGAAGAGCCTGGTGTGGTGCAGTCCACGTGATCACAAAGAGTTGGACATGACTTAGAGACTGAACAACAACCATAACCCCAGAATCCATATGTTCAGGCCCTACACTAGCACTTTAGAATGGGACTAGATTTGGAGATAAGGCCTTTAAAGGTGGTTCACTTAAATCGTGGCTTTTAGGGCAGTCAATCCAATTTGACTGGTGTCCTTATGAGAAGAGAAACTTGAACACACAAAGGAATATGAGGGATACTTGTGCTCATCCCTGACAAGGCTATGTAAGGACACAGTGAGAAGACAACCATCTGTAAGCCAACGAAAGGGGTCTTGGCTAAAAGAGACTAAACCTGCCAACTCTTTGTCCTTGGACTTCCAGTCTCCAGAATCATAAGACAATAAATTTCTGTTGCTCAAGCAACCCAGTTTGTGGTATTTTGTTATTGCAGCCCTAGCAAACTATTAATAAATCACAGTTATGCAGGATTTAGTTCCCTGACCAGGGATGGAACCCTGGTCCCCTGCACTGGGAGCACAGAGTCTTAGCCACTGGACCACCAGGGAAGTCCTTGTTCCTCCTTGCTATCTCCCATCTTGATGCTTATTTTTTCTCACATCCATCCTTTGTTTTTCCTTCTGTTCCTACTGCCATTATTTTACCTCTTCCTATCCTCATACACTAACCCTTGCAATTGAGCCCTAAGTGGTCTCCACAGTCTTTTATTCACTGGTGATTCCAAGTGCCTAGCACTGTGTCTGTTCAATACATAGTTGTTGAAATACTGGTTTCTTTGACACTGAACTTCAGTTTTTCAAACCACCATGCAAACTTAATCTTTGTAAAATCACATTTTCATTATAAAACTGCCCTATTCAAAACATGTCAGCAGTTCCTCTGTGTTTCTAGGTCAGGTCCAAACTAATTACTCTAGTGTTTGGACTTTCACAGACTGGCAAGAGTGCAACTTTCTGGCATTATTTTTTGACACTGACCTGTATAACCTTCCATTCCTGCCCAATGTGTCTGTTCATTGTTCATTAAAATGTCTTTCAATGTGTGTCTCCATTGAAAGGCACATGTCTTTCTCTCTATTTGAAATTCATCTCCTAGGGAAAAGTTGTAAAATAAAAGACTTACATGACTATATGAGAAATTTAAAGTTTTTATATGATAAAAGATGCCACATAAACATATAAAATTTACCCACAAAAATATGATAGATAAGAAAAAAATCAAACACTAAGACATAAAAAAAGATTAATATTTTATCATACAAAAAGTTTTCACAAATCACTTTCCAAAAAAAGACAATAAATGATATTAAAACATTAAAAGATAATCTAAAAATATTAACAGCAAATGATGGATGAAAATGTCCAGATTCACTATTAGTCAGAAAAACATATATCTGTGTAAATGTCTGTATCATATTTTGCCATCAGATTTAGTAATAATTTCTAAAGATTAATTGTATCTGAAGGTGCCAGAAAGAGAAAACACCGTCATTGTTTTTGGCAACATAAATTGTTACAACACTTTTGGAAAATAATCTATCAATGATGATTAAAATAAAAAATCCACACACTCTACCTTGAAAGAAGAATGAAAGTGTTAGTTGCTCAGTCACGTCTGACTCTTTGAGACCCCATGGACTCTAGCCCATCAGGCTCCTCTGTCCATGGAATTCTCCAGGCAAGAGTACTGGAGTGGGTTGCCATTTCCTTCTCCAGGGGATCTTCCTGACCCAGGGATCAAACCTGAGTCTCCTGCATTGTAGGCAGATTCTTCACCATTTGAACCACCAGGGATAGGAAACCTATTTTATGGGAATAACTATAAGAACAAATGTATATATGTATATATGCCTGTAGTGGTAAAAGCAAAAAGCCATTAACAATCTGAAAGTTTATCATCGTGAGACTAATGAAAATATGAGGAATGTTATGCAACTACTAAAAATAATGAAAGATCCCTGAATTAAGGAGTGAACTCCATGTTCTATTATCTAAAGAATGCCTCTTGGAAAGTCAGATGCATATGACCCGATTCAGAAGAAAGAACAAATAAACAGAACAAATACAGAGAAAAGTGTTAATATCAAGCTATTAATGATGGTTACATGAGAGAATTGGATCTGAAAAGGAAGCCATAGTAAAAAGAGAGATCATTAGCTTTTTCTTTATACATCTTTATTTTATACACATTTATACATGTTATATGTTACAACAAGCTTGAATTACTCTTGCAATTAAAAAAAATAAATCGCAAATAATATAAAGGAATCATAGCCCCTTTCTCCTTTTATAAATCCTACCCATAAGTCTTGTCTCAAATTAAATTCTAAATTCTCTGAATTCATTGATGGAATTATTTCCTTGGAAACTCACCATCTGGTTCCTTGTTACTACTTTCTTTTTTTTTTTTTTCTCATTTGTAATTTTAATTGAAGCGTTGCTATTCATTTTTAAAGTCTTTCCTCATAAGCACCAAATTTTAATATCTGTATCAATTTGGGTGGGAAAGAAACTCCATGAAGAACTCCCCTCCAGAAGAAAACAATGATGTTCACTCCTCCAAACAACCAAATTCAAATTCAAAGTCTACCAAAATGAAAACAAAACAAAACAAAAAAACCCCACACAGAAAAACAGAAACGAAAACAAAAATCACATTCTAGGGGTTCAGTGCATTTAGCAGCCTTCACTGTGCTGTCTAATCATCCTCGTTCATCAAAATATACATTTTCCATTTGACTTTTAAATTAAAAAAATAATTAAAAACAGGAAACGTGAAGGAATTCACAATCAATTGCCTGACTTGTTTCGATTTCACGTACAGCATAGAAAGGTCAGGAAGGCTATTTGCAGCACACATGACTCGGGGACACTGATTTTCAAGGTTTAGCTTTCTTCCAAACAGTGTAAAATACCCACAATTCCAAGTACGAAGGGACACAGACGATCTCCTTCGAGAATTCCACAGGACAATACAGGCGCCCCAGCTGTTCTTCATAGAGTGACAGGGCTTCTGTCAAATTGACACAGTTCCCCTGTGTAAAATATTTCCCATCCTGTTTCAATACGTTCATTGAGAGGTCGAGAATCAGTCTGAGAAACTCCCATGTGGAATCTTCTTCCGGAGATGTGGAGATTGGAACAGCTGTCAAATCATTAATCACATAATCAAACTCTCTCCCTTCTTTGGCGTACCTCTTCAGTACTGGAATACAGTCTTCTAGAACCTGATAGCAGTCTCCTTTAAGATTGTCTAAGACATCACCACACGTTTTTCGCATGTATTTCTTACATCCGTCAATCACCATTTGGTCAATCTCTACCATAGTCACCATCTTTGGTTTCAGTTTGACTATTTCACATAATATGCCCCCATCTCCACCTCCCAGAATCAGTACATCTTTGCCACTGTAATCTTCTTTGCCACTGCCCATGATGGCCCGGGTATACGCCAAATCACTTTCCGCCAAATTAACATCCCCACTGAGGATGAGAATATTCCCAAATTGCTTTGAGTGTAAAATTTTAATGTTCTGGTAAGGCGAGTCTTCATCATACACCACTTTATCTATGTCGTACTCAACCAGGCGACCATCTGCAGTGGGCCAGTATCTGTCAATGGCCCCTCCTCGAACTATGGGTGGTAATCGCTTTACCCGCTCAGTACTGTCCTGACTCAATTCTTTCATTCTTTCTTCTACTTTGTTCAAAAGACTATCGACTTCTTTGCCTTGTGCATCGCCGTCGTAGCTCTGAAGATCCAGCAACACCAATCCATGCGGGTAAATTCTCAAATTGGCAGAGCTGCCATTTTTGTTTATGTACGTCGCTAAATAGCCATGGTCCTGCCAGGCGTGCACTGACTCCGTCATCCCCTGCTCCTGGAAAATGGACTGGAGGCCTTTCAGAATGGTCTTACCATCAGCTTTGGCGCCGAGCATGAAGTCGAGGGTGCTGTGCCCTGCTGCTGCCATAGTGAGGCGAGGCCCTGGGCCATGCCTCGGGGAGACGGCCGGGGAGACTCGGGGGGCCGCGCGGCGTGTCAGGCTGCGGCCGGCGGGGAGTGCGCCGCGCCGGGGAGGCCTTGTTACTACTTTCTAATTGCTGCGTTGAAGTATTATTTTTAAATGCATTGTTATTTAAATTAAGAGTGTAAGTTCTTTGTGATGGGGCAGACATGACACTTTGTTCTCAAGAGCTGTTCAGCACTGCACAGTGTGCTCACTCATTCATTGCTTGAACACATATTTATTGAGTTTCTACCAGTTCCCAAGTTCCGGGCTGGATCCTAACGATACGACACTGCCTCAGACAAAACATGACCTAAGACTAAAAGTTTAGTAGGAAGAAGGCACCAAGCAAGGTCCTGTAAGTGTCACGAGAGTTATAAGAGGGAAATTACTGTGTATTTTGTTGGCAACTAACAACGATGTAGGGGTAAGGAGACTAGGGCCTTCCCTGATGGCTTAGCAGTAAAGAATCTGTCTGAAATGCAGGAGACACAAGAGATGTACAAGACATGGGTTCGATCTCTGGGTTGGGAAGATTCCCCTGGAGAAGGAAATAGCAAACGACTCCACTATTCTTGCCTGGGAAATCCTATGGACAGAGGAGCCTGGTGGGCTATGGTCGATGGGGTCGATAAAGGATTAGGCACAACCTGGTGACTAACCAACAACAACAAAAGAGACTTGGCTTTTAATCATCTATACTAATCTTCCCTCTGATGACAAGATAACCTATCAAATAAGAAATAAAATGGAAGTGCTTTTTCTCTATTAATACACTAAACAATTGCAAGGTAATACTGGAATAGGTAGCCATTCCCTTCGTCAGGGGATCATCCCAACCCAGGGATCGAACCCAGATCTCCTGCATCGCAGGTAGATTCTTTATCATCTGAGCCACCTCAGTTCAGCTGAGTTCAGTTCAGTTCATTCGCTCAGTTGTGTCTGACTCTTTGCGACCCCATGAATCACAGCACACCAGGCCTCCCTGTCCATCACCATCTCCCGGAGTTCACTCAGACTCACGTCCATCGAGTCTGTGATGCCATCCAGCCATCTCATCCTGGGTCGTCCCCTTCTCCTCCTGCCCACAATCTCTCCCAGCATCAGAGTCTTTTCCAATGAGTCAACTCTGTGCATGAAGTGTCCAAAGTACTGGAGCTTCAGCTTTAGCATCATTCCTTCCAATGAAATCCCAGGGTTGATCTCCTTCAGAATGGACTGGTTGGATCTCCTTGCAGTCCAAGGGACTCGCAAGAGTCTTCTCCAACACCTCAGTTCAAACGCATCAATTCTTCAGCGCTCAGCCTTCTTCACAGTCCAACTGTCACATCCATACATGACCACAGGAAAAACCATAGCCTTGACTAGACGGACCTTAGTCAGTGAAGTAATGTCTCTGCTTTTGAATATACTATCTAGGTTGGTTATAACTTTTCTTCCAAGGAGTAAGCGTCTTTTAATTTCATGCCTGCAGTCACCATCTGCAGTGATTTTGGAGCCCAAAAAAATAAAGTCTGACACTGTTTCTACTGTTTCCCCATCTATTTCCCATGAAGTGATGGGACCAGATGCCATGATCTTCGTTTTCTGAATGTTGAGCTTTAAGCCAACTTTTTCACTCTCCTCTTTCACTTTCATCAAGAGGCTTTTTAGCTCCTCTTCACTTTCTGCCATAAGGGTGGTGTCATCTGCATATCTGAGGTTATTGATATTTCTCCCAGCAATCTTGATTCCAGCTTGTGTTTCTTCCAGTCCAGGGTTTCTCATGATGTACTCTGCATAGAAGTTAAATAAGCAGGGTGACAATATACAGCCTTGACGTACTCCTTTTCCTATTTGGAACCAGTCTGTTGTTCCATGTCCAGTTCTAACTGTTGCTTCCTGACCTGCATACAGATTTCTCAAGAGGCAGGTTAGGTGATCTGGTATTCCCATCTCTCTCAGAATTTTCCACAGTTTCTTGTGATCCACACAGTCAAAGGCTTTGGCATAGTCAATAAAGCAGAAATAGATGTTTTTCTGGAACTCTCTTGCTTTTTCAGTGATCCAGCAGATGTTGGCAATTTGATCTCTGGTTCCTCTGCCTTTTCTAAAACCAGCTTGAACATCAGGGAGTTCACCGTTCACGTATTGCTGAAGCCTGGCTTGCAGAATTTTTAGCATTATTTTACTAGCATGTGAGATGAATGCAATTGTGCGGTAGTTTGAGCATTCTTTTGTATTGCCTTTCTTTGGAATTGGAATGAAAACTGACCTTTTGCAGTCCTGTGGCCACTGCTGAGTTTTCCAAACTTGCTGGCACATTGAGTGCAGCACTTTCACAGCATCATCTTTCAGGATTTGAAACAGCTCAACTGGAATTCCATCACCTCCACTAGCTTTGTTTGTAGTGATGCTTTCTAAGGCCCACTTGACTTCACATTCCAAGATGTCTGGCTCTAGATTAGTGATCACATCATCATGATTATCTGGGTCGTGAAGATATTTTTTGTACAGTTCTTCCGTGTATTCTTGCCACCTCTTCTTAATATCTTCTGCTTCTGTTAGGTCCAAACGATTTCTGTCCTTTACTGAGCCCATCTTTGCATGAAATGTTCCCTTGGTATCTCTAATTTTCTTGAAGAGATCTCTAGTCTTTCCCATTCTGTTGTTTTCCTCTATTTCTTTGCATTGATCGCTGAAGAAGGCTTTCTTATCTCTTCTTGCTATTCTTTGGAACTCTGCATTCAGATGCTTATATCTTTCCTTTTCTCCTTTGCTTTTCGCCTCTCTTCTTTTCACAGCTATTTGTAAGGCCTCCCCAGACAGCCATTTTGCTTTTTTGCATTTCTTTTCCATGGGGATGGTCTTGATCCCTTTCTCCTGTACAATGTCACGAACCTCATTCCATAGTTCATCAGGCACTCTATCTATCAGATCTAGGCCCTTAAATCTATTTCTCACTTCCACTGCCCCCATCTTCTCACATCGGAATTGGCCGTATCAGGAGTGGCCTTGCATGGACCCTCAGCAGGGTTGACAGTCCCAAGGCCAACCGGCGTCTGAGGTCAGTGGCGGCCAGAAGGAGACACCCCGCGCCCAAGGCCAGGGGTGGTGACCTTGAGGAGCCACCCTGAGCCCAAGGCCAGGGGCGGCAGCTGGGAGAAGCCACCCATGCCTGAGGCCAGGGCTGGCAGCCGGGTGGAGCAACCAGAAGAGCGGTGGCTGCGTGGGTGCAGGAGGGCCTAGAGGAGCTATGCCAGGTTGAAGGTCAGGAACGGTGGCGGTAAGGGATAGCCTTCGTCCAAAGTAAGGAACAGTGGCTGTGCTTTGCTGGAGCAGCCGTGAAGAGATACCCCACGCCAAGGTAAGAGAAACCCAAGTAAGATGGTAAGTGTTGCAAGAGGGCATCAGAGGGCAGACACACTAAAACCATACTCACAGAAAACTAGTCAATCTAATCACACTAGGACCACAGACTTGTCTAATTCAATGAAACCAAGCCATGCCTGTGAGGCAACCCAAGATGGGCAGGTCATGGTGGAGAGGCATGACAGATGTGGTCCACTGGAGAAGGTAATGGCAAGCCACTTCAGTATTCTTGCCTTGAGAACCCCATGAACAGTAGGAAAAGGCAAATAATAGGATACCAAAAGAGGAACTCCCTAGGTCATTAGGTGCCCAATATGCTACTGGAGATCAGTGGAGAAATAACTCCAGAAAGAATGAAGGGATGGAGCCAAAGCAAAAACAATACCCAGTTGTGGATGTGACTGGTGACAAATTCCTGCAGAGAAGGAAATGCCAGTTCGATCCCTCCGTCAGGAAGATCCCCTGGAAGAGAGTAGGGTAACCCATTCCAGTATCCTTGCCTGGAGAGTCCCATGAACAGAGTGGCCTGGTGGGCTACAGTCCATAGGGTGGCAAAGAGTCAGACATGACTGAAGGAACTGAGCACGCATGCATATTGTATGAACTTATCTACTAATGATATCAACGTTAATAATGATAGCGGCTAATGTTTAGCTTAATTGGATGCTTACTATGGGCCAAGCCGGAATGTTAATATGCGTGGCCATGATGTCAACCAGTCCCTTTAAGGTGTTTCATCAACTCCAGGGACCCATAAACTTCCTTTCTCCTTCACCTCACCCGTGTATAACCTAGCAAAGTAAAAGGAGAATCTCAAGACTCCTACAATCTTTCTTATTTGAAATACAAAGCACCTACTCTTTGTTTTCAGGCTTACCTACCTTAAAAAGCTTTCCTCCTTGGAACCTTCAAGTCTTTTGCAGTCACTGCATGTCTGAGTAACAAGGAGGAAAACAATAGCAACTAACATTATCCTTAATGTCAGATACAATATTAAGCTTTGTGGGACAGGTTTTCTTCTGCCTGAACATACATTCAATACTTAAACATACTCATAGCCAAGTAAGTAGAAACAAATGCAAGGAGGGTGCATCCAATCTGTCTAGACTGCGTGGTGACCCACAACGCAACGCAGTGGTGAAGAACAGGGCATGCGGCATCGGCACTCAGGCTGTGAGAACTTAGCAACCCGCATCAACTCTTTCAGCCTCAGTTTCCTCATCAGTAAATCAGAAGAGTGAAATATCTTCCTCAGAGTGTTGTGGAGATGAGTAAAGTGATGATACCTGCAAGGGCCACATGGTACTGGAATGCAGTGAGTACTCAAGAAATATTACTGGGTTGGCAAAAAACATCATTGGGTTTTTCTGTAAGATGTTATACAAACACTCAAATGAAAGTTTCGTTTGGTCAACCTAGTGCATCACGATAGGCCCCTAGAATTTCTAGCCACTAGAAAAATTAGAGGGATACAAATTTTGTAATTACCTATAAGGGAAAAGTATCTGAAAAAATGCATATATTTATATATCATTTATGATATATGTACATATATATATATAACTGAATCACTTTGAAACTAACCTGAAATTAGCATAGCATTGTAAATCAACTATACTTCAAATTAAAAAAAATAAAATAGAATAAGAACCCCCCTCAAAAAAAATGTGAAAAAAAGAAAAAGAAATTAGAGCAATACGAAGAGAAGCCAAAGGGAAGCAATGTCCTTCTCAGCTCACACCTTGGTTTGCTGGTTTCCCATGCCCTGAGTGATACATATTTTTGCTTTCAGAGATCTGTGCTTCTGGTATTGAAATGTTTACAAACCCTATAGATGGAACATACAATATTTTGTCTAAAGTTCATTCCAGCACATAATGGGGGCGGAAGCAAAATTAAAGAAAAAGAGTTTGTGTAAGTTACTCTGTTAGTAATAACTAATTACACAGTGATACTCTGTGTAAGTAATAACTCTGTTATATAAATGAACAGCCCAATCCATGGATATCCAAATTGTCTATGAGAAAGGCAGTCCTCCCTCCTGACTCTCACTGAAAAAAACAAAAGTTACTGAGCAGGACCCACTGGGCCTTCCTAGGACAGGCCTTCCCCTACCTATATCCTTTGCTTTAGCTCCTCTCTGAAGTACCTAGATAATGGTATCTGATGCACATTTCCTGACTTTTTTTGCAGATGTGAAAACCCCCACCAAATGAAGATGTTCACTACTTGATGACCATGAGCACATAGTCCCCAGGCCTCCTGGAGCCTAAAGACTATAAAATTAATCCCTGTGGCACCACCATGTTACCTCACCATCAGCCAATCAGAGAATGGTACACAAGCAGGTCAAGTACCCTGTGGACCCCACCACCAACACACCTCACCCAGCTTTCAAAAATGCTTTGCTGAAACCCTTCTGGGAGCACGAGGCTTTTTGGGTCATGAGGAACCTCATCTCCTTGCATGGCCCTGCAGGAAATATTTCTCTGCTTCCAAACTCTGACGTTTCAGTTTGTTTGGCTGCACTGTGGGTTGGGTGCACGAACTTGGTTAACAAAAATATAATAACTAAGAGTAAAGACTGTAGTCCGTGTGATTAGCTTCCATAGAGAGGAAATACCTAAAAATTATTTACGATCTCTGTTTTCAACTGCCTATTGCACGTTTACATCTGGATGTTCATAGGCAACTCAAAGAGAGTTTGGAACTCAGTATAATCTGCCAATTTTCTTTTGAAATATACACCCCCTTCACCCTCTCCCAACAGCTCTAATGCATGCTTTCTTTTTAATTTATGTTCCACCAGGACCATCTCACATCCTTCAATCTATTGTCACCCCTTCCAAGAGATTTATCTGCCTGAAAAACAAGATGTAATTTACGTCATTCTCCTACTCAAAAACTTCCATTGGCTCCTTAAGTTTAAACTATCATTTCATTGGTCAGACCTGATAAATATCACTACTTCTACAGAACAGCTGTGAAAACTTAAAAGAAAAAGAGGAGAGAGAGAGAAGAAAAAAAAAAACCCGAAGTACAATGAAAATTAGATTAACAAAGCATAATGAAGCATATGAATATTTACATAGAAGTCATTGGAGCTAGGATAGGGAAAATAATTCTGTCTTCTACTTTATTAAAATATCAATCTTATTTACCTAAATGGAGGTAGAATAACACTTAACTCCCCCTCCACTGGATACCACTTCTCTCAGACTAGGTCTCTGATGACCAGAAAATTGAGTCAATCATTTTGTTACATTGTGATATTTTTTTTTGACAGGGCAGAGTATTGCATCCTAACCTCCCACCCCAACTCATATTTCTAATTTCAAAAAGTAAGGCAGAAAGAGATGGAGAAGGATGGGCAATGGAAGGAAGCATTTTTGTAGATTCTATCCCCAGTAAAAAAAACTTTTCAGGAAGATGCAGAAACACCTTGGCTGCCATGAATGCTGGACATTTTAGTTTTGCACATGCTCATTTGTTGAGAGTCAAAACATTAGTCAGTTAGAAAGAGGGAGCAGAAAATTGTGCCATTTTTGTATGGTTGAGAAGCACCCGAATAACACCAACATGGCATTATAGCTCCCCATGATCATCAGAAGAGGATGGTATAGATCTAGATCTAGATATTGTTGACTTAAAAAATATGTACAACCTAAAAGTTGAGTTATGTTTTATTCAGCAGAAATTTTTAGCACTTCAAGTCCAAGAGGAAGGTAGTATCTCAAGTAACTTTGAGAGAACTGCTTCGAGAAGTGAGCAGGGAGCTAGGATATATAAGAGTTTTGCAACAAAGGGCAGCTAGTTGGAACAAAAGATTACTGTTAATTAAAAAAAAAAAAAAACTAGATATACCATGGAATTCAATACTTTTTTATGTATGGGCGGATGCAAGAGTCTGGGCTCACTGAAATAATTTCTTTGATGTGTACCTCAGTTATCTGGGCCAGTATCCTGTGTTTTCACATCCTGAGTTTTCTCAGGGCTCATGTAGGGAGCAGCTGCAGTCTGATCGCTACTGTTTGCTATGCTAAATCACTTCAGTTCTGTCTCACTCTTTGTGACCCTATGGACCATAGCCTGCCAGTCTCCTCTGTCCATGGGATTCTCCAGGCATGAATACTGGGGTGGGTTGCCATGCCCTCCTCCAGGGGATCTTCCGGATCCAAAGTTTGATTCCATGTCTCTTTCGTCTCCTGCATGGGCAGGCAGGTTCTTTACCACTAGTGCCTCCTGGGAAGCCCCCTGATGGCTGCTAGATGAAAGGTATTTTTCATTTCCTTTCTGAGTTCCCTCAGGGCTCTCTGGTTGACCCTCGGAAGTGGCTGCTATCACTGATGACTATGACATCTTTTGTTTACTGATACGGCAGGCAATATTTTATTTCTCAGTATATATATACATACATATGTTTATATATATATATATGTTAAGTGTGTGTGTGTGTGCTCAGTCATGTCTGGCATTTTTTTGCAACCCTAAGGACTACAGACCACCTGTTCCTCGGTCCACAGGATTTTCCAGGCAAGAATACTGGAATGGGTTGCCATTCCCTACTCTGGGGGATCTTCCCAATCCAGGGACTGAACCTGAGTCTCTTGCATTTCCTGCATTGGCAGGTATATTCTTTACCACTGAGCTGCCTGGGAATATATATTAATAAGAGTGGCCCATTTTAACGAAAGTATAATGTCCCCGTAGGAGTACTCTCATCTAGGAAAGCAGGTCATATCCCTCGCCTTTGCACACTCTGTGTGAGCTTTCTTTCAGCGTGTTTGGTCTCTGTCTATTGTCTAGCACTGGCTTTGCCCCGAGATCATTGCTCACATTGTCCAGCCTTGCTCTTCAAGTGCTAGGGCAGCACTGATGAAAATAGATTGAGAGACCCTCCTTTTTAGTATATCAAAGCCTCCCAGTCTCCAGGGACTTTCATTTTGGTCTGCTGCACCTTGTCATACTTGCTGCCTCACTCCATCTCCCAACTTCCTATTGGACATATGGGCCTCTTCCTTTTGGTTGTCTGGTCATATGGTCACTCAGCATGTGGTCTGATGAAAGAGAGATGACTTTGTCATAGCTCTGAATATCAAAATCTTTTTCTAGATATCTGTTCATCTCAGGCCAGGCAGAATGAGAAAAGGGACATTTCCACCCATATCAGTAAAGAAAGGATGTTACAGTCAACAGCGATTGCAAGTCACCACTGATGGTGAGCCCTGAGGGAACTCAGGAAGGAAAGAATACCTGCCACTTAGCAGTCACCAGACTTCAGCCAATACTCAAACCAGATTGATTACATTCTTTGCAGCCAAAGATGGGAAAGCTCTAAATAGTCAGCAAAAACAAGACTGGGAGCAGACTGTGGCTCAGATCATGAACTCCTTATTGCCAAATTCAGACTTAAATTGAAGAAAGTAGGGAAAACCAATAGACCATTCAGGTATGACCTAAATCAAACCCCTTATGACTATACAGTAGAAGTGAGAAAGAGATTCAAGGGATTAGATCTGATAGAGTGCCCGAAGAACTATGTACACTGTACAGGAGGCAGTGATCAAGACCATCCCCAAGAAAAAGAAATGCAAAAAGGCAAATGCTTGTCTGAGAGGCCTTACAAATAGCTGTGAAAAGAAGAGAGGCTAAAGGCAAAGGAGAAAAGGAAAGATATAAGCATCTGAATGCAGAGTTCCAAAGAATAGCAAGGAGAGAGAAGAAGAAAGCCTTCCTCAGTGATCAGTGCAAAGAAATAGAGGAAAACAATAGAATGGGAAAGACTAGAGATCTCTTCAAGAAAATTAGAGATACCAAGGGAACACTTCATGCAAAGATGGGCACAATAAAGGGCCAAAATGGTATGGACCTAACAAAAGCAGAAGATATTAAGAAGAGGTAGCAAAAATACACAGAAGAACTATACCAAAAAAGATCTTCATGACCCAGATAACCATGACAGTGTGATCACTCACCTAGAGCCAGACATCCTGGAATGTGAAGTCAAGTGGGCTTTAGGAAGCATCACTGTGATCAAAGATAGTGGAAGGGATGGAATTCCAGCTGAGCTATTTTAAATCCTAAAAGATGATGCTGTGAAAGTGCTGCACTCAATATGCCAACAATCTGGAGAACTCAGCAGTGTCCACAGGACTGGAAAAGGTCAGTTTTCATTCCAATCTCCAAGAAGGGCAATGCCAAAGAATGTTCAAATTATTGCACAATTGCACTCATCTCACTCACTAGCAAAGCAATACTCAAAATTCTCTAAGCCAGGCTTCCACAATACATGAACTGTGAATTTCCAGATGGTCAAGATGGATTTAGAAAAGGCAGAAGAACCAGAGATAAAATTGGCAACATCCGCTGGATCATCAAAAAAGCAAAAGAGTTCCAGAAAAACATCTACTTCTGCTTTATTGACTTTGCCAAGCCTTTGACTGTGTGGCTCACAATAAATTGTGGAAAATGCTGAAAGAAATGGGAATACCAGACCACCTAACCTTCTTCTTGAAAAATCTGTAAACAGATCAGGAAGCAACAGTTAGAACTGGACATGGAACAACAGACTGGTTCCAAATCATGAAAGGAGTACATCAAGGCTGTATATTGTCACCCTGCTTATTTCACTTATATGCAGAGTACATCATGAGAAACACTGGTATGGATGAAGCACAAGCTGGAATCAAGAATCCCAGGAGAAATATCAATAACGTCAGATATGCAGATGACACTACCCTTATGGCAGAAAGCGAAGAAGAACTAAAGAGCCTCTTGATGTAAATGAAAGAGGAGAATGAAAAGTTGGCTTAAAACTCAACATTCAGAAAACTAAGATCATGGCATCTGGCCCCATCACTTCATGGCAAATAGATGGGGAAACAATGGAAATGGTGAGAGACTTTATTTTGATGGGGAGGCTCCAAAATCACTGCAGATAGTGACTGTATTCATGAAATTAAAAGATGCTTGCTCCTTGGAAGAAAAGTTATGACCAACCTAGACAGCATATTAAAAAGCAGAGACATTACTTTGCCAACAAAGGTCCATCTAGTCAAGCCTATGGTTTTTCCAGTGGTCATGTATGGATGTGAGAGTTGGACTATAAAGAAAGCTGAGTGCTGAAGAACTGATGCTTTTGAACTGTGGTGTAGGAGAAGACTCATGAGAGTCCCTTGGACTGCAAGAAGATCCAACCAGTCCATCCTAAAGGAAATCAGCCCTGAATATTCACTGGAAGAACTGATGCTGAAGCTGAAACTCCAATACTTTGGCCACCTGATGCAAAGAACTGACTCATTTGAAGAGAGCCTGATGCTGGGAAAGATTGAAGGCTGGAGGAGAAGGGGATGACAGAGAATGATGGTTGGATGTCATCACCGACACGATGGACATGAGTTTGAGTAGGCTTCGGGTGTTGGTGTTGGACAGGGAAGACTGGCCTGCTGCAGTTCATGGGGTCCCAAAGAGTCAGACACGACTGAGCAACTGCATTGAACTTAACTGTGACTACAGCCACTCCTTAAGAAAACTGACCTCAGGATGAGTTTTCACTCCAGATATGAAAACAAAGAACACTGGCCCCAGGTAGCTGAGATGCATATCAAAGGAATAGTTTCTGAAGAGATAAATTCCTTAACTTGAGATATCTGGTTTTCCTTTAATTAACAATAGTCTTTTGATGTTCACACTACCTGCCCTTCATTGCAAAACTTCTATATAACCTGACTGCCCCCATCACCTCCTCAGAGCAGTTCTTTCAAGATTACTTGAAATGCTCCCTCCTTGGTTTGAGGTCCTAAAAATTCCCACCCAATAAAACATAGCTCTCAACTTTTAGGTTGTGATTACTTTTAAAGTCAACAAGAACACACCATGTAAATTATTTTTGACTGCAACTGATATTGTAATGTCTTATATGTACACCCACCCTTGGTGATATGTCAAATAAATGACCTTCAAAAGGATCATAAGCTTTAGTTTCCTTCTCTTTAAATAGAGATAATGATTCCTATAGCATGTCAGTGGAGCCAAAGCAAAATAATGGATAAAACTTTGTGAATTCTAAAAACTCATATTGATATAATTTATTTCACAGATACAAGTATGTTCAAGAGACTTGACATGATGTTTTTAGATCAAGAATAGCCATGATAAAAAATTTGAAAACAATTAAATTATTCAGATGCTACTTCACTTGAGTCTCTGAGTGTCAGATTTTAACCACATATATTTATAACTCTTTCATAAAAGAGTAGAGAAAACTGCAAAGTATAATTTAAAGAATTCCAGAAAATTATAGAATATTGCAGATCAAATACCAGTACAAAAACCAGACAGACTGGTCATCAGTTGGAATATCTTGTAAAGATGTGAAGGTATCAAATAAAACCATTTCTAACAGAATTAGAAAGTGCCCAGAAGTAGAATTTCATTAAGTGCAAATAAAAAGTTAGATCTAAGTTGTATCATATATATATATATATATAGCTAATGACCTAAGACCAACAGAAGTGCCTGCCCAGGGCACAGACTGTGGCTATAAGAAAATGGTTCTTAAAGGCAAAAAAAAGGAAGAAAAATCAGGAATATCATTCTCACTGTCCCTTGGATTTTGCTAATCTATGATTTTCTAATACTTAGAGTCCTTGATAGTGTGTTAGGGATAGTGCTAAGTGCTTTATGTGGCTTAACTCATTTCTCCTCATCACAGTCCTATGAAGCAGTCATGCCATTATCAACCCATCTTACAGATAGAAGACTGAGGCTCGGCTTTTTATGTCTTTTTTCATTTAATCCTACTACATCCCTAGGGAGTATTTATACTATTATTCCTATTTAATTGATAAGAAGCCCCAGGTTCAGTTGGAGAGTTAGGAAAAAGAAGCCACATTAACAAAGAGAAATGGTAGACTCAAGTTTGTGAACTTCTGATAAATAAAAGTTTACTTTGCAGTGAGACTAAAATAGGCAGGAAATGGCAGCAAGCAGCAGAAGTGGGTCCTTTTCCCTGGTAGATTTCTGTCTGTAGAACCAAGGTTACCACCTATGAGCCTTTGTTTAGGGATGTGGGGAGAGGCTTATGGTGACTATTAACAGCAGTGGTTCGGTTCGGTTCGGTTCATTTCAGTCACTCAGTTGTGTCTGACTCTTTGTGACTCCATGAACTGCAGCATGCCAGGCCTCCCTGTCCATCACCAGCTCCTGGAGTTTACTCAAACTCATGTCCATTGAGTCAGTGATGCCATCCAACCATCTCATCCTCTGTTGTCCCCTTCTCCTTCAGCCTTCAATCTTTCTCAGCATCAGGGTCTCTTCAAATGAGTCAGTTCTTTGCATCAGGTGGCCAAAGTTTTGGAGTTTCAGCTTCAGCATCAGTCCCACCAATGAACACCCAGGACTGATCTCCTTTAGGATGGACTGGTTGGATCTCCTTGTAGTCCAAGGGACTCACAAGGGTCTTCTCCAACACCACAGTTCAAAACCATCAATTCTTCAGCACTCAGCTTTCTTTATAGTCCAACTCTCACATCCATACATAACTACTGGAAAAACCATAGTTTTGACTATATGGACCTTTGTTGGCAAAGTAATGTCTCTGCTTTTTAATATGCTGTCTAGGTTGGTCATAACTTTCCTTCCAAGGAGTAAGCGTCTTTTGATTTCATGGCTGCAGTCACCATCTGCAGTAATTTTAGAGCCCCCCAAAATAAAGTCTGCCACTGTTTCCACTGTTTCCCCATCTATTTGCCATGAAGTGATGGGACCAGGTGCCATGATCTTAGTTTTCTGAATGTTAAGCTGTGGAAGTTCATGAAAAAAAGAAAAGAAAATGATAGCTAAGCTCTATGCTAAACATGTCTTAATTTTCAGATTAAGAATTTGAGATTGGCAATATAATTATCTCCATTTAGAAAACAGGGACACCGAGGCTGATGAATGTTGTTTGTTGTTGTTTGCCATCCCATGGACTGTATCCTGCCAGGCTCTTCTGTCTGCGATTTCCCAGGCAAGAATACTGGAGTGGGTTGTCATTTCTTTCTCCAGGGGCTTTTCCTGACCCAGTAATCAAATCTGTCCTGCATTGGCAGGCAGGTTCTTTACCACTGAGCCACCAGGGAACTCCAGATACGAAAGTGACAGAGGTCAAATTCAAAAACCATGTATTCTCTCTTCAAATTGCATGATCTTTATCAACATGTGAGTTTCTATTACTACAGTCCCTAGTAATGATTGATATACAGCCAAATTATTATGTAAGCAAGTTGTAGGAAAAAATGGCATAGGTCATGCATAAAACTTTATTAAATGAAACAATTTTTTTTTGTCATTACCTACTGACTCATCTTTGTCCAAACTTTGATTGACTAAAGTTTTATTCTTCCCGTCCTGACCTAACCTTGAACTCTTTTCTTGATGTCTATTCAAAGGGAAAAGGAGAGGGGAAAGAATGGTTCAGAACACCCACATACTGGAATATAAAGTTGAAATAGCCAAGCCACTTAAAATTTTGGTCCGTCCTCATGCATAGCATACATATTAACACTCTTAATGAAAGACTCTAGTGAATTAATATAATTAATATAAAGGTTTTAGGAAAATACCTACTTGCTTAACCTCTCTGATAAAGTCACCAGAAAGAACTCAGCAGCTTAATCTGTATCAAGGTGACTGAGCCAAAGCAATTCTGTACCATGTTTATACACTGACCTCCTTTTCTAATGTTAATTTATAACTCCAAGGGAAGGATCATTTCATGCCTAATGAGGATGACAAAACGTGAGGACAATGATATAACATGGTGAAATGGAACAATGTTTACTGGTTGGGAATCTGGAAGATGACTGGTAGTTCTGCCATCAATGAGCAACTGTATGACCTAGAACAAGTTACTTTATGTTTCTGGGCTTCAGTTTTCACAAATGTGAAAATAACGGGGGTTAAATTAGGTAATCTGGAATTACTTTAAAAGGTACAGTTACTTTAAAAGGTAGTTACACTTCCAATCAGAGTGTGAAAGTGACCCAGATACTGCTGGGCATACTGGCCATCTGTTTGGAAACTGAAAACATTCTTGAAAAATAACTCGCGTGTCAATTGCTGGGATCCAGGGCCATGTTCAGAAAAATAGTGATTGGCCAGATGAAGTCCAAATCCTAGAGGTATGGGGTTTGCTGAGAAAGAAATTATCCCAAAAAAAGCGGTTTACATACTGGCAAAGCCATGTGATCTCGTAGTGTCTGGCACTCAAAGATTAGTGCTCTTGTCCACCCACGCATGGGTTCCATAGGGATGGATAGGATTTTTAAGCCAAAACTTAAGTATAATAGCTATTTCATCCTGCCCTGTAAAATCCTCTGATGTCAACACTGGTTGGGACCCCTCCAGCTGATTAGATGGTTTAGCCCTATGACTGGAGCGTGGAGTCCAGTTGGGATTGAATTGAGTTCCAACCCACCACCTTCCAACTGTGTGACCTTAGGTTAGTGACTTAATAGTTCTGAATCTCAGTTTCTTCATCTCTCAAATGAGAATTGTGTCTCCTCTCTCAAAGTCTATTGAGAGAGTTTAACTTAAAAATGGCTGGAAAGCATTCAAGCAGCGCCTGGCCAGTGGCATCTGTTCAATGTACGCTGGTATTACTATTGCCACAGTGACTGAGATTGCCATTACAGTCAAACTGAAGAGGAGAGAGCCTTTCTTGGCTGCATGAGTTCATCACAGGCCACAAGTGTGGAGTGATGATCATTACTTGTAAAGTTGTAGTGTCCTCAGAAGCAAAGGGAAGCCTTCCTTACCGAGTGAAGTGTCATTGAGCGAGTGGTCAGGCCAGGCCAACACAGGGGCACGAGGGGAGCTGTGCACTGCTGTGCTTACCGTGGCCACTGGTGGGAAAGTTCTTTAAGCACTGAAGGAGTGAAATGACAGCGCCTTCCAAGAGCAGTTGTTGTTGTTGTTTTTGAAGCATTGCACAACTTATGGGGGTGTCTGCAGAATATCCCTGGAAAGTATTTACAAGGAACTGTCAGGGGATCTTGGAAAATCTGGCTTCATTCATTGGGTTAAAAGGGAAGCTCCAGTGACTCAGTGGTAAAGAATCTGCCTGCCAATGCAGGAGACACACAAGAGGCTCAGGTTCAATGCCTGGATTGGGAAGATCCTCTGGAGTAGGAAACGGCAACCCACTCCAATATTCTTGACTGGGAAATCCCATGGACAGAGGAGCCTGACAGGCTACAGTCCAAAGGTTGCAAATGAGTTGAATATGACTTAGCAACTACAAAACAATTGCATCAAAATTATTTATTGAGCCATCACTGTGTGTCAGGAGTTCTTCTAGGGTCTCTGCCCTCATGAAACTTGCATTCTAGGACTGAGAGTATGTATATAAATAGCAATCACTCTGTGAAAATAATAAAATGTCTTGGAAACTATGATAGAGAGTGCAGGAGTCTTCAGGCAGAGCCCTACTGTGCAGATGGCACTGGAGCTAAAACCAAAAATGAGAAGAAGGAACTCTCCTTGGGAAGATTTGGGGCAAGTTTGGGTCGGACAAAAGGAACATCAAGTGTAAAGATCCTGGGTTGGGAATGAGAGACAAAGCAAGGAAGGCTGCAGCAAACAAGTGGGCAAGTAGTTTGCGGTGGGAGAAGTTGGGAGAAGCCAGATGGATCTCAAAGGACCTCTGAGTCCACATAGACACATATACACACAAATGTCATTGAAAGAAAAGCCTCCCAAGCTAAAAGCCAAAATAAGCAGTAGGGTAAAATACCATTCTCAATATCATTTCTAAACAGACAAATGAAGTGATGGAGTTCATTATCAGAGAGGCGAGTCATCACATCGAGCATGTAGGGCAGTACAACGCTGGCCTGTGAGGTTGCATGAACTCCATGTTCTGAGGCAGTGTCCTATTCATTTCTCATCAAAAAGGGGTCAGCGGGCTGTATTTTCAAACATTATTCTAATAGAAACTAGTAGACGTCACGGAATGACCATGGACCCATACCAGAAGGTCAGGGGTCAAGCTCAAATTGCATGACTATAACATCTAAGTGGAAGACCTTGGAAACTCCACTTGACCTCATTGAGAGTATTTCCTTATCCTTAGGTTTAAAATAATTGCTACCACATAGGGCAATTATAGGGCTTCCCTCATAGCTCAGTTAGTAAAGAGTCTGCCTGCAATACAGGAGACCCAGGTTTAATTCCTGGGTTGGGGAGATCCCCTGGAGAAGGAAATGGCAACTCACTCCAGTATTCTTGCCTGGAGAAATCCATGGACAGAGGAGCCTGGCAGCTACAGTCTATGGGGTCGCAAGAGTTGGACATGACTGAGCGACTAAACACAGACACACAGGACAACTGTAAAAATTAAACAAGATAGTGAAGGACAGGGAAGCCTGGCATGCTACAGTCCATGGGGTCAAAAAGAGTCAGTCAGGACTTACTTATCACCCAAATATTTCTTAGTGGTGTTACGTTTCTTTTTTTAACATTTCTTATTAAAATTTCTTGTCATTGCTGTTTTGAAGCAAAACCACTAGAGGTCAGAATTTCACATAAATTGTTTAAGGAAACCACCAACGTTGGGGGAAAAAAGAATGTTTTTCTACTAAGCAGCACAAAATAATAAATTTAAGGTGCAGAAAGAAAAAGAAAAATGGCTTTCAACAGATAATTTTTGATAACTAGAGCAATACTCATTCTCAAAACTGCTGTTCAATGGACTTAGCTGAATAGGAAGAAGGGGGAAAAAAACCAGGATTTGTTAAGTATCTACTCATGACACCGATACAGTTTAAGGTTCACACTGATTATCTGATGTTATTCTTAAAACATGTCTCCCATGAAGCTCATTTTGCAAATAAAGAAACTGAAGTAGAGACAGATGTGATACCATCCTGAATGAAGATCAAGCAGATACAATCCAGTGTTTTCCACTAAGTCAAGTTTGTGAAATAGTGCAAGAAAAAATGGTGTCTCTGTGTTAGACAACATACTATATGACAGATTAGCATTAACAATTTCCTGTTTGCCATTCTATATATTTTTCTTTAATTCCAAGTCTCCTAAATGAATCTAGGGAAAATTTCTGTTATTGTCTGCTTCTCAGAGTATTTAGAAGTTTCTGAGCACAGTGCTGATAAATATGGTATTGAGATGATTAGCCATGAAGAAAAACATAGACCAGCTTGCTTTTAGGAAAAATATTTTGAACAAAAGCAATCATCTAGTTCTTTAAAAGTTTACTTAGCCATCAAACCTTTCTTTTTTTTATCATTTTGTAGAGATAAATATATAAATCTGCCTTATTCAGGGGTGGGGAGGAACATCATCACGTTCATAAGAGGATGAGGTAGGGTGGATGGCAGTCTATATCTTGAGGAAAAACAAAAATCATTTTTGTGTTTTGGGGTATCCACAATGTCTAGCACAGGGCACAGAGCAGAGTGATGAATAGGCTCTTGATGCTATACGTGTTGTGCACATAGAGGCAATTTGCAAAGAAAAAATGAGTTACGTGGGTCCTGACCCCAAGAGTTTTTAATCTAACACCAGTTTGAAATGTAGGTACAAGCTTTTTCCTTAGCTTGAAGCCTTTAGCATTGTACATGATGCCTGGGTTCCCTGGTGGCTCAGACGGTAAAGCGTCTGCCTACTATGCAGTAAACCCGGGTTCAATCCCTGGGTCGGGAAGATGCCCTACAGAAGGCAATGGCACCCCACTCTAGTACTCTTGCCTGGAAAATCCCATGGACAGAGGAGCCTGGTAGGCTACAGTCTATGGGGTTGCAAAGAGTTGGACACGACTGAGCGACTTCACTTCACTGATGCCTGGGACTTAGTAGGTATTCAGTATGCTCCAGAATCTTGGAATCACTTTAATAAGAAACGTGGAATCCATTTGATGCCAGGTCCCTGGGCTCTAGGGGAAGAAACTGTACCAAGTCCATAACAGACTCAGTTCTGGAATCCAGGGTTCTTAAGGGGTCCTTTCCCAGTCTTTCTTCCCTGGGAGCACTCACTTCTTCCTTCTGTCACATTCTTACTTGTAATCATCTCATAATTTCTACACACACTCAGGACGAGAGTTAAGGGGGTTTCCACTGTTTGGAATCTCAAGAGAGTTGCTAATGGGAAGGGAAAAGTTTTGTGTTAAATTAAAAAATGAGAGTTGGAAGATTCATATGGACACTATGCTGGTATTCAACGCATATTAATTGCTCTCTGCTTTCCATCCTAAACTATTTACCGTTTCATTGCTCCTGACACTGACATGTATATATATATATATATATGAAAAATGTAAAAGTGTTAGCTGCTCAGCTGTATCTGACTATTTGCAATCCCATGGACTGTGGCCCACCAGGCTCCTCTGTCCATGGAATTCAACTGGAGTGAGTTGCCATGCCCTTCTCCAAGGGATCCTCCCAACCCAGGAATCGAACCCAAGTCTCCTGCATTGCAGGCAGATTCTTGACAATCTGAGGCATCAGGAAAGCATATATATATACACGTGCATCTCTTGTACATAAAATAGTGCTTAGCACATTCAATATATGTTGGCTGAGTTGAAATGACTAGAGTCATTGAATTGGAGTACACTGTTTTTTGGACATTATTTTAACAATACTTTGTCCATTCTTCCTCCAGTTTGAAAGTTGCAGTTTCTCTGTAAGGAAAACTGCTTAACAGTTCTATTCTCAAATGGATTCTTCCTTTGAAGGGACAGCAAAATTTTAATTTTTTAGCATTTTCCATGAACACCCTGGAATCATACAAAGTTTCCTCTATTCTGTGAAAAGTCCAGTAAAGGTTTTAAGTAAATACTTTGTTTCTGACTGAAACTTTCTTTTCTAAACATTGACCCTCGCATTATTCATTTATTCACCCAAGAAATTATTTGGAAGCCCCAAGGTCTCATTGTTCTTCCTTGCATTTATTTTATGGTATCAAAGGTTAAAACTTAGATTGCAATCTTAGGAGGAAATTAATTCACTGATTAAGAAAAATGCATTTTAAGCAATACACATTTAAATCACTGACAAGCGCAGGGCAATGTTTTTCTGTTGTGTGTGTGTGTGTTTTTTTAAGACCTTTTTTCCAACTTAAAATTTTAAGCAGCTGCAATTCTTCCACCCTCTAGCCGGAGAAACAGCATGAATTACTAACGAAGGAGCACTGATCTGTATTGCAGTGACCACTTCCAGAACAAAAGGGTCAGAGCTGAAACCAAGAAAACAGGAGCATTTTTTTAATCAACCAGTTGCTTGAAGCGCATTTGGACCTTGGCCCTACTTGAAAAAAAAAATTCCAATATGCTATCATCCTTCTGCTGAAGGCTCTTGGCCCTAAAGTCTCCACTTGCAAATAAAGAAATGCTTATTTTTATACCACCTCCAATCCTTTATTTGTTTTATTTTTATTTATTTATTTATTTATTTTTGGAGGGGGTTATTTGGTTTTGAAGAACATAGAAGTATAATTATAAACTTACTGATCTTTCAACATTTACAATAAATGCTATTTGGAAAAGGCAGCCTACAAGAAAAAGGGGAAACATGTCTGATGTTTGTTATGCAACTACTATGTTCCAGACATTAAATATTTTTTGCAAATATTACTTTATTTAATCATTACCCCAGTGGTGAGTGGAGAGGATGATAACACTTTCCCCCACCCCTAATATGAAAGAGCTTAGGTTCAGAGAGTTAAACCTTTTGTTAAAGAGCATGTAGCTAGAAAGAAATGAAACAGAAATTTTTAGCCTGGTCCATGTCTCACTAAAGTAATTTTTTCTGTTATCCAACACCGCTCAAAATGGACCATACACTTTATGACTGTAGAAAAATATGATTAATAGGGGACACAAGTTTAAAAGACATGGAAGAAATAAAAACAATATGCTGAGATGACAGTGCCATTTTCCTTTTTTTGGCTTTTTTTTTCTTACTGCCACCTCCAATTCTTGATGGACCCCTCTTCATTGGAACCCAGAAATCCATTAATTTATGAAATGTATGAAAGAATTAAAGTTTACTGAGCTTTTGTCTAGTAGCTTTACCAGAATCAGTATGAGAAAACAGTTGGAGTAAAAACAGTCCAAGAATAGAGATGTTATTAACAAAAGGAATCCTGACAGTCAATGTTGCCTCTGTGTATCTCCCCTGGAGCTTCATGGAAGGTAGAATATGCCCCTGTCCCAGGTGAATTCTATCACATCCCTGTCCCAGGCTTCCACTCCCTCCCCAGGTTCTCTTACTTAACATCAGGGAAGTACCAGGACATTGATTTTCCTAAAATAGAAGAAAAGTAGAGCTCTAGCGGGGAGAGTAGAGAAAGTGGGAGCTAGAGTGGCACTGAGCGAGGAAGTAAGAGAGCTTACGTATTAGATGGGAAAATTTCACTTTTTTTCTTTCCTCACCTTTGGGTCCTGGTGAAATGGTGTGTGTGGCACAGACTTCAGTCGTAGGACGACTGTCGAGGTCCAGACCCAGACTCTGAATCTGCAAAAGAAAGAGCACCAGGAGAATGCACTGGTTTCTTCGAACTCGGGCCCCAAAGCCACCCATTGCGGCGGTTTCCTCAAAAAAAGAGCTGCCTCAAAGTGCCAAATAAACAGTTCGATTTTTAATGAAAACTTCTTCTTTGGGGAAGAAAGGGAAATATCTGGAACACACATTCCAAAAAGGGCTGTAAAGACAGGAAGGAAGCCTATCTTAGGTTGTTTATTTTCTCAGTGTTCCAAATGAGCCGTACATTTTCCAGACTGTTTACTTTCAAGTGACAAGAGTTTATTGAAAATTATCTCTGAACTAAACACTCAAGTGTGCAGTTCAGTAGAAACACTCCAGAGAATAGAACAGATACACCTTTGGCTTAGTACATGAGTGGATAATTTAATGCCCACATTGCACTTAAATGTTGGGGTTCCAGAAAGACTGAGCCAGAGATTTTGTGAATTACCTACATATTATATAATTATTGTGCATGGCTTTGAGATTTTTAACAAGGAAATATTCATTACCTGCTTTTGGTGGCAGTTGAACACTAATACTCTTACTGCTCTCCATAAGCTTATTTCCTTCTCTTGCTACAAGGAATTGTCTTGGGGTTAAACCGCAAAGGAAAGAACACCACTTACTGCAAAGCAATTAGGCAAGAAGTATCAAGAATCTTAAATATATATATAGCCTTTGCCCTAGTAACTGGCCTTCTGGTACACTGTCTTAAAGAAATACTGTGAAATGTGGACAAAGCTTTGTTTAAAAGATGTGGCCAAAGGGGGAAGGGACATCAATTGCCTAATGATATATTGTTGTTGCTTAGTAGCTAAGTCATGTTTGACTCTTTTGTAACCCCATGGACTGTAGCCCTCCAGGATCCTCTGTCCATGGGATTTCCCAGGAAAGAATACTGGAGTGAGTTGCCATTTCCTTCTCCAGGGGATCTTCCTGACTCAGGGATCAAACATGTGTCTCCTGCATTGGCAGGCAGATTCTTTACCACTGAGTCAATGATATGTTGCTGCTGCTGCTAAGTCGCTTCAGTTGTGTCCAACTCTGCGACCCCATAGCCGGCAGCTCACCAGGCTCCCCTGTCCCTGGGATTCTCCAGGCAAGAACACTGGAGTGGGTTGCCAATTCCTTCTCCAATGCATGAAAGTGAAAAGTTAAAGTGAAGTCGCTCAGGTGTCCAACTCCTAGCGACCCCATGGACTGCAGCCTACCAGGCACCTCTGTCCATAGGATTTTCCAGGCAAGAGTACTAAAGTGGGATGCCATAGCCTTCTAAGCAATGATATGTTATGATATGATGTTGCCAAATCATAGTACATAAAACTGCATGAGTGTGCAACATGACAATTTTATTAAAAGAAGGAAATGGCAACCCACTCCAGTATTCTTGCCTGGGAAATCTGATGGACATAGGAGCCTGATGGGTTGCAGTCCATGCGGTCACAAAGAATCAGATACAACTGAGCAACTAAACAAAAATTCTGGAGGCTAGAAATCTGAGTTCAAGGCATTGTCAAAGCATGTATCTTCTGAAGACACCAAGAGAGGATCAGATCCAGGCTCTCTCAGAGCCTCTGGTAGTGCCTCAAGGCACTACAGTATGAGGTCTTGGGGGTAGGATTTTTTTTTTTTTTTTTTGGGCCTGAGGAGACTCAATTCAACGTAAAACAACAGACTAGTAGTATGACTAGACTTATCTTTTCATAAGTCATACAAGGAAATGGAGGGAAAGGAACTGGCATTGTTTGAATAGTCATTATGTGCAAAGATAGCCTTGGTCTCTTAACTTGCTTATTTTCTTTAAACCTGAAGATAGCCCTGTGGAATAGATAGTAATTCCCTTGTTTTGCAGCTCAGAAAAGTTAAGCAGTTTTCCCAAGGCCTCTGTGATGTTTGCTTTTAGGAGTCGACTGGATCATGGGGGCCAGACCCTTGGCTATACATTTTCTGGGCATGTCTGTGAGAATGTTTCCAGGTGAGCTTAGCATTTGAACTGGTAGACTGAGTAAAGCAGTTTGGCCTCCCCAAAAGAGGGGCTCTCATCCAATTCTTTGAGTGCCTGAGTACAACAAAAAGACAGAGAAAGGAAGAATTTGCTCTTTGCCTGAGTGCCAGAACTGGGATGGGTGTTGGCCTACACTTGGACTAGAACTTACAGCATCAATTATGCTGATTCTAGGGCCTTTGGACTGGGACAGGTATTTATATGACTGTCTTCCTCAATTCTTGAGATCTTTGGGCTTAGCCTGAAGCGATGCCACTAGCTTTCCCGGATCTGCAGCTTGCAAAAGGCAGATCATGAGACTTCACATCCTTCACAATCATGTAAGCCAGTTTCATCTAATAGATCTCTTTCTTGAGGTATACATATGCATATCTATAGATATAGGCATATACAGAGGTATACGCTGAAGAATGTACAGAATGAAGCAGGGCAAAGGCTAATAGAGTTTTGCCAAGAAAACGTATTGGTCATAGCAAACGCCCTCTTCCAACAACACAATAGAAGACTCTACACACGGACATCACCAGATGGTCAATACCGAAATCAGATTGATTATATTCTTTGCAGCCAAAGATGGAGAAGCTCTATACAGTCAGCAAAAACAAGACTGGGAGCAGACTGTGGCTCATATCATGAACTCCTCATTGCCAAATTCAGACTTAAATTGAAGAAAGTAGGGAAAACCACTAGACCATTCAGGTATGACCTAAATCAATCCCTTATGATTATAAAGTGGAGGTGAGAAATAGATTCAAGGGATTAGATCTGATAGACAGAGTGCCTGAAGAACTATGGATGGAGGTTCATGACATTGTACAGGAGACAGGGATCAAGACCATCCCCAAGGAAAAGAAATGCAAAACAGCAAAATGCTTGTCTGAGGAGGCCTTACAAATAGCTGTGAAAAGAAGAGAAGCTAAAGGCAAAGGAGAAAAGGAAAGATATACCCATTTGAATGCAGAGTTCCAAAGAATAGCAAGGAGAGACAAGAAAGCCTTCCTTAGTGATCAATGCAAAGAAATAGAGGAAAACAATAGAATGGGAAAGACTAGAGATTTCTTCAAGAAAATTAGAGATACCAAGGGAACATTCCATGCAAAAATGGTCTCGATAAAGGACAGAAATGGTATGTACCTAACAGAAGCAGAAGATACTAAGAAGAGGTGGCAAGAATACACAGAAGAACTGTACAAAAAAGATCTTTACAACCCGGATAATTACGATGGTGTGATCACTCACCTAGAGCCAGACATCCTGGAATGTGAAGTCAAGTGGGCCTTAGGAAGCATCACTATGAACAAAGCTAGTGGAGGTGATGGAATTCCAGTGGAGCTATTTCAAATCCTGAAAGATGATGCTGTGAAAGTGCTGCACTCAATATGCCAGCAAATCTGGAAAACTCAGCAGTGTCCACAGATCTAGAAAAGGTCAGTTTTCATTCCAATCCCAAAGGAAAGCAATGCCAATGAACACTCAGACTACCACACAATTGCACTCATCTCACACACTAGTAAAATAATGCTCAAAATTCTCCAAGACAGGCTTCAATGGTATGTGAACTGTGAACTTCCAGATTTTCAAGCAGGTTTCAGAAAAAGCAAAGGAACCAGAGATTAAATTGCCAACATCCGCTGGAACATCAAAAAAGCAAGAGAGTTCCAGAAAACCATCTACTTCTGCTTTATTGACTATGACAAATCCTTTAACTATGTGGATCACAAGAAACTGTGGAAAATTCTGAAAGAGATGGGCATACCAGACCACCTGACCTGCCTCCTGAGAAATCTGTATGCAGGTCAGGAAGCAACAGTTAGAACTGGACATGTAACAACAGACTGATTCCAAATAGAGAAAGGAGAATGTCAAGGCTGTATATTGTCACCCTGCTTATTTAACTTATATGCAGAATACATCATGAAAAATGCTGGACTGGATGAAGCACAAGCTGGAATCAAGAATGTCAGGAGAAATATCAATAACCTCAGATATGCAGATGACACCACCCTTATGGCAGAAAGCAGAAAAGAACTAAAGAGCCTCTTGATGAAAGTGAAAAAGGAGACTGAAAAAGTTGGCTTAAAACTCAACATTCAGAAAACAAAGATCATGGCATCTGGTCCCATCACTTCATGGCAAATAGATGGGGAAACAGTGAGAGCCTTTTTGGGGTGGGGCTCCATTGCAGATGGTGACTGCATTCATGAAATGAAAAGATGCTTGCTCCTTGGAAGAAAAGTTATGGCCAACCTAGACAGCATATTAAAAAGCAGAGACATTACTTTGCCAACAAAGGTCCATCTAGTCAAGGCTATGGTTTTTCCAGTAGTCATTTATGAATGTGAGAGTTGGACTATAAAGAAAGCTGAGCGCTGAAGAATTGATGCTTTTGAATTGTGGTGTTGGAGAAGACTCTTGGGAGTCCTTTGGACGGCAAGAAGATCCAACCAGTCCATCCTAAAGGAAATCAGCCCTTACTATTCATTGGAAGGACTGATGCTGAAGCCAAAACTCCAATACTTTGGCCACCTGATGAGAAGAACTGACTCATTTGAAAAGACCTTGATGCTCGGAAAAATTGAAGGCTGGAGAAGGGGATGACAGAGGATGAGATGGTTGGATGGCATCACTGACTCAATGGACATGAGTTTGTGTAAACTCCAGGAGTTGGTGATGGACAGGGAGGCCTGGCATGCTGCAGTCCATGGGGTTGCAAAGAGTCGGACATGATGAGTGACCGAACTGAACTGATGTATACGGGCTTCCCAGGTGGCTCAATGGTAAAGAATCCATCTGCCAAGCAGGAGACATGGGTTCAGTCCCTGTGTTGGGAAGATCCCCTGAAGGAGGAGATGGTCTGGAGAAATTCCACGTACAGAGGAGCTTGGCAGGCTACAGTCCACGGGGTCACAAAGAGTTGGACTTAGCAACTAAAACAACAATACAGATATATACAGACAGATATAGATATAAACACAAAGATACAGATAAGACATAGATAGATAAAGATATATCCTGTTGCTTCTATTTCTCTGGAGAACCCTAATAGTCCCCATTGAAAAGGGTACAAAAGAAATTCAAATACAAATTATGTCTAAAAATTCTTGCTTTAAAATGCTATTTTCATTCCATAAAGCTGAATATTCTCAAGCTTTGAAAGCGCATTCATTTTCCTACATGGCTTAAAATGTCCAAAGTGGATGCATTTGTCAAGTTAACTGTGATAGGAAAATGGAATTAATAGAATGACGTGAGAAACCTCAAATTTCACATCTGTCATAACCAGATGTATGACACAGAGAAAATCACTCAACTGCAATTGCCTCAAGACATATAAAGTGAGTGTGGACTTGATATTTAATGTACTTTCTGAATTCTATGATTCTTTGAAAATAGGTGTTCTTTAAGCTATTTAGACTATTCTAAATCTATTTCACTTCTTTCATTTCTTTTTTAAGCACTGCCTGGCACACAATGAAAATGCATTCATTACATCTATATACAGAGATCCACTGGTAACCGTTTAAAGCAATAGTCCTTAGTATTTTTCCTTAAATGCCCTATTCCTGCTTCTTTCCAACATTTTTTTTTTAAAACTCACCAGTGCATATCTTTCCATATTTATGAATAGACTATCATATCAAAATTTGAATTATTTCCAATTATTCATCACACATCCTATATATAAAATGTGATTTAGTCAATCAATGCCCTATTGTTGGGAATTGAAACTTTCTGACATTATAATATTGTGATAAACATCTTTAGAGCTCAAACTGTGTTCTTATTCTTTTTGATCTTATAGAAGATGAATGCACTTGACTTGGTAACACACTGAATGGTGAGAATAAGAGGCAAAGAGAAATTTTTAAAAAATAATGCATATATTGTCATCACATTGTTCTGTCCTTTCTCATGGAGACTATGGTCTCCAGATTGATTTCTTTCTAATCTGGCTTGGAAATTATAGTTTCCTTTTCCCCTCACTGATAAATATGGGAGATTATAAATAGATGGATATTCAAAGAAGAGGACTTTCATAGACTAGAGAGGACTGCTCTACTTTTAGCTATGATTTACCAAGAAATGTGATCTTAAAAAACACTTTTCAGTTTTAATCTGGATGACAAGAAAAACACTATTGCCACTAAGAAAGCCTGGTTATGGAAAAAATAATTCTGAAAGGAAAATAATAAGGCTGGGTAAGTTTAAAGGTCAGGGAAATAACAGGATGGAGATCACAAGGCAGGCATTTTGGAATGCAGGTTATGATTCCAGGAGAGAGTCTAGAATTTGAGATTTCAATTGGAGAGTGAAAAGAATGGAGATTATAGATAAAAGTGGAATTTTGAGTGAGAAAAGAAGTTCAAGAGTATGAATGCCAAGAGATTCTTAGTTCAGGGGATCAGAAGGTGAAAGGAGGGTTAGCAAATAGATCACAGAGGGAGCAAAATGTCAAGGAAGCCAAAGGACAAGAAAGTCTAGGTGTATAATTGGTCCCAATGAATGCATGAAAGCATAAGATGAAGGCTGAGATAACCCATGGGATTTAGAAGTCAATAATTTATAAATAGCACCTTATGAATGAAAGAGATCACTTGGTAGAGAGATTTCATCAAGATGAGAGAAAAGGAGTGACAAGGAGTCCTATGACCACTGGGAAAGTCATTATTGAAAAGTCACAATCATAAGAAAACTATAATAACACAACTTTATTGCCATATATTTCTCCTGCTTACTTACCTTCAGCATCTAAAAACATGCTGTATTAGTTCTCCTTAAGAGTTCTAAACAGTGCTTAAACCAGAGTGCTGTTAAAAATTAAATGGTGTGATGGGTGAGAAATGGAATCTAGAATAATTTACTATGAAATCTGTCAATGAAGAAAAAAAATAATGTAAAGAAGGTACTAATGAAACCACATTTGTGAACCCATTTCAACCACATTGAAAGTTGTGAGCCTGTCACTATTGTTTAAAAATTTTGTACAGGTTCCCTGATAGCCCAGTAAATATGGAATGCATGAGTGACAGAAATTTTAAAAGGGGAGAAAGGATTGAATAAATGAAAGGAAGTCATCAGATGATGTTAAATGTATTTCTTGTGAAAAATATCTGTTGCTTGCTTGAAAAATATTGAGATATAAGAAATAATTCTCCATTATTTAGAAAATTAAGTCAGAAGTTGAAGTACAAGTCAACTATGCCTTTTCTTTAAAACATAATTCTGAAATAAACAATAAATCAATCAAGTTTTCAGTTTGTATAAAATTAGAAGAGGTTAGGTGGAGCTAGTGGTAAAGAATCCACCTGCCACTGCAGGAGAAACAAGGGATGCAGTTCGATCCTTGAGTCAGAAAGATCTCCTGGAAGATGACATGACAAGTTACTCCAATATTCTTGTCTGGAAAACTCCATGGACAGAGGAGCCTGGCAAGCTATAGTCCACAGGGCTGCAAAGAGTTGAACAAGACCAAGCGTGTGTGTGTGTGCAAGCTCGCGCGCGCACACACACACACACACACACACAATAATAAATCTAAAAAGACAGGAATTAATGACTAATTTATGAAAGTGTCCTGTGATTCCACATTTTCCTTAATTTTTCATCTTCCATTTCCCAAGGCATTTGAAATTGTAGGCTTAAGATTTATTCTTGTCCAAAATGACATACCACTGAAGTTAATAACAAGTGGTATTTCACTCCTTTTCCTTTCTTCTACCCATTTTTCATGGTGAATGGTGATCCCATAAAAAATATGTGCACATTTCAATGTCCCAACCTGTGAATGTGATCTTAGTTGGCAAAAGGGGCTTTGCAGATGTAATTAAGCTAAGGACCTCCAGATGAATTATCTGGATTATCCATGTGTTGTGTTAGTCATGTCCAACTCTTTGCGACCTCATAGACTGTAGCCCACCAGGCTCCTCTGCCCATGGAATTCTCCAGGAGTGGGTTGCCATTTCCTTCTCCAGGGGATCTTCCCAACCCAGGGAGGGAACCCAGGTCTCCTGCATTGCAGACAGATTCTTTACTGTCTGAGCCACCAGGAAAGCAAATTATCTGGATTGTCTGGGTGGTCCTTAAATCCAATAAGTGTCTTTATAAGAGACACTCAGAGGAGACACAGGGACAAAAGGAGAGGGTCACATGAGGACAGAGGCTGGAGCTACCAAAAACTAAAAGAATCTAGGAACCACTGTTCGCCTAGAGCCTTCAGAAGAAGCTCAGGCCTGGCGAGCCTCAATTTCATACTTCTGACCTTCATATTTGTGAGATAATAAATTTGTGTTATTTTAAGACACCAACTCTGTGTTAGCTTGTTACAGCAGCCCTAGGAAACTAAGATACCATTCTTGTGATATTCATTCCCAGTTACTGGGAAGGAATGACATACTATACATTTACTTGGTGCCTGACAGAGAATGTGTAACATCTGTTCTTGTGCATTTTAATTATTGTGCATCCAGCTTAGATGCTGTCTGGAGGGAAATGAAAAGAAGAATATGAAACAAGCATATCCCAAGGCCAAAGCGTTTTACTAGTTAAAACAGGAGAACAACAAAATGACAACCTCATCTCCTGAAGGAATTTCCTGACCAGCTGACATAACTCAACTCTGGACTTGGTTTGGTCTTTGTCCCTTCCCATATAAGCATCTTATTTGCTTAAAACTGTCTCTTGTAAGTTAATTTAATTGTTTGAAGTTTGTAAAAAATAGAAGTTAATAGAACGGCTTTCAAAATGACATATTTAGAAAGCAAAATGCTAACAGACATTCATAAATTTTTTAAAAATATTTTGTCTCATATTTATAAAAGCATATTTTTAAAAAAGTCAAATTGTTTTAATAGGTTTATGAGATAAAACACAAGCCTCCTGCTATTCCTGCCCTATTCTTTATTCTTGCTCCTGTGAGGACATTATTATAGTCATTTCTTTTTCTTTTATCTCTTCTATATTTTTAGGCAAAAAATTTATACTGATATTTTTGAGTTTTAATTAAATTGACTTAATTGGAAAGTGGAGATTTCTTTCTCTTTCATCCCTAGTCCTACATCTTCTTCCACATGTTTCATTTATTTCTCTTTATAATTTAATATTATCATTTAATTCAATATTCAATGTATTATCATGATTGTAACAATTATTCATAGCTGAATCACATAGTGCAGTATGATGACATTTTGTTTCCTGAACTAATTTTGTTTTCACAATATATAATAACGGTGTTGTTTTCTTTCACATGGCTTTCTATGTACCAACCCTATAATAACGACTCATTCTTTGAGATTTGTCAGTTCTGTGTAAAGTGTAAAATGTTCAACTAGTTTCCACTACTTTTCTTAGAAATACTTCTTCCTCTGCTTTTCTTAGAAATGCCTCAAGTTACTTGTACCATCTGGACTGAATGTTATTTAGGCTTGAGGTAGAGATTTCATTTTGGACTTCTCTTCACTGTCTAAGAACCTGTATTACCACGTCTTTTCCTGTATCCACATTTTTTTTCCTTGGTGTTATCCTTCACCTTGTGTTGTATTTTCCTCAAAAAGAATGAAGCTGTAGATACACTTTTCAGATGCTGCATGTCTGAAAATGTAATAATTCTATCTCCAAATTATGTTGTATTTTGGCTGGGTATAGAATTCTGGGTTGGAAGTAATTTCACCATGACATATAAAAACATCATTCTACTTTCTTCTAGCTTCCAGTATCACTATTAAGAAGCTTGATGTCACTCAAATTGTCTACTCTTTGTACAGAATATTGTTTTCATTTTAGAAGCATTTCTTTAGACTTTATCCACTGAAATTTCAGTAGTATGTCCTTAATTTGAGCCTTTTTGCATTCACTGCTCTGTGTTATCTGTAGTCGCTTTTCTATTGCTTCTTCTCTTCTGTAGTATCTATCATAATAGATTATTATTATTATTTGTATTCCATTAGTGCTATTTTGGTGACATTCTGGAGGAAATAGAGCATAAATATGTAGATTCAAGCTGCCATATGGACTCAGATACTCCAAAGATTACCTTATCATATAGTTTCAAGCAACTCCTTCAGGCTGATGTCCTAAGGTGAGACTCAATGAGCATATTCTTTCCCCTAAAAATTAGTCTTGGGGAGGATATGGCTACAGGAAGAGAGTAGAGCATTCTTTTCACATGACATGCATGAAACTAAACAAAATTATTAAAAATAAACTATGTCATAGTTCTGAAAATTGACCAAAGCAGATAATAAATGTAGAAACATTTATTCTTGAAAAGCTGTCATAGTTTTGTATAAGAACAATAAATGTACGAGTCCTTCATGTGTGATGCCAATTCCATCTTTCCTCTATATAAGATTGTGAGCACAGTAGTTTTATCAGTAAAAGGAAGTCCCCCAAATCCAGCAACTTTGCTGCCACAGACAGACTTAATATGGAGCAATGTATGTGAAAACATACATGAATGAGTACAGAAATAAATCTTCACACTGATTGTTAGCAAAAGTACCAAGACAATTCAGCGAGGAAAGCTTTTAACAAATGATGCTGCAGGGAAAATTGAATTGCTACACAGAAAGAACTTAGAACATATCTCACATTGTATTCAAAAATTAACTCAAAATGGATCAGAAACTGCAATATAAGGGACAAAACTATAAAACTTCTAGAAGAAAACATAAAAGAAGATCCTTGTGACCTTGAGTTAGGCAAAAATTTCTTAGATATTACACCAAAGCCATGGCCCACAAAAAATTGATAAATTATATTACTTTCAAATTTAAAACATTTGGACTTAAGCACACATATACATCATTAAGAATCAATAGACAAGTCACAGATTGGAAGAAAGTATTTGCAAACCATATATTCAATAAAAGACTTGTAAAAACCTGAATAATAAAATGCAACTGACTAAATGAAAAAGCATGAGCTAAATAACTGAACAAACATCATCACCAACTCGATGGACATGAGTTTGAGCAAACGCTAGGAGATGGTGATGGAGAGGGAAGCCTGGTGTGCTGCAGACCATGGGGTCGCAAAGGGTCAGACACAACTGAGTGACTGAACTGAACTGACATTTCTACAAAGAGAGTAAATAGCTAATATAGGTATGGAAAGATGCCCAATGTCATTACTCCTTAAGTTCCAATAAGATACCATTAGCCACGGATTAGACTAGTCATAATAATAAACCAAGTGATAGTTAAGTGTTGGCTAGGATGTAATAAACTGGAACCCTCCTTTATTGGTAGGGATGTAAAATGGTACAGTCACTTTGGAAAACAGTTTGGCAGTTTCTTTAAAAGTTAAATATAAACTGCTGGGCATACACACCGTGGAAACCAGAATTGAAAGAGACACATGTACCCCAATGTTCATTGCAGCACTGTTTATAATAGCCAGGACATGGAAACAACCTAGATGTCCATCAGCAGATGAATGGATAAGAAAGCTGTGGTACATATACACAATGGAGTATTACTCGGCCGTTAAAAAGATTACATTCGAATCAGTTCTGATGAGATGGATGAAACTGGAGCCGATTATACAGAGTGAAGTAAGCCAGAAAGAAAAACACCAATACAGCATACTAACACATATATATGGAATTTAGAAAGATGGCAACGATGACCCTGTATGCAGGACAGCAAAAAAGACACAGATGGATATAGCAGACTTTTGGACTCAGTGGGAGAGGGAGAGGGTGAGATGATTTGGGAGAATGACATTGAAACATGTATAATATCATGTAAGAATCGAATTGCCAGTCTATGTCCGATGCAGGATATGGCACGCTTGGGGCTGGTACGCGGGGATGACCCAGAGAGATGTTGTGGGGAGGGGGGTGGGAGGGGGGTTCATGTTTGGGAACGCATGTACACCCGTGGTGGATTCATGTCAATGTATGCCAAAACCAATACAGAAATGTAAAGTAAAAAAAATAAATTATATATATTAAAAAAAAATAAGCCAGCAATTCAACTCTTGGATAGATTTCCAACAAAAATTAAAATATATGTCCACACGAATACTTGTACATGAATGTTCATAACAGTGTTATTCATAATAATCAAAAATTGGAAACAAGACAAATGTCCATCAAGCAGTGGATAGATTTTGTTCATCAAGTAGTGCACGCATATAATGGATCAATAATGTCAGGAACAAACTACTGATACATGTAACAACGTAGATGTTGGTGCCTCTCCAAATGATCCTTAAGGAGAGGAAGCCAGGGGCTTCCCTGGTGGCTCAGTGGTAAAGAGCCCGCCTGCCAATGCAGGAGACATGGGTTTTATCCTTGGGTCTGGAAGATCCCTGGTAAAGGGAATGGCAACCCATTCCAGTATTCATGCTTGAGAAATTCCACAGAGGAGCCTGGTGGGTTACAGTGATGATGTCGCAAAGGGTTGGACATGACTTAGTGACTGAGCATGCAAGCAGAGGAAACCAGACAAAAATTCCTACATTTTATTCCTTTTACATGAAATTTCTAGGATTGGCAAGATTTTCAAGATAGAAAGCAGATGAGTAGTTGCCTGAGGCTGGGGGTGGAAGCAGGAATTGATTTCACATGGGCACAATGGAACTCTGGGAAGTAATGGCTCTGTTATAAAATTGTATTACAGTTACAGTTGCACAACTACATAAATACACTAAAAATTCCAATTCTTCACTTACAATTGGCTAATAGTATGGTATATAATTTATACCTCCCTAAAACTTAAAAAAAAATCACACAGAAATGAAAAACAACTAATGTTAAAATTACCTTCCAAACTCTTGAAATGTTTTAATTCTCAAGAAGTGTTTATAAGCCTAGAATACATCAATTAGAAAAATTTGCCTCTGCTTCCACTTTGGAAATCAGTTCTGGTAGATTTAGTAAGTCATCAATCTTAAAACTGCTGCCATGTTAGCACCTAAAGAGTGTCTTTCTGTGAGGCTTTTTCAGTCAAAGCAGTCAAGAAAAAACAGTAACCAGAGAAAAGAAAAAACTTAATATATTACAAATTATTAAATTCTATTATTTAAATAAATCTGAGTATAAACTTAATTACAAAAATTAATTACACTAAAGAGCCTGAGTATCCCCAGCCATTTACTTAGAGATCAATACCTTCTTCTGGTTCTAATGTGTCTCAAGGCAAGTTTCTGATTTTCATTATTTTGTTCTGTGATTAATTATACACAGCAGTTTCTTGAATAATATTGAATGAATTAGAATGGATAATTATATGGGCACATAATGATAGGGGTTTGAGTTTTAATGATAGATATGTGTGACACAAATGCATTTATTCACCTACTGATTCAACAAATGTGTATTATTTATCAGATACTGTAGTATAATATCTGGAATTATTTATCAGATATTATAGTTTAATATCTGTGCCCATAAGGCACAGAGTTTTCCTTAGGGAATTCATTATCGTTTGAGGAAGGCAGAGAAGTTTAAAAATACTTGCCAGTTTAAGTTATTTCTTAATTTTTTTCCCATTCTAATAGGGACAAACACCAGATATCCAGTTGTCATGGAGACTTAGATGAGAGGGACTTGACTTAAGTTTGGTAGATTAGAAAAGTTTCCTTTAGTTGATGTTTCCTAACCATGAATTTCCTGATGTTCAAGCTGGTTTTAGAAAAGGCAAAGGAACCAGAGATCAAATTGCCAACATCTGCTGGATCATGGAAAAAGCAATAGAGTTCCAGAAAAACGTCTATTTCTGCTTTATTGACTATACCAAAGCCTTTGACTGTGTGGATCACAATAAAATGTGGAAAATTCTTAAAGAGATGGGAATACCAGACCATCTGACCTACCTCTTGAGAAATCTGTATGCAGGTCAGGAAGCTACAGTTAGAACTGGACATGGAACCACAGACTGGTTCCAAATAGGAAAAGGAGTATGTCAAGGCTGTATATTGTCACCCTGCTTATTTAACTTCTATGCAGAGTACATCATGAGAAACGCTGGACTGGAAGAAACACAAGCTGGAATCAAGATTGCTGGGAGAAATATCAATAACCTCAGATATGCAGATGACACCACCCTTATGGCAGAAAGTGAAGAGGAACTAAAAAGCCTCTTGATGAAAGTGAAAGAGGAGAGTGAAAAAGTTGGCTTAAAGCTCAACATTCAGAAAACGAAGATCATGATATCCAGTCCCATCACTTCATGGGAAATAGACAGGGAAACAGTGGAAACAATGTCAGACTTTATTTTTTGGGGCTCCAAAATCACTGCAGATGGTGATTGCAGGCATGAAATTAAAAGACGCTTACTCCTTGGAAGAAAAGTTATGACCAACTTAGATAGTATATTCAAAAGCAGAGACATTACTTTGCCGACTAAGGTCCGTCTACTCAAGGCTATGGTTTTTCCAGTGGTCATGTATGGATGTGAGAGTTGGACTGTGAAGAAAGTTGAGCGCCGAAGAATTGATGCTTTTGAACTGTGGTGTTGGAGAAGACTCTTGAGAGTCCCTTGAACTGCACGGAGATCCAACCAGTCCATCCTAAAGGAGATCAGTCTTGGGTGTTCACTGGAAGGCCTGATGCTGAAGCTGAAACTCCAGTACTTTGGCCACCTCATGCGAAGAGTTGACTCATTGGAAAAGACCCTGATGCTGGGAGGAATTAGGGACAGGAGGAGAAGAGGACAACAGAGGATGAGATGGCTGGGTGGCATCACTGACTCAAAGCACATGAGTCTGAGTGAACTCCGGGAGTTGGTGATGGACAGGGAGGCCTGGCGTGCTGCTATTCATGGGCTCGCAAAGAGTAGGACACAACTGAGCGACTGAACTGAACTGAAGCAGGTTTTGGAAACCTTATTGGAATTAGACAAATAAAGCTGCGATGGGATAAAATGAAAACAGCTTGCATAGACAGAGTAGTATATGCCAAGACTTGGTTGAGAGATAGAAAGATATGTGTGGGGAACTGAAAGTAGCTGACTGAGGCTAGAGTTTGGAACTTGATTGGATAGATGAGGCTCAAGCTGAAGGTAAGGACTAGATCCGAAGGACATTGTAGGTGTTGCTTAGGAGTTTGGAAAAGATACTAAAGGCAGTGGACTTGCAAGAAAGACTTTAAGAAAGGGGATGTTGCTGCTGGATCTGAAAATCAGAATATGAGAGTTATGTCAGAGGTAGACCTTCATTAATAGAAACCAAGAAACAATGGTTTATTTGCTTAACAAGATAGGAGATGGGTTTTTCCATTTGCTTGTTGTTGTTATTGTTTGTTTTTTTCACCCCCCCAAATACTAAGAAATCTGAAAGCAGAGAATCCTAATCTTACTAATCACATAGTAGTACCATGCTATCATCAGGGACCAAGACTTCTACTTTCTGGCTTCACTATATTTTCATGTGGCTTTTCTCCTTATAGTCACAAAAAAGCTGCCATAATTTCAAACATTGCACCTACATTCTAGGCAGGATGAAGGGAAAGATTGTAGACCAGGGGCTGAGATAATTAGACAGCTCGATAGTCATCTTTTCAAAGAATTATCCCAGAGAATTTCTGTGATGAAATCCTCTTACAGCTCATTGGCCAGGATTATGTCCCCATGCTATCAGCAAGGGAGGCTAAGAGATCAAATAGTTTGATTAGGTAGATCAGGGCTTTGGAAGCAAGAATGGATATAAAGTGAAGCAAATGGATTTTAAAAAGAAAGTGAAAGTAACAAGACATACTGCTTGGAAATGGAGGGCAAAGGAGAGGAAGGAGTCAGGTAAATTCCCAGGTTACTGGTTTGAACAATTGGAAGTGATGTCATTTACTGAGACAAGAAATGCAAATTTCAAGAAAAGATGACATTAAATTTTGAGTATGTTAGTTCAACATCCTTGTGGAATATTCAAGGTGAGGTATTGGATGGCCCAAAAGAAATCTCAGCCAGAGGTACAGATTTGAACGTCATCCACATATAGGTTGTAATTAAAGTCATCAGAGTGGATGAGGTCTTGAAAGAATAGGAAGTGATATGTGAAGATAGTCAATGTAGAATAAAGGAAGAATCAATAGAATTTGGTAGCTTGTCAAATCCATATAAAAGAAGAAAGTTCAGATTTTATAACTAAGAGATTCTTTCATTCTTTTGGCAGTATGAAAGGGAAATTAATACTTTATGCACTTCTTTTTCCTTTTTGACAAGGCATTTTTTTTCTTTGTAGTTAGCTCAAATACATGATCTCTTTTAAATTGCTTTATGCTCTCTAGGAAAAATAGATGATTAGACTGAATATTTCTAACAGAAACTGTGTTAAACAAGAATGGTGACTTGACATTTAAAAAGCCTGGACCCAACTTTCAATTTTATTACAGATTTTGTCTCTGGAAAGATGATCTCTTGTGCCACATCATATTTCTCAAATGTGGAGACCAAGATCCATGCCCTGCTTATGGAGATGGGTCACACAAAGGTTCATTGTACCTGAGTTCCCCGGAGACAGGCACTAAACAGATACAGACTGAATTACTAAAGGACATCTTTGCCTCTCTCATCACTGTGTATAGAGGTCAGGGATGAACGGTCTTCAGGGTAATTGCTGTTGACCACTTCTTTTGCCCTTTGCTTCTGAGAAGCCACAGCAACAAGCTCTCCATACGGACTGAAGAGCATCTGGTTGACCTGCTCTATTTGCTTGACATTCAATACGGAGAAGTCAAGAGAGACCATCAGGCATTTGTTGAACTGATGAAATCCAGAATATCACCCATTCCTGGGAAAAATATTTCCTGCATTTAGAGATAAATATTTACTTCAGCTCTGCTGGGAAACATGTGCCTAATAAATGGTATGTTCCTTTTTTAATGGTCTGTTTATATTTCAGAGATTTTACATTATGAAATTTGGTCACTTACATCATATACAATTTTCAGCACACATTTTCATGAAATACTTCTGAGAAGGTCTAAATTTAGTGGTCAAGCAAATATCTTTCCTTTTCTAAGTTCCCATAAATGAACTCCAAAATGTCTGCCTCATAACAGACATAGATACAGAAGTCTTTTATTCCTCTTACTTTGTATTCCACAGGATCGAAAAATCTCACAAGGACATGTCACCATATATACCACACCAGGGAAAGATGTTGCTTGAAAGTGAGCATTTTGTTGCTATAGTATTTTTTAATTTAAATTTATTTATTTTAATTAGAGGCTAATTACTTTACAATATTGTATTGGTTTTGCCATACATCTGCATGAATCCACCACGGGTGTACACGTGTTCCCAATCCTGAAGCCCCCCCTCCTACCTCCCTCTCCATACCATCCCTCTGGGTCATCCCAGTGCACCAGCCCCAAGCATCCTGTATCCTGCATTGTTGCTATAATATTTTTAAACAAGTTAATTTCAGGCAGACTATATCAGAGAAAACAGCAGCCAGAATTTAGGGACTCCCAGAAATAATGCTGTGTGTGCTTCCTGCCACCATGGGAATATGTACATAGGTTAATGTGTTATGATATCTGGGCCACACCATTAAACTCAACTCAATTTTGGTTTTATTTCAATACTTCAACCCCAGGTCTATGGTGTTTCTGTTAAATGGCTCCTTGTCTGTTGCATGCTGCTTCTATGAATATGTTTAGTACATTTAGTTTAAAATACAAGCATTGTCATATGACTTGTTGGCAATCTATTGCTAGGGAAGAGTTTCCTTGACAAAAAAAAATCACATTCACAAGTTGCATTCTTAAATTATTTCAAGTCAATCAACTGAGACTGAAGGAAAGACTATACACCATTGTGTAAGTTCAAGTGTGTGCAATCCATCACATGAGGGACTTTAATCTCATGTTATACTACCTGCAGTCCTGCTGCTGCTGCTGCTGCTGCTGCTAAGTTGCTTCAGTCGTGTCTGACTCTGTGCGACCCCATAGACGGCGGCCCACCAGGCTCCTCTGTCCCTGGGATTCTCCAGGCAAGAATACTAGAGTGGGTTGCCATTTCCTTCTCCAATGCATGAAAGTGAAAAGTGAAAGTGAAGTCGCTCAGTCATGGCAACTCCCAGCGACCCCATGGACTGCAGCCTACCAGGCTCCTCCATCCATGGGATTTTCCAGGCAAGAGGACTGGAGTAGGTTGCCATTGCCTTCTCCGACCTGCTGTCCTGTGTGGTTGGCAATTACTGCACTTTGCAAGTAGGGAACTGACTTTAGAAGGGTTGAGAAACTTACCTAAGGTTTCAGGGGAAAGTGGTAGAGGCAGGGTTCTGACTGTTGACTGCAAAACACCTGCTGAGAACAACTGCTTTTGTTGTTCTTTAGTCCCTATGTCATGTCTGACTCTTCTGCAGCCTGTGGACTGCAGCCTGCTAGGGTCCTCTTTCCATGGGATTCTCCAGGCAAGAATACCCAAGTCCTGAGGATAAAAGAAGGTGAATATTTTTGAGCACATCAAACAACTTAAACTTGAGTATAAGGGACTCATCTTCTTCAAAATTCTCTAGCCAATAACATACTAGGGAATTTCCCTCTCTACATTTTCCTCTAGAAATTTACTTTTGAGGGACTGCCCTGTGTTGGTCCAGTAGTTAAGACTCTGTGCTCCCAACAGAGGGGGCCTGAGTTCCCATAAGCTGCAACTAAGACCTCGTGCAGCCAGATAAATAAAAATAAATTAATTAAAAAGAAATTTGCCTCTGATCTTCTCTTCTTGGTTCTATGTATCCTCACTCTCCCTCCTTCTTGGGCTGCCAAAGTTTCTCCAAAACCATTTTTTTGTTGCATTTTGCAGATATTTTTTGCTTTCTCACTGTGTGCCTTCCACTAAATTTTCCCAATAATCTAAAATAAAATATCCTTTTTAAAGATACATACCACCACCAGCATTTTTTTCAATTAAATTAAAATTGATAGAAAATACACCAGGATGACAATATTGCCATATTTATTTTTCTCTCCTCTGAAAATGAAATAGACACAAAAATAACATCAACTGACCTTGGAAGAGAGCACTGGCTTGATTTGCTATTTGTAATTTGTTCCACAGATATTATATTAAACTGAGAATCTTATTAACTCTGTGAGTAAACAAGACTCAGAGAGACTTTAGGAGACATAATAAATTTGTTTAACCAATAAGTACCTCAACCAGAACTCGAGTTCAGATCTTAGAAATTAAGGTCCAAATGATAGCCTTGGAGCTTTAGAAATTTAATGCTATAATGCCTTGAATAATGGAAAGACTTGGTTTTTTTTTTTTAACCTAAAATACTCACCTGGCAGAGAAGACTTGTAAGGAGCTCTCAGGATTACACCTAGTTGCATGTGTTCTTAGTCGTGCCTGACTCATTGCAGCCCCATGGACTGTAGCCTGCCAGGCTCCTCTGTCCATGGGATTTCCCAGGCTAAAATAGTGCAGTTGGTTACCATTTCTTTCTCCAGGGTACCTTCCTGACTCAGAGATTGAACCTGCATCTCTTGTGTCTCCTGCCTTGCAGGCAGATTTGTTTACCCCTGAGCCACTGGGGATGCCCAGAATTATAACTAAGTGACATTAATATGACCTCTATGAGAGATCAGTATATGCACAGACCTGTTGCTACTATTTCCATAATTTGTCTGACTCTGACTTCCTATTTAAAAAATGCATGCATTTTGCTAGGTCTAAGCTAAAACTGTGGAATGTTGCTAGGAATATGTTGGCTTAAACCAAGCCAAATGAACTTTGGCTAAGAATGAGAAACTTCAATTGTTTCGATAATGTAGATGGAAATAATTATAGCAACGTTGCCATCCTGGTATATTTCCCATCAGCTCTTCAAAGAATGACAAAGTTACCCCAGAAAGGTCTTTATTTTGGGGAGTACTGAATACTTTTGTTATCTCTTTTGATGCTTAGAACACTAAAATAATACTGTTATCTTTCCCATTTGACATGTGACAAAACTGAGGCACAGAGTATTTAAGTGACTTGCTTAATATCACTTAGCCATTGAGGTGCAGAGATGGGATTCAAGTACAGGATCTAAAAGCTGTACTTGGGCTGAGCCAGAGCATTTCCTGCTCTGCCACTGGATTCAGAGCCTGTACCTTTACAGTTTGCCATATTGCTTCCATATATTGAGCAATGTACACGTTATACATTAGAGAAACTGACAACTTATATAATGTAGTCATGGTCTAAAAGGAGGGTTATTTTGCTGCTTCTACTATTATTATCTTTTTTTTTTCTGGTCAGGCTAGAGAATAAATGTCACTGTTTTATCTACTATGATGTCAGTCCCTCAGTCGAGTCTGACTCTGTGACCCCAAGGACTTCAGCATGCCAGGGCTCCCTGTCCTCCACTATCTCTTAGAGTTTTCTCAAATTCATGTCCATTGAATGTATTGTCTACTGTACATTCATCTATTTATTCAAGCATTGATGAATCTTCAAATGCACATTTATTTCACTCCATCATCTGTGTGCCAGGCACTTTTGCTTGTGATCAAGGCCCAGACTTTCTGAGTTGGATTCTTTAATTGATGTTGTAAAACATGGACAACAGTTTCATTAGGCTCATGATCTCTATCTTCCTCTTAAAAATCTGATTTTATAAGTGGAGTAACAAAGGCTCAGGAAGGTCAAGAGGCTTGCTTTCAGCCAGATGGGTGGTGGGACATAACAAGGATTTGAATTCAGATCTGATTTGCTATCTAGGTACTTTTCTCACTACATCACTAAAAAGGAAAAATGTTTCAGTAATCCAAGTACCACTTAAAACAGTAATCTGGAAAGAGCAATGAATGAGTTACATTACTTATAATTTGTGCTATGGATGTGAGAGTTGGACTATAAAGAAACCTGAGTACTGAAGAATTGATGCTTTTGAACTGTGGTGTTGGAGAAGACTTTTGAGTGTCTCTTGGACTTCAAGGAGATCCAACCAGTCCATCCTAAAGGAGATCAGTCCTGGGTGTTCATTGGAAGGACTGATGTTGAAACTGAAACTCCAATACTTTGGCCACGTGATGTGAAGAACTAACTCATTGGAAAGACCCTGATGCTGGGAAAGATTGAGGGCAGGAGGAGAAGGGGACGACAGAGGATGACAGGGTTGGATGGCATCACCATCTCAATGGACATGAGTTCGGGTAAACTCCGGGAGCTGGTGATGGACAGGGAGGCCTGGCATGCTGCAGTCAGTGGAGTTGCAGAGTCGGACACAACTGAGCAATTGAGCTGAACTGAATTATGCTTTTATTTCTACTTCATTTTTAATAATTAATTAAGCTTTAGATTTCATTACAGACTCTTATCATCCATAAGTAAATGAAAAAAATTTAAAAATCTTGCAGCCCTTATCCCTCCAACTTGAAAATGGGTTTCAGTCTACAGCTGTAAAGGACATGGGTATTTCACTCAAACACTTAAGCTTTGGAAAAAGGATGGAAGTAAGATTTATTCATTTTGAAAAAGCAATTAGCTCTCACTCTTGCTCTGTTTCATCTTTAGCCCAACTATTTATTGATACTTTAACCTTTCTTGTTGGTAGTGGGACTCAGAATAGTTTAGATATATGAAAAATTAATTTGCTTAACTGAATCACTGTAAGAGTGATGGAAAGATCACAGCTACCTGACCAACATAGGCAGGAAGCTCCTGACTTGGTCCTGTTTTTCCCATTTTATAAGCAAGTCAGTAAATCCAGGATAGAACCACTCAGATATGCTTCCATAGTGGCAAAGGATTGCTTGGTGTCTAGTGACCTGGATATGAACTGATTTATTGTCTTTTTATCTCAAAAAAATTTTTTTTTCCACATGGGTCTTAGAATCATACAACAATTTTTTTTTCATTGTCTTAAAAAGTATAAGCTGTTGTATTAGAGTAAAATAAATTATCACACCAAAAATTATAAAATGTTTTTCCAGAGGAATAAAACAGACATCCAGACATTTAATCAGACTATGTGTGTGCTAAGTTGCTCAGTCATGTCCAACTCTTTGCAACCCCATAGACTATAGACTGCCAGGCTCCTCTGTCCATGAGGATTCTTCAGGCAAGAATACTAGAGCGGGTTTCCATGCCCTCCTCCAGGAGATCTTCCCAACCAGGGACTGAACCCTGAACCCAGGTCTCCTGCACTGCAGGTGGACTCTTTACCATCTGAGCCACCAGTGCGTCTATATTGCTTCTTGCATCCTCTGTCTCATGATTTCTAAACTCCTCTTGGATAGAAAATCTCTTTACTAACTTCTGAAGAAATCATATCACTTTAAGGCTGCCATAAAATGATTTCAAGAGAAAATGGTGAGTTGATAATTAAATCAGTACTTCATAGGCCAAGTAAACTTTCTTATTTTTTCTTGACATCCAGTAAAATACTAAAAAGAAAATCAGTTATGCTCTGATTACCATAGAAATTCTTAGGAATTATGTGACACAAAATTTGAAATAGAATGTTTCCTTTTAATAATCCACCAAAATAAAATAGCTAAGACTTATGAAGTGCTGGGGAACATTCACTTTTACAAGTGCTTTACATGTATGAACTAGATGCTCACAAAAAGCCAAGTAGATATGCACTATTCTTACCAGGAAGCAGGTATTTAGAAGTTAAGTGGCTTGCCCAAGGTTTCATGGCTAGTAATCATCATTTGAACTATGAGTACAGGCAGTTTCAGAGTTGCAACTTCAGACTTGAAAACCAGTTTGTCTCTCCAAGCAAAAGCTAATTCAACCACACTGGCAGTGTATTTCTGAAAAATGGAGGAAACTGAATTTTTAGATAATTGAATTTTCGGATCATTGATGGAAACAGACAGGAGTGCTAGAAGTTATGGTTCTTTTCCAGATGCAATCAATGCTGAGATGGCTTTTTGTTTCTTCTTCAGGGCCAATTATACAGCTCCTATAATTGGTGTTAAAATAAAATTCCTTTGATTCGTCAAGAATTTATGAGTACTGACTCTGCCATGTACTTGCCTAAGCACTGGAGACAGTACAGTAAGACTTAGCCTTTGAATTTGAGAATATCTCTTTGTTAAAAAACCAATTTAAAAAAACAAGCCAAACTTAAAAAATTAGATTATGCTGTTCTTGTGGCTTAGTAAATAAGGATGTTTTTTAAAATTATCTCTTTTTTGATGATTGAGTATAGAGCATTAGGAGTTACCATGTGGAATGATGACTCATTCCACAATAGACAGGTTTATGTATGGAGATAGATTAAATTTGTTCCAACTCTAGAATTTATCTTGAAAATCATATTTTGCTAACATCTATGAGATAAGCTTGTTTTCCCGACATGCTTTTTAAATAAGAGGGTAATTCAGACTTTCCACTTATTTGCATTATTGCTGAGAGCTGTGTTTTATTAATTGGATTTTCACTGTAATTGGCATGACCCCTTTGACATTGGACTTTCAAGGCCATCTGTTTTCTCCTATTAAGTTTTAGTTTTTCTTTATACTATGTAATCACATTCCTATAAAAAAATGTAGAAAACTAGAGGGTTTTAGTTCAGAAATAAAACAATACCTCTTGGGGGGTTTATGTTTAAAAGAGTAAATATATATCCTTATTTGCACATTTTTCAGAGACGAAACATCTCCATTCCAGCTGATGGTGGGGGGTGGGTTGTTGAAAAACCTGCATCTGAATATTACATGTATATTAGTCCTCTAAAAAGACAAAGGTAGATATGCCACTATTAAGAGCTAGAAAGTGAAAGTCCAAATTTCATTTTGAGCTTTAGTCTCTCTACCTTTGTGCCTCCTGATCCCTATAATTCAAATGAAGCTTCCTTGCTGGTGCATCAGCGCAAGAAAGACTCTCTTAACTTGATCTGGAAGGCTACGGGCTGGATGTGACACAGCATATGTTGTAACATACTCTTGGTTACTGAGTACACACAGAGGCTCAAGACAGCTGGCCATGGCCACACTTCTGGCTTGGAGTCACGCCCTGAACTTCCACAGTTGAAATGAGTCCATGCTTCTCTAGCTGCCTGATCCATTACCCATGTGGTAATAGAGCCAAAGTGGTAAACCAGTTTCACCAAGCCTCAGATGGAACCAAGATGTTTGTACACTGCTCCATGTACTCTTTTATTTGAAAGTGGTTGCTTCTTTGTGATAATGATGTACTGTCTCTTTTGAGAAGGTACCCATTAATAATGTGTTGGTATATATTCCTCCTCAAACACATTTTTGAGTAGAGTCCAAAGTAGAAGAACCAGATTACTTAGAACTAAGTCAGCTAAGCTAAGGTTTCCTAAGGGAATGCTCTTCCCAAGATCTCATCACATTCTTCGCTGAATTCTTAACATGCAAGTTCATGCTGGTTACTTCACATGAAAGCTAAAGGTGGGGAAGAAAATTCTATGGTTCAATGTGTGGTAAAAGCCGTTGACTAACTCATAAGGCGATAGGAAGACAGTCTATGGCTCAAGATCAGGTCTAAATGAAATAAAATTTATTTCTAAATAAGCAACAACATTCATAACCTTCTCCAGGGGATCTTCCCAATCCAGTGATAGAACTTGGGTGTCCTGATTTGCAGGCAGATTCTTTACCATCTGAGCCACCAGGGAAGCCCCAGATAAAGGAGAAGAGGGTGGCAGAGGATGAGATGGCTAGATAGCATCACCAACTCAATGGACATGAATTTGAGCACACTCTGGGAGGCGCTATGCCCTTGTGGTTCAGGTGGTAAAGAATCTGCCTGCAATGCAGGAGACCCAGGTTTGATCCCTGGGTCAGGAAGATCTCTGGAAGAGGGGAATGGCAACCCACTCCAGTATTCTTTCCTGGAGAATCCCATGGACAGAGGAGCCTGGTGGTCTATGGGTTGCAAAGAGTTGGACATGACTGAGTGAGGTTGCAAAGAGTTGTACTCTTCACTTGGAGTGACTTTCATTTCACTAGGAGGACAAAGGAGCCTGGAGTGCTACAGTCCATGAGGTTGCAAAGAGTCCAATATGACTTAGCGACTGAACAACAACAAAACCACAATAAAACAGATACAATACCACACAAAACTAAGGAAGTCTAATTGTAAAATTACAATTGTTTGAAAATCAAGGCATCTTTCATGTTTAGAAGAATTCCACCATCTCTAGCTTCAATATAGAGACTGGATGTGTTGAGGGAATAGTTTGAACTGTCTATTGTTTCTTTAAGTGGTACCATTTAAAGGATGGGTTGGCCAATATAAAATATGGGTAAAGCAACTGTTGAAATAGGATGAGGCTAATATTTAATCTGAATGATAAATTCATGTCAAGAATTCCAATTTACTGTACATCAATGGACTTATGATAATCACCATTAATCATACGCTCTCTGAAAGAGTCCATTATAATCTGTATGGAGCCATCAACAAAGCAAAAGCAAGGCTAAAATGAAGAGTTTGCCAGAATGAAGGCTGCAGAATCTAAACAAAGATGAGTGACACATGTTGGGTAGGATAAATCTACAAATAGCTTGGGGCCAGACATCAGACATTATTTGAAATGACAAACTTCACATTAACTAAAAGAAAAAAAAGAAGATCACAGATGGAGACAGACAGTGGTGCTAAAAGTTATACGACTGCATGATTCATTTCCAGAAGAAATCAATGTTGAGATGACTTTTTTCCTCCTTCAGAACCAATAATGAGCCTCCTATAATTAGGTAAACTTTCTACGTCCTATCAAAACAAACTGTTAAGCCACAGAGAGGCCACTGACACATCTGCACCTCAACCAAAGCTATAGTATTTTAATCTAAGTACAATGCAAAGATGCATGAGTCAATCTACCGTAAATTTTCAGCAAATAGTATGTGTCATTGGAAATAACTTTTGCTTTTCCAAAGCCCGTAGATTTATTCTGAAGGAGTTTTAGAAACAAGCAACAATAATTTTAGCAAAAGCAATTCCCTGCGTTCACTAAACCATAACTGTCTGAAACTAGTTATTTCTAGAATTACACAGAACCAAAATAGCAAACACGTAAACAGAGAGCTATGGGTTAGAATTCATCAAACTGAGCAAACTGAGGTTGGGGTGGGGGGTAGTTTTTAATTTTAAGGTATAAAATATCACAGCTGTTAACTATTTATAGTCGCCCAGTTTTAATGCACGATTCAAACACTAATTAAAAACATTCTCCATAAATAGAAAACCAATTTGCTGTGTGTGCAGAGTGAATGATACAATCAACTTTTCCAGCTATCAGTTTTCTCTTCATACAGGCGGTCAAAAAGTAATTGACCTTTGGACTTCTCATTAAAACTCAGCAATGGAGTTCGGAAAAAATGAAGCTGGGTCTATTCATGCCATCAAATGAGGTTATAGCGTATCTAATCCTATTGTTTCAGTTTTCCCTATTGTCATCACGAGTTGCTGGGCCAAATTCTAACCAACTGGGGAGAAAAAGCAGAGTTGAGCTGATTGGTCATGCCACATTTTATCCACTCCATGTATACAGGCAGAGCCTCCGTTTGCCACTGAGCTAAAAAGATAAAAACACGAAGCGTGCAATGACATCCCAGGACACTGGGATGGAGAGATGGGCCCCTATTGTTCTGAACTTACATTGTTTTATGTTGTCGCTGTTTTTAAGATTATTTTTTTCTTTAGTGCTTATCATTGTAAAAGTCTTTATTGAATTTGTTACAATAACAAATTCTGTTGTTTACATACTATTTTTTTTTTGTCTGTGAGGCATGTGGAATCTTAGCTCCCCGAGCAGGGATCAAACTTTCACTCTCTGTATTGGGAGGTGAAATCTGAAACAATGGCCTACCAACATGACCTTAAGTTGTTAAGGTGTGTTAAGTTGTATTAATGCCCAAGGTAAATTCCAGGAGGAGAAATTCTTTGTGGTTCTCACTTTCTGAAATTTCTGAGGAAATTTCATCAAGAGCTTGAGGCAAATTGGTGATGGTGATGGTGGAGGCGGGGGTGGCTGTGTGAGTAATAATTTTTCCTGAGAAATGATAAAATCATGGAAGCTAATTAACAAATCCACGGGAGTCTAAAACTGGAGCTGGAAAGAAACAAAGATAGTCTCATCGAATCATTTTATTTTATAAATAATGGAGATGATAAGATCCAGAGATTTAGAGTAATAAGGCTCAAGTTACATTTTGCTGAAACATGAGTTTGGGTCTCAATGTGTTTTCCCAGCTGTGTTTTTTCAGTCACAGCATAGCTTTACTACTTTTTCATGTATGTTCGTTTTGTTTGTTAAAAACAAAAATAAAAACAGAACGAAAATTCTCACTGAAGACATCTTGCAAAGCTACATGTACATGCTTGGGTCTTTCTGGTAGTGGTTAGTTCTACTCTGGGCTTTCCAGGTGGCTCAGTGGTAAAGAATCTACCTGCGAAAGATGCAGGAGACGCAGGTTCAGTCCCTAGGTTGGAAAGATCCTCTGGAGTAGGAAATGGCAACCCACTACAGTATTCTTGTATGGAAAATTCCATGGACAGAGGAGCCTGGTGGACTACAGTCCATGGGGTCAAAAGAGTCAGACACAGCTGAGCGACTGAGCACAGCTTTACTACGGCCATTGTGTGTGACCTTGCTCATTTTCAAGTACACAGTATTTCCCATCCTCCACCCTCTTTTCAATCCCAAACACGTGTAATAGTTTGTGTATACTTCCTTATGGAAGGCCAAGTTAGAATGTACCTTCAGGTTCTTTGCAAGTAAAATGTGACCCTTTACATTCAGCAAGAAACTTCTGCCTTCATTAAGGTGATCATAGAAATTATCTTCTAAATCACGCATTTATGAGAGCAAATGGGGGACTATTGATTATTACAACAGGACAACAGATGCACACTGAACTACTCTGGACAAACTAGGATATGTGATCTCCCTAGTTGGAGTGTTTCCAATATCCACAATAGTGAAAACTCCCCTGTACAGGTATTTGCTCTATTTTAACTTTTTCCTTAAGACTTGTTTTTATTGACTTATTTTGAAAGGCAGCATTATATAGTGGAAAGGTAAAAGGAAATAGAAAGAAGATATGGTGGCCTCACTTCTAAGGGTGAGGCTTTCAAAGAATCATCATCCTCTCTTGGGTTCAGTATTTGCATCTGACTAAGTCGCTATGGGGCTTCCCAGGCGCCTCTAGTGGTAAAGAACCTGGCTGCCTAGGCAGCAGACGTAAGGGATGCAGGTTTGACCCTGGGTCGGGAAGATGGCTGGGAGAAGGGCATGGAAACTCACTCCAGCATTCTTGCCTAGAGACTCTCTTCCCTTGGAATCCTCTTCCTCTGGACAGAGGAACCTGGTGGGCTACAGTCCATAGGGTCACAAAGAGTGGGACACGACTGACGTGACTTAGCACTCATGTAAGTTACTATTAAGTCTTCCTCTAGCCCTAATGGTCTAGGATTTCTATGCCCCCCAAATTTCTATTTGCATTTCCATATGCATATATGAAAATAGAGGCCAATTATGAAAATAATATGAACTTTCAACAAATATTGAATAAGAAAACAAACAGAATTTGAGTCTGGAATATACTGTTGGTAATGTTATCTCTGAAAAAATAAAAGAGCAAGATTGTTTATCTATATTGAAAGTCATACCCAGACACATAATGTCACAGCAACTTGGTAGTTCAGTACAGACAGGAAATGTTTTTTTTCATGTGTGTGTTTGGCAAAACTCTACGGCTTAGGATACTGGTGGGGTTTTTTGTTATAACAGTCTTTTATGTGGGAAAGTCACATTAGACGCTGTCTGGTTGCTCTTGGTTACGAAGACTTTTCCTATTTGACTCACCTTCAATTTTTAGGTAAATTCTCTGGCTTCCTGCTATTGTTTCTGGATGTCTGCAAGTCTTTGTGTCTTTTGAAAGTCTGGGTGATAAAAGTGTTACATGGTCCATGTAACTTCAGAGGTGTAAATTATTAAAAACATAAAAGTGGTTGGATAGGAAACAGAAACAAAATTTATCACAAATTCTAGATCTTATCTAGTTTAATAAATCTCCCCTTTTAAATTAGAAGTGACAAGCTTTATCTACCTTCTGCATATGCCACAGGCACAATTTGGTATATTGTTTTGACTTTCCATATTGCTTGTCTGAATTCTAAAGTTTCAAAACTTCCTCAAGTCATCTTGCTGACCCTGGGACACAGGTACAAATATAGATAGTTTCTCTCTTCTGTTATGACTCTTAGTTATAAATTTTAGGTGCAAGATTGCTTCTTCATTTGATTACTATGATGCATTCCTACCCAAGCTGCAGTATAAAGAATAGTTTTTTAAAGAGCTTATTGAGCTTTTATATTAATAATGTGCTAAACATTTTCTACACACAATCTCAACAAAGTCTCAAAATGATCCATTACAGAAAATGAGGGTCTGAAAGATTAATTACTCAGGCAAGTTTGCACAGCTAGTAAGTGGCAAAGCCAGGATTCAAACACAAGTATATCTGAAATCCAAGTCTTCCCTGGTGGTTCAGTGGCAAAGAATCTGCCTGCTAATGCAGGAGAGGTGGGAAATGTGGGTTTGATAGCTGGGCCAAGAAGATCCCCTGGAGAAGGAAATTACCACCTACTCCAGTATTCTTGCCTGGAAAATCCCATGGACAGATGGGCATGGCAGGCTACAGTCCATGGGGGCATAAAAGACTAAAGTCTTTTTAGTGACATTAAAGACTGATAATGTTTAGTGACTAAACAGCAACAGTGTCTGAAATCCAAACCTTGTGTCTTTAACAACTAAAGTGTCATCTCAGGGTATATCACGGGATAACAACTTTCTTCTTTACATTTGCACAAAGTCTCATGTTTCTAACACTCTTACTAGCGCATGCGTTTAGCTTATTTGATCCTAATGGTGTTTTATGGGGGCAGCACAAAAGGGTGGATGCTAGGTTCATTTTTCAGATGAGGATGCTAGAGAGGATGGTCCAGCATCACAGAGCCAGCAAGCTGTAGTGCTAGCAACTGAACTTGTGTCTTTGAGCGGCTGCCCTAGTGAAAATTCCATAAAACCAGGGTTATTTCTTGAAAAGACTTTTTAAAACGTTAAAACCTTAAAAAAAAAACAAAAGTTCAAACATATCACAAATAAGGAATGACTGTCATATTGATCACAAAGCTTGGTTTTCCCTTCTTGCCTATTTCACATCTCAACCATTGTCTGGCCAGTTTGAATTTGTGACAACACCAGTCAGTAATGGTAGTTAGTGTAAGCCAGACTGTTATGACTCTCTCTGAATTGCCATGCAGTTCTTTATATTAACTAGTCTGTTTTTCCTACCAAGTTCTGATGTTAAGTACAACAACCATTTTTTATAGGTCTTCCCTGTAGTGTGGGGGTCCACTAAAAGTTTGCTGAATAGAAAGCACAAGGTGTTATTGTTAAGAGATGTAATAATAACATTTACTGAGTCTTTAATCATTTTTTCTTGAAATGTGGATTTAGCTGGGAGTCACAGTTGCTTTTTCTTATAACTTCATTTATTTATTTTTGGTCGTGCTGGGTCTTTGCTGCCTCATGGGCTTTTCTCCTAGTAGTGGAGAGCGAGGGCTACTCTCTAGTGTGGTGCATAGGTTTCCATTGCCGTGGCTTCTCTTGCTGCAGAGCACAGGCTTTGGGGCAAGGGCTTCAGAAGTTGCGGCGCACAGGCTTAGTTGCCTTGCAGTATGTGGGATCTGCCCAGAGCAGAGATTGAACTTGTGTCCCCTGCATTGGCAGGCAGATTCTTAACCACTAGATGACCAGGAAAGTCCCTTTAATCTTTAATATATACCAGTCACTCTTGAAAGGACTTTAGGTACATGAAAATATTGATTCCTAACAGGTATCTTATTTCACCTCAATCTCACAGGTACGGAAAATGACATACAAAGAATTCAAACAGTTTACCAAAGTCATATTATAAGTAAGAGGCAAGGTAAAAATTTGAACCCAGTTAGCATAGTTTAGGAAAAGGAAGATTTCAAACTCATTAACACTTAGCAAATTCTATTAGGTGGTATTCTTTTAGTCTTGGATCTATTTAATCAAAATGATGAAAATGCATTCTTATTGTGTTTTGCTACTGAACGGATGTACTGAAGGAAATGCCATTAAAAAAAAATACACCTTCAGATTTTCCTACAAGAATGAAATGGTACTCCATCATTTGGAGATCAGACTGGAAAAAAGAAGTGCTGCTTCAGCAGATTCTCTGCTGAGGATCTGACAACAGGAGCCAAAAATAGTTGGCACCAGATAATAGCATGGGCTTGGGAGTAAGACAAATAGGTTTAAGACCCAGCTCCATCCATGTTAAGGGCCAAGTTCCATAGAAGTCCACTCTCAGACAAGGATTTGCATGCCCCTTTGACATGGTGCCAAACTAACTGCAAAGTTTCACAGGCTATGTCCAGGCACACACAGTATAACCCCATGTGTCTGGAAATTATTCTGTGTTAGTTATTCTCCATTTGCCTCTGTTATTTTTTCCTGGGGAAAAAAAAAATCCCACTGTCCCTTTTAGACCAGATTAGAGTCTCACTTGACCTCTAGTTTCTGGGTTTGCATTTGCCAAATCACTGAGCATCGTCAGCTGGAGTTCAGGAGGTGGGGAGGGAGAGAAGTAGAGGTGTTCCCTCCACACTCCTCCTGTAGGGCTGAAGTCTGACACTGGCTCTTGTATCAATAGTCACAGCTCCTGTTGAATGACTCTCTTGCATGCAGTTAAAACTCTTCTTCTTGTGGAGCCCAAAACCCATCTCCCCTTTCTGATGCTTCCCCTCTGTTGATTATCCTTAATGCTTCTTCATCTCTTACTGGTTTCTTTAATTCTGTCCATACCTCTCTGTAAATAGTCCTTTCATCAAATTTTCTTTGCTCAAAGCTTTGAATGTACATCTTCCTGCTAAAGATATGACTAATATATCCCTTATCAGTATGGAAATTCTTGTTAGGGATTTAAACGAAGCAGAGACCCACAGCATGGCTTCCTTGCTGACTCAGTGGTAAGGAAGCTGCCTGCCAATGCAGATACATAAGACAAAAGCGTCAGACATGGCTTAGCGACTAAACAACAACGACAACAGAGACCCACAGTGTATGTATTTCATTACATGCTTCCTGTTGACCTTCTTCTTTCTCCCCACGTGCTCTAGGATGAATGGGCTTTTGCTCTTCCCTTAGATCATATCCTGAACTTCACTTCACATGGTTTAATCTATCACTTTGATGTGCCAATGAGATATTAAGGAACTGAGAACATCTTTTTCTCCTTCGAGAATGTCTGCTTTTAAGACTATTGCTATGCTAGGTCCCCCAAAACAAAAACAAAATAATAGCTAATTTAAGAATCAAGCCTAACTAATGATGTAATTTTCGTGGTTGGTATCTGCCTTCTTCTTTCTGGTGTTTTATGCATCATGACTTGGAGTTGTCATAAAGAAAAACAATTTACCAGGAAGAAAATAGTAGAATCCATTCATTGGATAGTTTAATATTATATATATTGCCTGGGCCAGAGGCAGAAGATTTCTTAGAAGTCCATTAACCCCACCTCTTGTTTCACAGATATAGAGGTGAGTAAAATTGGTAAAGAATCTGCCTGCAATGCAGGAGGCCTGAAATAGTTCCCTGGGTTGGGAAGATGCCCTGGAGATGGGAATGGCTACCCACTCCAGTATTCTTGCCTGGGAAATCCCATGGACAGAGGAGCCTAGCGGGCTACAGTCCACGGGGTCACCAAGAGTCAGACACAAATGAAGTGATGTAACATGCCTACACACGTGAATCATGCACTATGCCAGACAACAGGTACATAGCAAGAAATAAGGCAATGCACAGGCCCTTTCCTCTAAGGTCTTATAACATGAAGAAAGAGTCAGGAAGTTAAATCACATGTATTTGTATAACTGAATCACTTTGCTGTACACCTGAAACTAACACAACATTGTAAATCAACTATACTCCAGTATAGAATAAACATTACATAAAATTAAAAAGAAAGTTAAACCAGCATTAACATTGACATAGGGAAAGCACTACCCATTGGAAGGGCAGTGTGCCAAGGATGACCTGGCAGGGTGAGGGACCCTAGGAGGGGTCGGGAATGGCCTCTGTAGAAGCAGCTGTTTCAAGTGGAAAACTGAAGGGTGAGCAGAGGGAACTGACCCTGGGGGTGTGAGTGGAATTGGAAGTTGGGGCACAATAGAAATAAACAGAAGGAAGCGTATGTTCCAGAATTTAAAAAGAAAACCTTGGTGAAGCAAAAAGAAGGTTCTGTCTACATGATTGGAATAAAGGCTTTAGAGAGAGCATGGTGAGGGAAGGGGCAATTAAGGTGAACAGGGACAGGGGCCCAGTGCTAGGCGTGCCACACACTGAGACTCCTAAGCCTTTAGAAACACAATTTGGGTGATATAATTTAATGCTATTAGTAAGCCTGCTACAATTGTACATATTTAATTTTACATATAGTGTCATTCTATATAATTTTAATGTATACTATATTTTTCATGTTATAATTTTATGTGTAATACTTATATGGTCATGTAAAACTGAAAAGAACTTGAAGAAAGCTAATGTAGCAGCATCTGATAAGGTTTGGAGATAATCCTGGTGTGTTTATTAAATCGTGTGGACAGGTTAACTCAAGAACCAAATATCAATGATTAATCTAAAGACCCACAAAGATGGATCACAAGATTCACGAATGAATGAGAATGAGGTTATAACACTATCATTTCAACACAAACATCCATTAATTCAAATATTATACATTCCTAAAACAAGTTTACCAGCTTATGTAGAAAAGAGGGGAGTGAATGTACGTAAATTGCTATGGTATTTTGTTCGGTTGTTCATTTAATGTAGTACTAAGATTGGGACTTCCCTGGTGGCCCAGTGGTTAAGACCTGAGCTTCCACTGCAGGGAGCATGGGTTCGAATCCTGGTTGGGGAACTAAGATCCCTCATGCCATGTGGTGTGGCCAAAAAATAAATACAGAACATTAAGCAGTACTAGGATTAAGTTTCCACATCTCATGGAAAGTAAAGTTTAATGGAAGAATGTTGATTCCCATCATGCCATGAATTTTTCTAAAATTGCAAGGTCTTTAAATGCCCCTATTTGAATCCACAGTCCCCTCCTTTGACTTTAACCAGAGCATAGTTTTTGGTACCCTTGGGGGGAAAGAGAGTGATAGAAGCAGGGAAGCTAGTATTTCTTCATGTCAGTGAATGTACTGTGTACATAAACCTATTACATTCTCAGCAACCTCAGAGAAGTTGAATAACTCAAGAAGTTGATAACTCAAGGTTATCAAGCTAGAAATGGCAAAACTGTGATGTGAGCTCCGGTTGGTCTCATATTAAAGCCCAAGTCTTACCATGGTCATTTTCATGCTCTCTGTTCAGTAGCAGAAAAGAGTGAGAATCAACTTTCTTGCTGTATCTCCAAGCCTAGGGATGTGTCCAGGAGAGCCTAGAAAAGAACGTTGACCTGAATAAATTCAGCTTCTAATTATTGAGCATCTATTAAGTGCCGAGATTCATGTTGTGGATTTCATGACGAAAAAGACAGGGTCTGAAACTTCAGGCAGCTAGACAACAAAATTTATATTTAATACAGTCATTCAAGAGGAAAAAAATACAGTTCAATGTGATCACTGCTTTAATGGAATGAATATCAATTAGATTCAAAGATTTCCAAGAATAATAATCTAGCACTGGCAAAAGAAATCTCTACCAAGGAAGTTTATACTGTGAACAGATGTTTGAGATGATCAATTGAGAGTTCAGAACCCTTTGCGGACTGAGGATCTAATGTACGTTGTAATAACTGTAGTAACTATGGAAGGTGATGAATTGTGTCTGTTAATTTGACTGCGGTAACAATGTCCCAAGTCATCTCATTGTACTTGCTAAATATACACAATTTTGTTTGTCAATTTAATCTCAATAAACCAGAAGGGGAAAAAACACTTTGGAAAGAGTAGGAATAGAAACCTCCCATCACCTCGAATGCTGTTTATATGTCTGTAATTATTCCCGTCAAATATGCTGTGTGGGCTTCCCTGATGGCTCATCTGGTGAAGAATCTGCCTGCCGTGCAAGAGACAGAGGAGATGCGGGTTTGATCGCTGGGTGGGGAAGATCCCCTGGAGGAGGGCATGGCAACCCACTCCAGTATTCTTGCCTAGAAAATCCCATGGACAGAGGAGCCTGGCGGGCTACAGTCCATAGGGTGGCAAAGAGTCAGACACAACTGAGCAACTGAGCACACACACACATGCTCTGTGTATGAGTGAAATCCTGTACCCTGGAACTCACCATATAGGCAAGTCCCTTGGAAGAACCAAGCTGGTATGACTTCAATTCTAGGGCTGGCCTCTCATGAAAGTAGGAGAGCCCCAGCATTCTCTAGAAGACTATTTCCCACCACCAGTCTTAGGAAATGAAAATGAAGAAGCTGGCTTAAATAACATTATAAAATGTCAAGTTCAGAAATAAGAAACTTTTTTCTGGCATTTATTTGCCCAACTACTAGTTATTAAGTGCTTCATCTGTGCCAGGCACTGTTCTGGGTTCTGCTAAAAGTGTGATGAATGAATTATATATGGTCCCTCCCCACAGATGACTCACAAAATAAAATATTTGGTTAATAAGGAGATATACACTGTACAAAAAACAGACTCTGCCCCTAGATATGTGCTGAGGTTGTATAGGTCCTATCTGGTTTGGGATGAGTCATTCTGAAAATCAGTAGTGATAGAAATCATCTTTATGTTGGGGTGATTATAATTTTTTGCCCTATTCAGATCTATTTTTCACTCTTTTGTAAATTTATTTTTATTGTAGTATAGTTGATTTACAATGTCATAAATTGTTTACAATTGTTGTTAATTTTAACAATGCTGTAAATAATTTACAATTGTTCATTGTAATTTATAATTGTTCAACTTACGTTGTTTACAATTGTTAATTCCTGTTATACAGCAAAGTGATTTTGTTATATATATATATATATACCCATTCTTTTTTTAATATTCTTTGCCTTTAAGCTTTGTCATAGGATATTTTTTAATTGGAATATAATTGCTTTACAGTGTTGTGTTCATGTCTGCTGTACAACAACATCAATCAGCTATGAATGAGTGAGTGAGTGAAGTCGCTCAGTCCTGTCTGACTCTTTGCGACCTCGTGGACTGTAGCCCGCCAGGCTCCTCTGTCCATGGGATTCTCCAGGCAAGAATACTGGAGTGGATTGCCATTTCCTTCTTCAGGGAATCTTCCCAACTCAAGGATCGAACCCAGGTCTAAGTATACACATATCCCCTTGCTCTAGAGCCTCCCTCCCACGCCCCTAACTCCATCCCTCTATATCATCACAGAGCACCATGCTGAGCTTCCTTGACATGTATACACTACCATGCATAAAATAGATAGGTAGTGGGAAGCTGCTGTATTCTTCATCCTTTATAACCATCCTGTTTGCCTTGTGAAATTGACTGGTATGGACTCCAGCAAAGAGCATGGGTTTTGGCTTCTGCTTTGCTAAGCCAATGGGACCCCGACCCCCAGGAAACTTTGGGAAAGGGGACCCTCACGATGCCTTGGCCCTCAACATACGGCCATGTACAACTTCTCTCAAGGTGAACTTCTCTATGTTACTTTCCTTACGTCTAATATCTGCTCCCTCCTCTCTCTATTATGCCTCAGAGGTTGTATCTCAGCCACTATTTACCACCTGCAGATTACTGCATGATTCTGTGGGTTTCCCGTCTATCCACTTGCATCATTACAAAAAGTTCTTTGTAAATGACTCATCCTTAAATTATTCTCATTTGAGTGGGTGTTCTGTTCCCTGCTGGGACCCTGACTAACACCTTTGTTGTATCCAAGTTTCTATTCTTTATTTACTTATTTTGCTTACATCGATTGATACCACACCCTCAACCGGGTATAGAGGATGACACACACAGACAATAGAATACCTGCCTAAAACAAGCACTCACACATACTCTTAGTTAGAACTTTATTAATCTGTCAAAATTTAAGATGCACTGATCCAAGAAATGCCATGTAAGGAATTTGTCCTGTCCATTACAGCAGTATTTGTAATAGCAAGATACAGAAATCACTGGTTAGCTATATTGTGGTACATTCAAACAATAGAATGATTTGCAAATATTAAAAAGAATGCAAAGATCTATATATAATAATATTGAAATGTCTCCAAGAAATGTTAAGAGAGAAATCAAAGTACTCTATAGTATTTTATATTTCTATTTGGGTAAAATACACAATATAGTGTACCTGCTACCTGAGTGGGTCTACACATAAAATTTGGTTTTGTATTTTTTTGGACATATACAAAAATAAATTTTGAGAGGGATATGAAGAGAGACTAGGAAAACAAGACTGTTACTTCACATTCGTTTAGCTTTCTGTATCTGTTTTATTTTTTTTTAAAAGGGCTTGAGTTAATTTTTTTTAAGTAACGTAAAAATAGAAATAGAGATGTAATTTCAACCCCCTGTTTTCCTTCGCTTAATAGAGGAATTCCGAAATAGTAGTCAGAGGAAATAAAATAACTCTTTAAAACAAATTTACAAGAAACAACATCAGTACATTAAACAATATCACTTGTGAAATCTGAAATGGCAACATTTTACTCCACTTATTTCACATGAAAATCTATTGAAACTGACTTCAAAGGCTGAACCACATGTCCTTGACAGCCACCAAGGGCCTTTTAACATAACCTCTGCCTGGTTCCTCTCTTATTATTTTTGCAATACAATTATAACTGAAAGTCCCCAAACCTTGTAATTGTCAACTGACTTTTGGAAAATGTGAATGGTTGACCAAAGATTTAATGGGAAGGCCCCTCCTACACTCTCTGAACTTTGTGGTGGTCTTTGGGTACAAAATGACCCAGCTGCAGCAATCCTCAAAGATGAGCCAAAGGAGAAAATAATTGTCTTTTCAAAAAGTGTTTCTCTCTGGACATCAAAGATCTCAGAGAAGGAATCTGTATAATATTATTTCCTTTTCCCAGAATTTATTGGCATCTATCCAGGAGTTTTCACTGAAAATTAACATCCTCCTGGGTACAGATAGGATTGATATCTGAGCTCAGCTGGGTCACCCCATTTTTTGTGTGAAGTACAATAATATTCTGTCCATGCCTCGGGCACTCTTATTAATCCAGCACAGTTTCATATCTCTTCTTCCTGTTTCTGCTTTTCAAAAATAATCACAGCAAACTAGAGATAGCAGATATTCCTGAAAGTACAAAATAATAGCTAATGCACATACAAAGCCATTGTGAGCTTTAATTTCATTCTAGGAGAATACAGATCTTGAGCATTATCATTTCTGATAGAGACTTCCATGCATGCAAGCACATTACATTAATTATTTTCCATTCTGCTTGCTTATTGACACAGTATCTGCTGTGATTGTTACACATGTGTGCTGTAAAGAGGCTAAATAAACAAGGTTAAAGAAAATATTTTGTAGGAGATTTTGCCCAATGAACAGGGAATACTATATTATTAGTATTCTTCAAACTCTGTGAGAGTTGGACTGTTAAGAAAGCTGAGCACCGAAGAATTGATGCCTTTGAACTGTGGTGTTGGAGAAGACTCTTGAGAGCCCCTTGGACTGCAAGGAGATCCAACCAGTCTATTCTAAAGGAGATCAGTCCTGGGTGTTCATTGATAGGACTGATGTTGAAGCTGAAACTCCAATACTTTGGCCACCTGATGCAAAAAGCTGACTCATTTGAAAAGACCTTGATGTTGGGAGGGATTGGGAGCAGGAGGAGAAGGGGACAACAGAGTATGAGATGGTTGGATGGCATCAATGACTCAATGGACATGGGTTTGGGTAGACTCTGGCAGTTGGTGATGGACAGGGAGGCCTGGAGTGCTGCGGTTCATGGGGTCACAAAGAGTTGGACACGACTGAGCGACTGAACTGAACTGAACTCAAAATACTAGTCTTTGCTATTTTTGAATAATGCAATTAGTTCTCATCTATTAAACTACAGGCACACACTGGACTAAGTACATTACATGTATTATTGCCTTTCAACTTCATGGTAATCTTTGAAACAAAGATTTCAATTCCTATTTTACAAATGAGAAGTGGAAGTTCAGGCATATTATCTGGGATTGACATAGTTAATAAATGGCAGAGCCAGTGCTTGTTTTCAATGTACATGTCTTTTCTTCTAAACTCCAAGAGTAGGATTAACTTTTTTTTTTTTGCATGCTCATTCAATCGTGTCCAGTTCTTTGCAATCCCATGGACTATAGTTTGCCAGGCTCCTCTGTCCATGGAATTTTCCAGGCAAGAGTACTAGAGTCAGTTGCCATTTCCTACTCCAATGGATCTTCCCAATCCAATGATCCAACAGGCAATTCTTGCATCTCCTGCATTGACAGGCAGATTCTTTACCACTATGCCACTTGGGAAGCCCTAACTTTGTAGTTAGGGCTTAGTACTACTGTAGTTTAGTAGGACTTTCTTGCTACCAAAATGAACCATCAGTTCATATCCCAAAGTTAAAAAACCAAAGTTAGAAATTTCTGATATTTCTACTCACCTACTTTCTGCCCCTATCTGTGGCTTGAAAAAGACCCTTCCATGGGTTTTTCTGGAAATATTCAGACTCTCCAAACCTCTACTTAGAGGGGTTTTTATAGTCCCATATTTGGGCAACAGAACTACGAAGTGAAAGAGAGATGACAAAATTCAAGCAAATGCATCACAAAAAGTCCCCTTCTGGAGACTCACAGACTTAGAAAATGATCTTATGGTTGCCGAGGTGGGGGGTGGGGGGTGGGGAGGGACAGTCAGGGAGTTTGGGATAGACATGTACACATGGCTATATTTGAAATGGATAACCAACAAGGACCTACTGTAGAGCACAGGGAACTCTGCTCAGGGTTATGTGGCAGCCTGGGTGGGAGGGCAGTTTGGGGGAGAATGGATACATGTATATGTACGATTGAGTCCCTTCACTGTTCACCTGAAACTATAACAACATTGTTAATCAGCTATACCTCAATGTAAAATAAAGATTAAGAAAAAGATGATATTACTAGTTGGACAGAGCATAAGAGACAAGGAGATACTGAGTACACTTTTCTCTCTCAGTTAGTACAAAATAATGAACAAAAATATATTTCTGTGTAATATATTTCAACACAAGATATGATCAGAATAAAATATTGAAATATTAAAAAAAAAAATCCCTTTCTGAATTGTTTTTAAACACAGACTGTGGCCGAGAAGACCTTTGTTTACAAGAGAATGAGATTTTCCTTTTCCAGAGAAACTCCTCTCACTGCCTTGCCTATAAACAAAAGGGCAATAATCCAAGTAATGTCTCAGGCTGAGTACAAAACCGTAGCCACGGGAATCTTGGAGAGGGTTTCTAACAAATGCAAGGATTAAACCAATGGCCACACTGACTGAGCAATGGCATGCGTTCCTTTTGGTGACGTGCATGCCCTCTCGGTAGATTGTGTAGCTCAGTTACCATATCCTTTGAGCTCAGAGTCACTCTCAGGATGGATAACCCATTATACAGTCCAAACCACAGGACACAAAGCTTGAAGGGGCCACAGAGGTCTTTAATTTCAACTTTTCCAATTTCTCCCTGCCTTAGCAATCCATCCCCCAACTCATATTTTACAGACAAAGGGTGGCATGACTATTGCCTTGCCAATAAATAGCTAAATTAGGACTCTAAACCAAGTTTCTGAATTCCTGACCCTCTGCTCATCCCACAACATGAGAGGACTTCATTTTGAATCCTGGCTAGCGTCTTAACAGTGGGCAAGCAAACTCTCTAAATCTCAAATTTCCCCATCTGTAAAGTGGGAACAATGGTACTTGTCTTATAGGCTTGTTCTCTGATGACTGTGAAGAGGTTAATACTGTGCTTGATACATGGTAAGTGCCAAGTTAATATGTCGTCGTCATCATCATCATTAATATAATGTTCTCAAGTCAAAGTCTGTTCTCTAAGATGTGATACACATATGGGTTTTTAAGTTACATTTACCCTCTATGAATGCTCAATTGTCATTGTAAGTTTAATTAAGGTCAAGGATAACATAATATGGGCTTTCCAGGTGGCTCAGTGGGTAAAGAATCCAGCTGCAATGCAGAAGATGCAGGTTTGATCCCTGGGTCGAACCCCTGGAGGAGGGCATGGCAGCCCACTCTAGTATTTTTACTCTTGGAGGATCCCATGGACAAAGGAGTCTGGTGGACTATAGTCCAAGGTATCGCAAAGAGTCAGACTGAGGCGACTGAGCGTGCACGCACAGAACATAACCTATATGTAGTACACAACTTTTCTTCCTGTTTACCCTTCTTTTGGATTAACTTCTAACTGGTCCAGGAGAAAAGGTCTGCAGTAAGACACACGAGAATGGGAAGTCCCTCTGTAAATAGATTTGCTCTTATCTACTTTAACCATCTGCTTCAACTGCATGTCCCATGACAGTCATCAGCATCACTATTCACTAATGGATTTGCTGTGTCAGAAATATGGTGATCTTTTCCTTTTTAAATTAATTTTAGTTGGTATGCAGTTGATGTACAATGTTGCATGATCTTTTTCAACTACTACTTTTCTACATTTTCATCCAACACTTCAAGCTAATCAGTGACCAAGTCCTGTAAGTCTTATTACTCTTATCCACATATAGTCTACCCCATCGTTCCATCTTCATCATAATGACATAAATATTGACCCTCATCATTTATTATTTGAATTATTTAAGAATCTCCTATTGCTCCCCACTCCCCATTTTCCATGCTACAGCCAGAGATATCACTTTAAAACAAAACAAAACAAAGATCATGTTTCTGTTTTGTCAAAAAACATTCATGGACCCCAACTGTCCACAGAATAAAGCCTAAACTCTTCCACAAGACCTACAAGACAAAAAGCCCTCTTCAACTTCAATTCCCAACTATTTTGACCTCCAATGCTGAAATACTTGTAGTTTCCCAAACATGCCAAGATTCCCAGCCTTTCTTCTAATCATGCTCTTCTCATGACACTATCTAGTTTGATGATTAACTTCTTTTTACCATTCAAAACTCAGGTTATTCCTCCCTGAAGGCAGCTTCCTCTGTATTTGACAGAACTTACTCCCCAGGTCTCATTGCTGTGAATTTCATATGCCTCTATTATTATACTGTTTTGGAACTTTTTACTTGTCTTGCTTCTCCACTAATTGGAAATTTCCTGGCTAGAGGGTGTTTTCTTCTTATTGGTACCTTCCTGTCTATCCTAATATCTGGCAGAGAGTGAGCACTCAATTGATTAGTTTTCATGAATGAGAACCTCCCAGACCCTTGTGATTGATAATCAGTTATTGCTACATGATATTGCATTTGGTTTACATATTTTAGAGATGGAATGCTGGACGAAGCTCCATGTACCATTGGCTGTGGAGTGACTTCTCACAACCATAAAACAGGGTGTGCACAACCACAACTCCAGAGACCTTTAATCTGGTCTGGAATATGATGCAACGCTGGCACCACCCTCTGTCTTTCTTTCCAAAGTATACACTGGACCTTTAAATATGGTTTCCATCTGTGATGATTAGAACCCAACATGATGCGATGCTCTCTCACAGCTTCCATCCTTTCATCCCAGAGTCATCAGTGGAATTTTGAAATAAAATTTTGAAATCTTCATATAAAATACAGGATAAAATAATTATAAATACTTTTATACACAATAACTCAGAATTGTGTATGAGTGGTAAGGTAGTCATTGTATTTAATATGAAGTATGGTCAATTTCACAGGCATGCCTTCACATGTTCAGTTTTCTGGCAATGAGTTGATGTAAAGGACTGTATTTTCTCAAAAATTTCAAAACAATTATATAATAAGTACTGCTTTGTGCTAAGACTTATTCTAGGCTCATTACACATATTGACTTACTTGATTCTCCCAATAACCCCAATGAAGGAACTACTATTATTATGTCTATCTTGGTGATAGAAACTGATGCTCAGAGATTTGTCTTTGTTTATCTTTTATTGTTTGTACCTAGTATTATTAACATTCAAATAATTTTTGAATGAATGAATGAATAAACACCATACTACCAATAATTAGTTACTGTGACTTTTATTCCTGTCATCAGGAAAAAATAATGTTTATCTATCTGAGATGACAAGACCACATATGGATTGACCTTTGAAATGACCTTCACTTTCTCAAAAAGAAGATTGTGGAGCATTCTCATTTTAAAATAGAGATAACAACTCCTTAAGTTTCTGTGTCATACACTTGACATTTCACTTTTTCCAAAAGTCTGTCCTTTACACTACTGTGAAATTTCAGTATGATATATGATATGTATCAAACTTTTGCCTTAGCCATGTATCCAGCAGTTATTCATTTAATGTGCCAGACACTCTCCTAGATGTCATGGAAACCAAGATGCATAAGACAAGCTCCTTCTCTTGAGGGGCTTATAATTAAATGGAGGAGACATGTAGATAACCACATTAATACTCATATCTATTAATACTGTGTACATACTTGGTGTATTTTGTACACATTTTCTTATTTAATCTTGACAAGGAACTTCCAGGGTAAGCCGAGGAAATCAGGGGTATAACTGGTCCAAGATCACTTCACTAATAAGGGTTGACTTTGGATTTAAACCGAGGACTGTCCACTCTCAGGGCTCATCATATGACACTATGGACAAGAGTGTTAAGTACTTTCTCTCTCCTCTATGTTATCCTGCCTTCTCCTCCTGCGGAGCTTCCTGACTCAAGGATAGAAGCCAGGTCTCCTGCATTGCAGGCAGATTCTTTACCGTCTCAGCCAGCAGGGAAGCCAGAGCTACATGTAAGGGAGTGGCAATAGACGATGCGATTGTCTAAGAAACTTATACTTCATCTTATTGGAAATGGGATTTTATGATAATTCAAATAATTGTATTTGAATTTGCATAAAAGATCATTACCTATCTCTAAAGGATTGTTTAATAAGGAGAAAGATTGAGAGCAAAGATATCAGTCTCAGTTCAGTTCAGTTGCTCAGTCGTGTCCCACTCTTTGCAACCCCATGAATCGCAGCACACCAGGCCTCCCTGTCCATCACCAACTCCCGGAGTTCACTCAGACTCACGTCCATCGAGGCAGTGATGCCATCCAGCCATCTCATCCTCTGTCGTCCCCTTCTCCTCCTCCCCCCAATCCCCCCCAGCATCAGAGTCTTTTCCAATGAGTCAACTCTTCCCATGAGGTGGCCAAAGTATTAGAGTTTCAGCTTTAGCATCATTCCTTCCAAAGAAATCCCAGGGCTGATCTCCTTCAGAATGGACTGGTTGGATCTCCTTGCAGTCCAAGGGACTCTCAAGAGTCTTCTCCAACACCACAGTTCAAAAGCATCAGTTCTTCGGCGCTCAGCCTTCTTCACAGTCCAACTCTCACATACATACATGACCACAGGAAAAACCATAGCCTTGACTAGACGGACCTTAGTTGGCAAAGTAATGTCTCTGCTTTTTAATATAGTATCTAGGTTGGTCATAACTTTTCTTCCAAGGAGTAAGTGTCTTTTCATTTCATGGCTGCAGTCACCATCTGCAGTGATTTTGGAGCCCAAAAAAAATAAAGTCTGCCACTGTTTCCACTGTTTCCCCATCTATTTCCCATGAAATGATGGGACCAGATGCCATGATCTTCATTTTCTGAATGGTGAGCTTTAAGCCAACTTTTTCACTCTCCACTTTTACTCTCATCAAGAAGCTTTTTAGTTCCTCTTCACTTTCTGCCATAAGGGTGGTATCATCTGCATATCTGAAGTTTTTGATATTTCTCCTGACAATCTTGATTCCAGCTTGTGTTTCTTCTAGTCCAGTGTTTCTCATGATGTACTCTGCATAGAAGTTAAATAAGCAGGGTGACAATATACAGCCTTGACGTACTCCTTTTCCTATTTGGAACCAGTCTATTGTTCCATGTCCAGTTCTAACTGTTGCTTCCTGATCTGCATACAGATTTCTCAAGAGGCAGGTCAGATGGTCTGGTATTCCCTTCTCTTTCAGAGTTTTCCACAGTTTATTGTGATCCACACAGTCAAAGGCTTTGGCGTAGTCAATAAAGCAGAAATAGATGTTTTTCTGGAACTCCATTGCTTTTTCCATAATCCAGCAGATGTTGGCAATTTGATCTCTGGTTCCTCTGCCTTTTCTAAAACCAGCCTGAATATCAAGAAGTTCACATCTAGACAATAACAAATAAGGATCTGAACTAGGGAAGGAACATTGTTGGGGCTGGAGAACACATCACTAGTAAGATATTTAAAACAAAAGATCAATAGAATTCATGGATTGAATGTGGGCACACTTACAGTCTGGCAATCTATTGAATTTAGCTCTGTAGCACATTTATTTCTTTAGCTGTCTTGAGTGGCTATTCAATTTTAAACAATACCTGATTTACCAGGCACTTACTTTGTGCCAGATATAATTTTAAACCATCACAAAAACATGTGGTAGGTACTATCATTATTTCCATTATAGCTATAGAAAGTAAGACATAGAAAATTTAAATAACTTCCCTAAGGATATAGAGCTACTGTAATGCAAACTGTGAGGCTATGCCAAGACTTCCTGTTCCCTTTAGGAACAGAACACATGGCTATAATGGCTGGCAGTATTGCTACTGAACAGCCCTCAGCTCCCAGTCCCATTCTAAGAAAGCCACATCAACCAAAGCCATAATATCTTCCCCAGGGGAAGCCTAGGCTTCCCTGGCGGCTCAGATGGTAAAGAATCTGCCTGCAAGGTGGAAGACATGGGTTTGATCTTCCCTGGTTTGGGAAGATCCCCTGGAAGAGGGCATGGCAACCCACTCCAGTATTCTTGCCTGGAGAATCCCCACAGACAGAAGATCCTGGCAGAGATCCCAAAGAGTTGAATACAACTGAGCAACTAAGCACAGCACACAGCACAGGGGAAGCCTACAACCAATAATTGGTAGAAACAGGGTTGCAAAGCCCCTCCCAAGCTTGACAAAGTTCTGAAAGCCCATACCAGTTCAGTTCAGTTCAGTCGCTCAGTCCTGTCTGACTCTTAGTGACCCCATGGACTGCAGCACACCAGGCTTCCCTGTCCATCACCAACTCCAAGAGCTTGCTCAAACTCATGTCAGTGACATCATCAAACCATCTCATCCTCTATCTTTCCCTTCTCCTCCTGCCCCCAGTCTTTCCCAGCATCAGGGTCTTTTCAAATGAGTCAGTTCTTTGCATCAGGTGGCCAAAGCATTGGAGCTTCAGCTTCAGCATCAGTCCTTCCAATGAATATTTCGGATTGATTTCCTTTAGGATTGACTGGTTTGACTCTCCTTGAGAGGTCAAGGGACTTCCAAGAGTCTTCTCCCACACCACAGTTCAAAAGCATCAATTCTTTGGTGCTCAGCTTTCTTCATGGTCCAACTCTCACATCCATACATGACTACTGGAAAAAACATAGCTTTGACTAGACGGACCTTTGTAGGCAAAGTAACGTCTCTGCATTTTAATATGCTGCCTAGATTTGTCATAGTTTTTCTTCCAAGGAGCAAGTATCTTTTAATTTCAGACTCCAGTCACCATCTGCAGTGATTTTGGAGCCCAAGAAAATAAAGTCTGCCACTGTTTCTATTGTTTCCCCATCTATTTGCCATGAAGTGATGGGACTGGATGCCATGATCTTAGCTTTTTTAATGTTGAGTTTTAAGCCCACTTTTTCACTTTCCTCTTTCACTTTCATCAAGAGGCTCTTTTTAGCTCCTCTTCATTTTATTCCATAAGGGTGTGGTCATCTGCATATCTGAAGTTACTGATACTTCTCCCAGCAATCTTGATTCCAGCTTGTGCTTCATCCAGCCTGACATTTCGAGTGACGTGGTCTGCAAATAAGTTAAATAAGCAGGGTAACAACATACAGCCTTGACGTACTCCTTTCCCAACTTGGAACCAGTCTGTTGTTCCATGTCCAGTTCTAACTATTGCTTCTTGACTTGCATGCAGATTTCTCAGGAGGCAGGTAAGGTGGTCTGGTATTGCCATCTCTTAAACAATTTTTCAGTTTGTTTAATCCACACAGTCAAAGACTTTAGTCAATAAAGCGGAAGCAGATGTTTTTTTCTGGAACTTTCTTGTTTTTTCTATGATCCAACAGATGTTGGCAACTTGATCTCTGTTTCTTCCGCCTTTTCTAAATCCAACTTGAACATCTGGAAGTTCTTGGTTCATGTACTTTTGAAGTCTCGCTTAGAGAATTTTGAGCATTACTTTGCTAGCATGTGAGATCAGCTTCAGACAACTCCATGAGTCTAGTTTGATAGGAGTCTACATAGCTCTACTTCTCTTTTTGTCCAATGCTGCTTCCCTCCTTAACACCCACAGCTTTGATCTCAAGAGCACTCCTTAATAAACATCCTACACTGATCTTCATCTCAGAGTATCCTCTCAGGACTCTCTTCTAAACAAGCCACCGAATGGCAGGGATAGCATTGGAATTCAACTGGACTGGTTGTAATAGCCATGGTTTAAAACACTTTTCTATGTACCTCTGCAAAATCAAAGATCATAGGGCAATGTCCAGGGCTGCAAAAAAATGCTTAATAAATGAACACATTATGACTTCTACTTTTTGTATTACTTCATGATGCAGAAAATCATTCAATAAAATTATTCTTGAAGAGAATTGAGAATATGCTGAACTACGTATTGTCAAAATCAAGAGAGGAGACCATTTCTAGTTGACTAGAAATAGGAACTAGTCAACTACATCAAGCTCTAAAGAAAGACTAAATGGAATAAGGACTGATAAGTGTCCACTGACTCTGGCAATGGGATAGTTTGAGCAATCCAAGTGAAGTCTGTTGACATGACATGATGCTAGCATGAACTATACTACTGTGTTATGGAAAGAACAGGATGACGAGAGAATGAGATAGAAGAACATAAGGTCGAGGAGTTATTATAAACTATGCTCTCAAGGAGATTGGCTTTCAAGGGAGCCAGGATGGAGACCTGGTGTTTTCTAACATTGTTCATCTGTGAAGACTGAGCTGGGTCTATGTCTGCTGTGAAAGCACAGTGATCCTAGAGTAATATCATTTGTAATAAGGTGGCACAGTGGTAAGGAATCCACCTGCCAATGCAGGAGACTCAGGAGACATGGGTTCGATCCCTGGATTGGGAAGATCCCCTGGAGCAGAAAATAGGCACCCCACTCCAGTATTCTTGCTTGGAGAACCCCATGGACAGAGTAGCCTGGCGAGCTACAGTCCATAGGGTCACAAAGAGTAGGACACGACTTAGCGACTGAACAGCAACAACAATAAATCTTAAACAAACATCTGAGGTTCTATGAACAGTCATTCACATCACATCTTCTCCCTTCTCAGGAACTGGAGGTTCCCAAAACTGAATCCTCAAATCCCACACTGTGATGTGGTCAAGCCGCGTGGTTGGTCACTTTGTGCCCGGTGCCCGTATTTGTCGATTTTTTGGAAGCCAAGTTTCAGGTAAGAAGTTCCTGACCTAAGGCCACAGGGATGGGTGGCCTGGGGAAATAACCACAGAAAGTAGTTCCCACGAACCCACAGAGCACAGAAACCATGTTTGAAATGCTGATGTTTGTGCTCATTTATTCTAGGCAGCGTGCAGTAGCAAGCATTATGTAATAGAGGCAATAGCAGCTAAAACTTTAAAAAATAATCTCTGTGGTAAATCTGAAAACAAAATGCTGAAGCCTGGAACATTTCAGATTTTCCACTCAGTGGACTGAATTGCCAGATACTTTGGTATCACTTTCTCTCCATTTAGCTCTGGAAAGCAAAGATCAAATGCATGACCTCCCAATTTCCATGTTCTGGAAGGAATAGACACTGAAGCTTTGAAATGGAAACTTGAGCTCTGAGACATGGTACTATGTAGACGCAAATATATGTTATTGAAGTTGTATGGATATCTTATAGAAAGTGGGATCTTTGCTGTTAGTTATGATAATCCATGTACCTCCCAGCTTACTGTAACTCACTGTAACTGGGTTGAGAGATTATGTGTCAATGGTCTTGCCCAGATTTCTTGTGGCTTAAAAAAAAAGAGAGTAGTGTGAGAACGCTTAATTGATAAATTCTAAAATCCTCCCTCAATTTCCCTTTTAAACCATTTTAGCAGGTAGAACTTTTAATCTCCAAACCTCTTAGCAAGAAATTTAATATTATTCTCTTTCAATAAATCAGATGGCTTGTTCTCACCCTCCATGGTTCTGAAAAAAGTAAGAAAATGTAACCAGGCTTCAGTAGGACACCTCCTCCTCAGTGTAATACAAAAATAATACAAGAACAGTGGCAGTCTCACACCATCTAGGATATTCAGTGACAGACACTCTGCCCACTACCCTTAAAACCAGGTGACTGTACAATGTTATAGATGTGTATGTGTGCACATTGTGTGTGTGTGTATGTGTGTTTGTGTCTTGGAAGAGGAGGTGATTCTCCCCTAAGGGTTGAGCCTTAATAATCAGTGACCAGCATCCTAATCTATGTAGCCATTTCCATTTGTGGTCACTCATATAATCTAGGCCCCATGAAGGGCCCCCCTATTAAAGAAAACAAGTAAAATGCCATCTCCCCCAATTTCAAAAACTGAAAATTGCTAAGTCGTGTCTGATTCTGCAACCCCATGAACTGTAGCCCACCAGGTGGCCATGGAATTCTCCAGGCAAGAATACTGGAGTGGGTTGCCACTTCCTTCTCCAGAGGATCTTCTCAACTCATGGACTGAACCTTGGTCTCTCACATTGCAGGCAGATTCTTTACTGTCTGAGCCAGCAGGGAAGCCCAACTTCTGGGGAAGCTTTAAAAATAATTTTAAAATGTTTTTTTCCTAATTTATTCCACTTCTATCTTTTCCAGTTCTTGAAGCCTTTCTTCATAAAAGGTGAGACTCAAGGTCCCAAGGGATATTCTAGGAATGGGTGAGAAATAACTGGTTGGTAATTGTCAATTCTGTCTTTTGTCAAAAGCTAATAATACAGGCCCCTTCCCAACCAGAGGCATGAAAACACAAAGTTTAAAATACTTTCTTGAAATGGAAGCTTGAAAGAGTCACAGTTTTTTCTCATAGCAACACAAATTTAATGTCTGAACTGTGCTATACACTCTTCACCTCCCAGCTTGGCATGTTTCTGACAAATGAGACTTCCAGAAGGAATATGCATCCATGTGAGGTTTTGACCTTCAGTGTCTGGCTCTGGATGAAAGCAGCTGGGAGTACATGACCGTCACATTCTCTCTTAAAACAAAAGCAGCAACAAAAATCCCGCTCCTGCCTCTCAAATAGCTATTCCTCCAACTTCAAATGAAGGTCTGTAACTGCAGCTTTCACCAAATGTCTTGACATCAAATTACTTGATTGAAAGATAAATACAGAATGGGATGTTGCTTTTGCTGAAAGATATAATGATTGAGATATACATTCTAACAGAAACATCATTGCTTTGTTTCACTAAATGTTATCCATTCTTTCCACACAACTAAAATTTAAAACCAGAATATTACCCAATTTTCATAGAAGTCACAAAGAGAGAACTAAGCTGAATAGTAAAATGTGTAGAAACTGGGGGTTTTAAATCACCCTCTGGAATATATAATCTCAGTTTTATTTCTGTTCTACCCCACCATTCTCCTTCTATAACTCAATCACTTGTTTCCTCCCATTTAAAAAATACTCTTTTCCCAGCTCTCTGCTTGTCTCTGAAGTGTCCCTCAAAAATACCACCCTCAAGAATATCTGGTCAGGAAGACCATCTGTTTATTTATTCTCCAAATGGGATACATAAATGAAACAAATAGACATAAATCCTTGCATTCTTGGAACTGATAATGGGGGAAATGGATGGAAGACAGGCAATAAATAATAAATAGAATAAACAAGTAAAATATATGGCATACTACATGGTGATAAGTGCTACAGAAAAACATATAGCAGGATCAGCAATACTAAGAAGAAGGAAGCGGGTGTGCAGTTTGTGATTTTAAATAGATAGGGTGGTTGATGGACTTTCTTGAGATAACAATATTTAGGAAAAGGTTTGAAGCAGGTTCAAGTGCAAGGTGGGTGTCTGGGGGAAGAGCATAGATGACAGCAGTTGCCTGCGGCACAGCAGATGGCCAGTGCAAAGGTCCTCAAGCAAGAAGTACCTAGTGAACAGGAGGAAGATCAAGGAATCCAGAACGAGCAAGGGAAAACTAATAGGGAATAATATTACAGAGACAGAAGTTGGGTAAGGAGGGTCTCCTGACGCTTTCAGGATTTTGGCATTTACTCAGTGAGATGTAAGTCATTGGAGTGCTGTTCTGAGATGTAAGCCATTGGAGTGCTGATTTTTCTTTTTCTTTAGCCCTAGTCAATCACTGACTTGCATTACGCCTCTATTCATGTACTTTTTAAAAACATGTATTTATTTTTAATTGAAGGATAATTGCTTTACATTAGAGGGTTTTTAACAGAAGAATGTTATGATCCTTCTTGCTTTTTAGAAAGATGACTCTGACTGCTGAGTTGGGAACAGACTGAGGAAGAAGCCACAGTGAGAAGGACTGGTTAGAAGGCTACTACAATAATCCAGGCAATAGGTGATTATAGTTCACATGAGGGTGGAAGAAGAGGAGGTGGGAAAAAGTTCTCACTTGACCACATTTTAGATCTATTTTGAAGGAGGAGCCAAAAGAATGTCCTGAGAGATTGGACATGGAGTGTGAAAAAAATGGTCCACTTTTCCCAATGTCAATACCCCGAATGAAAGATAAACCCTGCTTTAACTTCCCCACCTCAAGCAGTTTCTTCTTCTTAGTGCTAAAATTTTTTAAATTTAATTAAAAGATTTAAAAAAATTGGCAGCACCATGAAGCATGTGAGATCTCAGTTCCCTAACCAGGAATCAAACCTGTGGCCTCTGCATTGGAAGAGCAGAGTCTTATACACTGGACTGCCAGGGAAGTCTCTGAAATAGATTTTATATAACACTAAAATTTCATGTAGATTCTTGTATCTTTGCTGTTTCATCCAACACAGACTTAGATGGGAAATAAAAAGTTTAAGGGGTTATAACTGCTTGACTATAGGAGAGCTCTGACTGTATGGAAGTCGGATACGTGGAGTTTTTTTGTTTTTCATTTGCTCCCCTTAAAAAAACCTGGCCAGCGATTAAATTGTCACAGAACAAACAGAACCTGTACTCGGTTCACAATTTATGAGGCTGATCTAATTTATGAGGCTGATCAATTTATGAGGCTGTTGACAATTTCATCACAGTTCTGACAGTTACAGCTTTTATTTTTCTCCAGAACATCAAGATATTCTATTTGGGTGTTGCTGGGACAGAAGTGAGAGGAATCTTGGCATTTGAGCAAGATGATTGTCAGAGGGAGCAATACTAACCATGAGATGGTCTTGTCCATTTTTGTCCCAAAGCCCGCTTTAAGGGTAAAAATAATCAAGTACAGAGAGTGCTTCTCAGTGGACTGAGCTGGTTTACATGCATCCACCTATGTAATCCTCCCAGCAACTGGTAGATTACGTGTTGTTGGCTGCATAGTACAGAGAAACATATTGTCTCATAATATGTATATTGATTTCCCCAGGTCATATCACTGGTAAATGACAGAGCTAGGCTCAAAACTGGGTTCAGAATTTAACTCTAGTCATATTTCTACTATGTTGCATTGATGGATCTAGAAAGAGAAAGTAGACCAGAAAAGAATAATGTTATTTCACAATCTTGTTAAGGATGGGTCTTTCCAGGAACATAAGGGGGTGGTGTTCAACAAGTCTGTGGGATCTCTAAGGCCTTGACCTGAGATGCAGACTCACCCAGGACCAAACTCTGTCTATTCCATTTCCTTCCAGATGGAAGCCTTCAGCCTTCACCAGCTCAAAAAGGAGTAATTCCTCCAGACCCTATGTTTTGATTGTAGAGGACATTCATTTCCTGCCCCTAAACTCCCTAGGTGCATCCCAGGTGGTACTAGTGATAAAGATTCTGCCTGCCAATGCAGGAGATGCAAGAGACACAGGCTCTATCCCTGGCCCAGGAAGATCCTCTAGAGAAGGTAAAGGCAACCCATTCCAGTATTCATGCCTGGGAAATCCCAGGGACAGAGGAGCCTGGTGGGCTACAGTCCATGGGGTTGCGAAGAGTCAGACACGACTGAGTGATTGAGCACACAAACTCCTTGGAGAGTCCCCATCTTAGATATAACTGCTACTGAACTTCATCTGCAGGGACTACAGTACTTCATCTGCGGGGACAAATGAGAGAACCTATTTATGAAGCATGCGGTGCTGCAAAGCCCTTCATGAAATGTTAAGTTCTGTTGGTATAAATCTGGAAATAATGTGATCCATGTCCCCTTGACAGGATAGAAGAATAAAAAGTCACCATCTGCCTGTCCTCAAAACAATATTAATGGGGCTAACACCATGGATTTAAATTGAGGCAGCTTCTAAAATTGGGGAAATAGAAGGCACAAAGTTCATTCCATCAGAAGTTTATTGATTTTTCAATTAACATTGAAAGTTTGCTTCTAAAATTTTTGCTTACTAGCTCAGAAATGAAGTATAACTGTGGATAATAATTGACATGAATTGCTATATTCTGTATATCATCTGCAATGTCAAAATGACTGATAATGAGCAAGTCCTAGTTGTTTAAACACCCTACAACCAAAGTAGCATCATTAGAAAAGATAAAGATTGCACAGCCTGAGATTCTTGTGCATTTTTAATGATTCTAGCTTAAAACAAACCTACCAAAATATCTGTTCCTAGGTGAATTTGATTTAAACATACTCAAAAAGATTATTCTCTTAAGAGGGACTGCTATTGCTGCTACTGTTAAGTCGCTTCAGTCGTGTTTGACTCTGTGAGACCCCATAGATGGCAGCCCACCAGGTTCCCCCGTCCCTGGGATTCTCCAGGCAAGAACGTTGGAGTGGGTGGCCATTTCCTTCTCCAATGCATGAAAGTGAAAAGTGAAAGTGAAGTCGCTCAGTCATGTTTGACTCTTCACAACCCCATGGACTGCAGCCTACAAGGCTCCTCCATCCATGGGATTTTCCAGGCAAGAGTACTGGAGTGGGTTGCTATTGCCTTCTCCGACTAGGTGCTTTTTAAAAAATAAAATTTAATTAAGTACAGTTTTTGGAACCAGTTCAAGATTCAGTTCAGTCGCTCAGTCATGTCCGACTCTTTGCAACCCCATGAATCGCAGCACGCCAGGCTTCCCTGTCCATCACCATCTCCCGGAGTTCACTCAGACTCACGTCCATAGAGTCCGTGATGCCATCCAGCCATCTCATCCTGGGTCATCTCCTTCTCCTCCTGCCCCCAATCCCTCCCAGCATCAGAGTCTTTTCAAATGAGTCAACTCTTCGCATGAGGTGGCCAAAGTACTGGAGCTTCAGCTTTAGCATCATTCCTTCCAAAGAAATCCCAGGGTTGATCTCCTTCAGAATGGACTGGTTGGATCTCCTTGCAGTCCAAGGGACTCTCAAGAGTCTTCTCCAACACCACAGTTCAAAACCATCAATTCTTCGGCGCTCAGCCTTCTTCACAGTCCAACTCTCACATCCATACATGACCACAGGAAAAACCATAGCCTTGACTAGGCGGACCTTAGTCGGCAAAGTAATGTCTCTGCTTTTGAATATACTATCTAGGTTGGTCATAACTTTTCTTCCAAGGAGTAAGCGTCTTTTAATTTCATGGCTGCAGTCACCATCTGCAGTGATTTTGAAGCCCCAAAAAATAAAGTCTGCCACTGTTTCCACTGTTTCCCCATCTATTTCTCATGAAGTGATGGGACCAGATGCCATGATCTTTGTTTTCTGAATGGTGAGCTTTAAGCCAACTTTTTCACTCTCCTCTTTCACTTTCATCAAGAGGCTTTTTAGCTCCTCTTCACTTTCTGCCATAAGGGTGGTGTCATCTGCATATCTGAGGTTATTGATATTTCTCCCAGCAATCTTGATTCCAGCTTGTGTTTCTTGCAGTCCAGCGTTTCTCATGATGTACTCTGCATATAAGTTAAATAAGCAGGGTGACAATATACAGTCTTGATGTACTCCTTTTCCTGTTTGGAACCAGTCTATTGTTCCATGTCCAGTTTTGACTGTAGCTTCCTGACCTGCATACAGATTTCTCAAGAGGCAGGTTAGGTGGTCTGGTATTCCCATCTCTTTCAGAATTTTCCACAGTTTCTTGTGATCCACACAGTCAAAGGTTTTGGCATAGTCAATAAAGCAGAAATAGATGTTTTTCTGGAACTCTCTTGCTTTTTTCATGATCCAGCGGATGTAGGCAATTTGATCTCAAGATTCAAGATTGCTAGTCTTTTAACCTTCAGATCTTTATAGGATGCTTAAAATGAAGGGTAAAGTGTCTGCCTGCAATGCAGGAGACCTGGGTTCAAACTCTGGGTCAGGAAGATCCCCTGGAGAAGGAAATGACAACCCACTCCAGTACTCTTGCCTGGAAAATCCCATGGACAGAGAAGCCTGGTAGACTACAGTCCATGGGATCACAAAGAGTCGGACATAACTGAGCGACTTCACTTCACTTATAATGAAAAAGTGAAAAGAATGTTTACTGCTATACTGACTTCCATGCCCAAGGTAACATTGGTAAATACAGAAATTATTTGCTAACTTTGGAGAAGGAAATGGCAACCCGCTCCAATATATTTTGCCTGGAAAATCCCATGGACAGAGGAGCCTGGCAGGTTCCAGTCCATAGGGTCAGGAAGAGTTGTGCACAACTGAGCAACTAGCACTAACATTATTGGCTAACTTAGCTACCGTTTTGTATTGTGACTGCACAGCTTCAGGGTACTAGTTTCCCCCATAACGGAAGAGATACTGTTAAGCTTCACTCTTAATCACAACCTTGGAGTTTAACACCTGGTATTCAACATGCTCTGGGAGATGGTAAAGGACAGGGAAGCCTGGAATGCTGCAGTCCATACTGTTGCAAAGAGTAGGACATGACTGAGGCTAAACAACAATAATCTAGCAACTTGTACTAGGTATCTGTGTGCATCTCTTAGGTAAACACAGTTACAAAACAAACCTAGAAACCATTATTGCAGTTTTTGAAAAAGTTAAAACCTTCTAAAATGTTTATTTGAGTAGGGAATTTTTAATTCATGTATTCTAAGCACTGAAAACAGTGCCTGGTAAACAGCTGGGTTCTCAATAAATATTTATTTGACTGTTGGTTAAATGAATAAATGTTCTGTTTTCCACCAACATTTAATCATTTCAGCAAATCTGAGTGCTTACCCTGTGCTAAGTAATACGCTAGATCCTAGGAAAGGTAGAATGAGGCATGAGGCAAAAGAACCAGACACCCAGTTCAGGACTTCAAGTAGCTAGTGATCTATTGTGTGTTGCTTAGTCGTATCTGACTGTGACCCATGGACTGTAGCTCGCCAGGCTCCTCTGTCCATGGGATTCTCCAGGCAAGAACACTGGAGTGGGTTGTCATTTCCTACTCCAAGGGATCTTTCCAACCCAGGGATCGAACCCTCATCTCCTGCATAAGCAGGCGTCTTTTTTACCTCTAGCGCTATCCAGAAGACTTATATGGTAGGATAAAAGGACATAAAGAAGCCGGACTATCAGCCAGTGCTGTGTGATCATAGAACGGAAGGCTACTGCTTTCTCGGGAGGTCAGACAAGACTTCGAAGAGGACAGAATACTTATTTCTGTATTGTAAGAGAGACACAGTGAGGAATGAATGAAACCTCACTGATCAATGATGACTCAGTTTCCTTTACTCTTTCTTTCTCCCTCCACCTTTTTTTTCCCCCTCAAGGTCAATTCTCATCACTTTTTAAGAAGTCAGATACCATGGTACTGGAATTTTAACTGGGCTGCTTAGCTTTATCAATAGTTTGCTTCTTGGGTTAAGCCTTCAAATGAACGTTAAGTATTCAATGCGAAGCTCTGCCTGCGCCCAGGGTCAGGCACTCGTCAATGTAGGAGGTAGCACCATGCCTGCCCTTGAGGATCCCTCTCCTGTGTGTCATCTGTGTGTCCTCAGGTTGGAAAGACCTCCCCTCCCGCAGGAAAAAAACTTTGAAGCTGGGACCTGATGAGTGAGAGTAGAAACAAACGGGGAGGAGAGGGGAAAAAAGGAAAAGAAAAGAAAAAACCAGGAGGGGGTGGAAAGGAGGGAAAGACCTTCCAGGAAGAGGGAGGAGCCTGTATGATGCCACCCATTCCCATAGGCTCCACGGACCAATTTCTTGGGAGTCCTTAAAATGAATGGCTTCAGGAGCAAATGGAAAACAGGCTTTCCTGTCACTCCTCTCTCACCTGACCATCTCCCGGGGGCCCTGGCACTGTGCTGACAGGCTGTCCAGACGGGCAACAGGGAACCCACTTTCCCTTTTCCGGCATTCTCCTCCCACTGACCCGGAAGTCGCAAGCCGCAGGTTTCTTGGAACTGCGAATACTGTTTGAACTCCAGCTAAAACTGGAGATGTGTTTTGAGTCACATTATGCAAGCATATTTATACCATCTGTTTATGACACTGACAGGTGGACACTATGATTCATTACTCATACTGCATGCTAAACATAGACTCTTGGAAAATCCTGAGCCCTGGAGAGTCACAGGGTGCTGGTCAGTGTGCCCAAGGAGAAGGCAGTGGGAATCTTTTCTTAGGATTTTATAGTTTGTCAAATAAAATCCTTATCATGATGAAAATGTGTTTGAAAGTATTTCATACAATGGATTAGGCAGATGAGGATGGAGGAAACGGAGTCACAAAATATATACTATTTTGACTGATTATGGAAGATATTCCTTTTCTGTGGGTTATGTGTGTCTATACACAAGCACTCACATATGAAAGTATCAGAAAATATTTGGTAACTATGGGGTCAGAAACGAGTCATCTCTGTGTCAGAGGTGAGGATTTGGTTCTAAGACAATTACTTTCTCTTCAGTAGAGTTTCTGTCTCACTTGGACTTAGCTCATGCTCTTTATCTTCTTATGCAAGTATTTTCTTAGCTGCTTTTGTTGTTGTTGTTTAATTTTTGTTGGAGGTGAGTTTCTTTACAGTGTTGTGTTAGTTTCTGCTGTACAGCAAAGTGAATCAGCTATAAGTGTACATACCTCCCCTCTTTTCTGGGTTTCCTTCCCATTTAGGTTACCATAGAGCACTGAGTAGAGTTCCCAGTGCTATACAGTAGGTTCTCATTAGTTACCTATTTTATCCATAATAGTGTATATATTTTGATCCCAACCTCCCAATTCATCCCTGCCTTTTCCCTCCTTGGTATCCATACATTTGTTCTCTCTGTGTATGTCTCTATTTCTGCTTTGCAAATAAGTTCACCATTTATTATTATTATTTTAAATCATATTAGGACCCTTTTGACCACAACACACAGAGACCTAAATATGAAGCCACAAGATATATCCATCCTTTTGTTTTTAGGGACTATTCCCCCTACCTATGAATTAGGAAATCTACCATCACAAGCCACGGCTGGTATCACTCCAGCACTCTCTGTTTCAGCCAAATGTGCAAACTTTTAACAGCCTCATAAATAACAATAACTTTTAAAGTAGTTTCAATATGCAAGTAGCTCAAAGTCAAGCTATCTGATGGGGACCCTTCCCCCTGGGGAAATAGAAACATCCAAAAGAGTCAAGGAAGAAAGGACTCACTGCTGTATTCAATTAGTTGAGAAACCATCAAAGTAAATAAGGCAATACCTTCAAGAACACACACAAAAAGAAGGCAGTGAAGTAGAACAGATTAAAAGAAAAAGGAGAAGTCTGTTTTAGCTACCAAGTGACCCCAAGGGTGAAGAATAATTTCTTCTTCAGGACAATTTTAGTAAAGGTCTCCTAGCAAGATGGCTCAGTGGAAACGATTTCTTTTCATGTCTGTGGAGAACTGATGAAGTTTGCAGGAAACACGGGAGTTTAATTCCAAACAAAGTATGGTAGGTCAGTTAGAGGGAGCAACTTCAGAACACTTCTGTCCTCTCTTAGAATACTAATGGCTTTCAAAACCCCAGTGGTCATGAGGTAAGTCATTTACATCTTAAGAGACGGTCAGAGGAAAACCTCCTCAACTCTGTATCAGTTCAGGATGGCTTTCACAGAAATCTGTTTTCTCAAATAGACGACTAATCATGCTCATCCCACAAAATCACTTTTAGCCATAAATCCTTCAGTAACAATGTATTAAGTCCAACAATTTGCCAGGATTTGTGTCAGACTGAAGAAATACCCAGATACACAAGGTCTCTGATTTCGAGAGTGAGAATGAGAAAAATATCATTAGATATTTATATAGCTATTAATATAAAATCACAGAAATATGACTGTAGGGTTGTAAAATCACCAAAGGGATAACTCTGTTTGGAAGATGCAACAAATAAGAGAACAAATTCTAAAAAATAAATCTCAGTAAGAGGTCCAGTGAATAGCTGAAAAATTTCCCTCAATCACTACACATGCACCAGTGAAAGCCATGACTAATCAATCATTTATTTTGACAGAGCCTCAGCATCCCTCTCAACACAGCTGATTACCACTAAAAAGTCACAGCTACTGTGGACCCTACTTGCCAATCTGGCTCAGTAAAAATGCAAGGAATTGTTATTTGTATAGTTCCGAGAGCAATTACTCATCTAAATTGCCTGTTGCAAAAGGGTATCAGCTCAATCAATTATTTATAGGGTCCAAGACCAAACATTGGAGGATACACATTCATTCCTTAGCTTTGTGATTATGGCTAGACCTTACATCAAAATTTCTTTCCTTGTCAGAAATGGGAAAATATTTTGGAAGTATTAAATGTTCAATAGGAGAAGGCAATGGCACTCCACTCCAGTACTCCTGCCTGGAAAATCCCATGGACAGAGGAGCCTGGTAGGCTGTAGTCCATGGAGTCGCTGAGGGTCAGACATGACTGAGCGACTTCACTTTGACTTTTCACTTTCATGCATTGGAGAAGGAAATGGCAACCCACTCCAGTGTTCTTGCCTGGAGAATCCCAGGGACGGGGGAGCCTGGTGGGCTGCCGTCTATGGGGTCACACAGAATTGGACACGACTGAAGTGACTTAGCAGTAAATGTTCAATATAAAAGTATTTTTTATGACTACTTTGATAACTGAAGTGTTAAAACAACAGAAGATGTGGATTACCATGATAACATCCCTCATAATACCAGTGGTACTGGCTTTAACTAATTTTTTCTTAGTACTCTGGGAAATCTCCCATGGCATTTCCCCTCCTCTTCAGCTTGCAAAGCCCAACATAAGTATAATACAGTGAAACTCCAAGGTATCCTTAAAGGGGGAAAGAAGTTTGAAATATAAGAGGGAAGAGATGGGAGAGTTCTTGGGTAGTACTGTAGTGACTTCAGAGCAAGGGTTTTAAGATTATGTGTGTGTGCATCTTACATCTGCCACTAACTGTGTGACACTGGGCAAGTTACTTACTTGCTCCGGTCTTCATTTCCTCATCTGTAAAGAGTCCTAAATGCAGTACTTGGGTGCAATCTCAAAAATGACAAAATGATCTCTATTTGTTTGCAAGGCAAACGATTCAATATCACAGTAATCCAAGTCCATGCCCCAACCACTAATGCTAAAGAAGCTAAAGTTGAACAGTTCTATAAATACCTACAAGACCTTCTAAAACCTAACACCAAAAATAGATGTACTTTTCATTACTGGGGACTGGAATACAAATGTAGGAAGTCAAGAGATACCTGGAGTAACAGGCAAGTTTGACCTTGGAGTACAGAATGAACCAGGGCAAAGGCTAACAAAGTTTTGCCAAGAGATTGTACTGGTTATAGTAAACATCCTCTTCCAACAACATGAGCGATGACTCTACACATGGACATAACCGATGGTCAATACTGAAATCAGATTGATTATATTCTTTGCAGCCAAAGATGGAGAAGTTATATACAGTCAGGAAAAACAAGACCAGGAGCTGATTTGGCTCAGATCATGAACTCCTTATTGCAAAATTCAGACTTAAATTGAAGAAAATAGGGAAAACCACTAGGCCATTCAGGTAAGACCTAAATCAAATCCCTTACAATTATACAATGGAAGTGACAAATAAATTCAAGGGATTAGATCTGATAGACACAGAACTTGAAGAACTATGGATGGGGTTCATAACATTGTACAAAAGGCAGTGATCAAGACCGTCCCCAAGAAAAAGAAAATTAAAAATGCAAAATGGTTGTCTGAGGAGGCCTTACAAATAGCTGAGGAAAGAGAGAAGTGAAAGGCAAAGGAGATAAGGAAAGATAAACCCATCTGAATGCAGATTCCAAACAATAGTAAGGAGGGAAATGAAAACCTTCTTCCGTGAACAATGCAAAGAAATAGAGGAAAACAATAGAATGGGAAAGACTGGAGATCTCTTCAAGAAAATTAGAGAAACCAAGGGAACATTTCATGCAAAGATGGGCACAATAAAGGACAGAAATGGTATGGACCTAACAGAGCAGAAGATATTAAGAAGAGGAGGAAAGAATACACAGAACTATACAAAAAAGATCTTAATGAGCCAGATAACCATGATGGTGTGATCACTCACCTTGAGTCAGACATCCTGGACTGTGAAGTCAAGTGGGCCTTAAGAAGCATCACTATGAAAGCTAGTGGAGGGGATGGAATTCCAGTTGAGCTATTTCAATTCCTAAAAGATGATGCTGTGAAAGTGCTACACTCAATATGTCAGCAAATTTGGAAAACTCAGCATTGGTTACAGGACTAAAAAGGTCAATTTTCATTCCAATTCCAAAGAAAGGCAAAGTCAAAGAATGTTCAAACTACCACACAATTATACTCATCTCACATGCTAGCAAAGTAATGCTCAAAATTCTCCAAGCCAGGCTTCAACAGTACATGAACTGAGAACTTCCAGATATTCAAACAGGATTTAGAGAAGGCAGAAGAACCAGAGATACAATTGCCAGCATCTGCTGGATCATCAGAAAACCAAGGGAGTTCCAGAAAACATCTAATTCTGTTTTATTGACTATGCCAGCCTTTGACTGTGTGGATCACAACAAACTGTGGAAAATTCTTAAAGAAATGGGAATACCAAACCTCCTAACCCTGCCTCCTGAGAAATCTGTATGCAGGGCAAGAAGCAATAGTTAGAACCGGACATGGAACAACAGACTGGTTCCAAACTGGGAAAGGAGTACATCAAGGCTGAATACTGTCACCCTACTTATTTCACTTATATGCAGAGTACATCATGCAAAATGCCAGGCTGGACAAAGCACAAGCTGGAATCAAGATTGCTGGGAGAAATATCAATAACCTCAGACATGCAGATGACACCACTCTAATGGAGAAAGTGAAGAGGAACTAAAGAGCCTCTTGATGAAAGTGAAAGAGCCAATTGTTGGCTCACAATTCAACATTCAAAAAATGAAGATCATGACACCTGGTCCCATCACTTCATAGCAAATATATGGGGAAACAATGGAAGCAGTGACAGACTTTATTTTTTCAGGCTCTAAAATCACTGCAGATGGTGACTGCATTCATGAAATTAAAAGACGCTTGCTCCTTGGAAGAAAAACTATGACCAACCTAGACAGCATATTAAAAAGCAGAGACATTACTTTGCCTACAAAGATCTGTCTAGTCAAAGTCATGTATGAATGTGAGAGTTGGACCATAAAGAAGGCTGAGCACCAAAGAATTGGTGCTTTTGAACTGTGGTGTTGGAGAAGACTCTTGAGAGTCCCTTGGACTGCAAGGAGATCCAACCAGTCAATCTTAAAGGAAATCAATTCTGAATATTCTTTGGAAGGATTGATACTAAAGCTGAAGCTCCAATACTTTGGCCACCTGGTGCGAAGAATGGACTTATTGGAAAAGACCAGCATCAGGCTGGGAAAGATTGAAGGCAGGAGGAGAAGGGGACGACAGAGGATGAGATGGTTGGATGGCATCACCAATTAGATGGACATGAGTTTGAGTAAGCTCCGGGAGTTGGTGATGGACAGGGAGGCCTGGTGTGCTGTGGTCCATGGGATTGCAGAGTAGGACACAACTGAGTGACTGAACTGAACTGAACTGAAATAGGAAATAAACTTTTATTCTCTAAATAGAAATTTGTTGAGTGTCTGCTAAGTTCCATATCCTCAGCGGTGTGCAAATGGTTACCTCAACTCTCAGCAAACCCCAAATTTGTTCAGTTTAAGATTAACATTGTGATAGGGTGAACCCAAGAATAATCTGTGTTTCTTATGAAAAGAGTTTCCTAGCTGTGGGGAAAAGATCAAGACTGTTTACAAAATCTGTGATCTTAAAGATAAAATATTGTGTAAAAAGAAGTCACCTTTCCCTTTCTCTTTTCCTCTCTTCCTCCTTCTTCCCTCCCTTTCTCTTTCTTCCTTCCTTCAGTATTCTTTGAGAGTTTAGTATGCATTAGATTCTATAGTAGAAATCTGAAAACTTTGTATTATGGTGAATACCTCAGACATATTGGTAGTTTTGATATTTCTCATAAATCCAGTGATTGTTGAGAAGATAACTTAAATGATCCTGTGAAAGCATAAATTGATTCACCACAGTAATGCATTAAAGGTTAGTTTCCTAAATTTTAGGGCCTCCAAACTTGTTGTAATATTCTTCTCCATCAGAAAAGATATTATTGAGGATTAATCTCTAATATAAGTATAATATGAATTTATAAATATGTAGAAGAACTCCTATAATAATATATTGCTTATTAAAAATAATGTATTGCTTACTAAAATAATTAACAATAAAGAAATGAGATAAAAGAAATGATCTAGTATTTCTTTTTGTACTTCCAAGAATTTCTCTGGGCACACCTCTGGAGTTCTCATACCTTATGTAGAAGACACCTCTTCTATGGGATTTATCTTGGCAAAAGAAGGATATATAACTATAAAATATGGGAAAATTTCCCAACGTCTTGAGAAATATTTGGCCAATTTTACACTCTGCCATGTCAAATAAGACTTTACCACAGATACAATATGCAACAAAAATTTCTCAAAAAATGCAGTACATTTTCTTGAGATGTGTTACCTTTTAATTAGGAGTTGCTAAACCCACTTGCCAAATTCAACAGTAGAGCACAATGGTTAAGCACAAAATCTCTGGGGGCCAATTTCCTGGAATCAGATTTCAATACAGCCATCCTTGGACGTGTTACTTAAACTTTTTATGCCTCCATTTCATTTGTAAAAGGTAGAATGATAGTATGCCTATATCATAAGGTAGTTGTGAGGATTAGATAACTCCCTAGCACATACTATGTGCCCTAGAGTTACTTTTTTTTTTTTTACTAACTTTGATAAAGATACCACTGAAAAGCTAAGCTTTCTTGACTTCATTTCTGAGTAAGTTGTTAAACTACTTTATAATCATCAACCAAAAGCCAAAGCACAGCCTTCTTGAAGTAATCCTTAATCCACAGATAAGCAAATCAAAGGTGATTTACTCAACTTCTCAAAGGAATAGAGCAGGAAATCAAAGTCAGATCCCCATTTGTGCTGTGCCCCCTGAATCTGTCCTTTCTATAGGCTTTATTCTGCTGCTGCTGCTACTCAGTCGCTTCAGTCGTGTCCAACTCTGTGCAACCCCATAGACGGCAGCCCACCAGGCTCCCCTGTCTCTGGGATTCTCCAGGCAAGGCTTTATTCTAGCTGCCCACAAATCTGTTCTTAAGGGGGAAGCGATCTGCATGGGAGGTTCTGAGCCAGTGGTGCCCCCTCCCTCCCTCCCTCCCTTGTCTGTGTTTTATTGAAATAACGTCAAAGGTGAATTTTAAGGTTGAATGTTGGCAGGAGCATATATCAGGGTATGAAAGGCACTACCCTAAGGAGGCTCTATTGGAACACTGTGTGTGTTTGTATTCAGGAATTCCAAGTTAGTGTTCAATGAGTTTGCTAACTAGATTTTACAAACTGACGCCACTTCTTTTCACTCTTGCTTAATTAGGTAGGAAGGAAGGAAGGAAAAAATGGAGGAAGCCAGGGAGGGAGGAAATATCGAGTACCTATTACGTGCCAGATATTTAACCATCACAATTCAATGGAGGTGGGCATTTTACAGGAAGAAACTGAGGCTCAGAATGTTGAAGTAACTTTCTCAAGATCACAAAGATATTAAAAGACACAGCCAGGATTTATTATATAGTTGTGTAAGATCATCACACACACATCTGTCTTAATGCCTCCCATGAGACACCCACTATTGCCCAGGCATCCAGTTTTCTGGAAAGATTATCTCCCTGAACAAATGCAAACCTCTGAGCTATCATAGACCCAAAACTTAAGTGCAAGCTGAATCTCAGTGACAAAAAATTACTCTTTTGATAACGATTCAGTCAATTTATCTCTTCCCTGACCCTACAGAATTACATTTACTAGATTACTCATTTTCATGGAAATTATGAAGAATACTGATTCAGAGTAAACCGGGAACATAGGAAGTTAAGAAAGGAGATGGCATTCTGGGACTTTTCAGCCTCCTCAATGAGTTCCCAGAGGCACTCTTTCCCATACCTCTTCTACTCACACTGCTTGCAATTGACTTGAGTCACATTATCATAAAAATATCTTCCCAAAGAGTTCTCAGTTTAAAAAAATTATTGTGTTCCATAATTCACTTAGAATTCATTGGTTTGCATTTTGAACTGCATTTTCCCATAACATTAATGGTTTCTGTTTAGCTACCAAAACCTCTCTGACGTATAACATAGCTGAAATGTACTTAGTACCATACTGGTAAAGCGCAAATAATAAACTTGATTAGAAGATTCTTATAATTGCTAAAATTTAATAAATATGATCATAATAATTGCAACCTTGTATCAGGATATGCATTTAACACAATCTCATGAAAATCTTCGAAGATATCATACCCCATTTTTATAAAGGAGAAAACTTTCTTGAGCCAGATTAATTAACCAAAAAACACATAATTATTCAATTTTCAGGATTTGAACTCAGATCTAATACAAATTTGATATTTCTAGTTCCTCAAACTCTCTGAATGTTAATGTAAGAAGAAGAAAAAAAAAAAAAACTGGCATCAAAGGTAAGAAATTCAATTTTACTTCCAGTTCTGTTGAAAATATGCTTTGGGCAAGTCCTTTGACTTCCCTGGATTTAATTCACTGGTGAGCTGAACAGTTTGGACAACTGGTCTTTAAATTTATCTCGATGATAAATTTCTCATCCCCTCTAAATGCACCCCTTTTAAAAACTGTTTGTTCCAGAGCTAAAAATTTTAGAAACTTTTCTTCCTAGTCAATCAAAATATATCTTCCAATAATTTCCAAAAATTTTTCTCCTAGAACCATACTGAACAAACCCATATGCTCTTCTGCATCCATCCAATCAGTAACTGCACAAGGCAGTACAAGCCTTAGGGGATCCAGAAAGGCTACAGTCAAGTGGGTAGAAATGAAACTATTACAATTGAAATTTACTTATTTGATACAGATATATCTGAGTTCAGTAGGAACATAGAGGAATTCTGTATGTCTGTCTGGAATATATTAGTGATGGTGTGGTTGGCGGTACTGAAGTATTAATAGAAATAAAGACTAACATCCTAGGGGCTTAACACAAATTTACGTTTCACTCAAGTAAATTTCAGTGTGGTTTGGTGATACTTCTATGCAACTCTCTCCCAAGTGATAAACTAGGAGCCAGGTTGCTTCCAACTCACAGTTTTGTCATCTTTGATCCTTCACTTATAACTGCATAGACAAAAACACAAAATGGAAAATCATGCATAAGTTTTTGTGGCTAGGGTTGTAAATCACTTTTATCACTTCTGATCACATTTCCCTGACGAGAACTCAGTCACGTGGTCCTAGCTCCTTGCAATGCTGACTGGGAAAGGTACTCTTTCAGTATTTCCACAGATCAAATTGTTTGGTGCTCAAATTGCATTATGTTTCTTATAAGAACTCAGGGAGTTTACATTGTAGAGTTGCAAATAAGTTAAGATTTGAAAAATGAGCCGAAGTTTTACAGATAATAAATCTGATGGAGGTGTTTGAGTTAGAAAGAAATTCCTGAGCAAAGATCCAGACAGACCCAAAGAAAGAACACAGCAGGTCCAGAGACCAGTATTTGTTACATAAATCTTTATTGGGTCCATATCATCCATCAGTTCCTTTGCTTAGTGCTGTACTTATCTTGGGAAAACTGGATGTCTCAGCAAGAGTTCTCCCTAAGACAAATTTTTGAGTGAAGACACTGTATTTAGAAAGTGATTCCCCAAAGCAAAAGTGAGCACACGGGAAAGTGAAGGAAGAGAAGCCAGTATGAGGTTGCATCTTCTAATTGGCTACTGATACAAGCAACATGTCACTTGGGCCTGAGGCCTGAAGACTTACATGTCTCATAACTGCTCTAAGAAGATTTGAAGTTGTGCACAAAAGATGTCCAATAGCATCCTCTTCCAGTACCGTCCACCTCTTATATTACTCAGATCCACTTTGACCTTCCATTAGTCCAATCCAGGACAAAGTTCCGTTTCAAAGGTAGTTATTAAAAGTAGATTAAGGGTACTAGCTCCAGTTCCTGCTGCTGTAACTGGTACCAAAGCACATGATTTTAATTTATTCCCTTACTTATATACTATCTGTTATGGGCTGAATGCTTACATCCCCCCAAAATGTATGCACTGAATCCCTAGCCCTCAATGTGACTGCATTTGGAGATAAGGCCTCTACAAGTAAGGTTAAATGAAGTCACAGGGTTAGGCTCTAATCCAGTAGGATTATAATTAAGAGAAACCAAGGAGCTTGCTCTCTCCTCCTCTTTCATCACCTGCACCAAGGAAAGGCCAGGTGAGCACATAATGAGAAGGAAACCATCTACAAGCCAGGAGGACAACTCACCAGGAACCACATGGACCACCACCTTGATCTTGAATTTCCCAGCTTCTGGAACTGGGAGAAACACACTTCTGGTGTTTAAGCCACTCAGTCTCTGGATTTGATTATAGCAGCCTGAGAAAATTGATACACTATCCATTGAATATTTTCCTCACCCTTAGCCTATATTTGGTTGGTCTAGTGGTCTTTCCTAGTAGTCAAGGTTGCTTGCCTAATGATATGGTCTAGAGACCCCTGAGGACTTAGGACTCATGCCTTTGTTAGGTCATGGCCTGACATGACATACACTGGCCCATTCATCATAATCAGTGGGTACAGAACCCCAAGTAAATATTCTGGTTAATAAATGTTCCAACTTACCTCCTATGTATAGTAACAATGCTAGCTCCTCATGGAAACCATGATCAGTTACCCACACCACTACTATAATCATTTTCTCACTTGCTGGTTCACTAGCATGAAGATTCCAGAGTGACTAAAATGTCACTCTAGCTTCATAAAGAGTAGGACTCTTCCTTTTTCCCTTGGAGGTAAATCCTTTAGGAAAATAGTTTCTCAAGTCCATCAGAGTCCAAGCACAAATTTTACATGTGAATTTCAAAAGACAGCACCTATTTTATGTAAATCTATTGCTTCTTGGATTCTTGTATTTTACCTGTTGCAGACCCAGCAGCATCTCTCGATCCTTGACTCAATATATTTACTCTATTCTGACGATAATGCTGAAACCCTGAGGGCAATATTACTGAGCTGGCACATTAGTTGAGTGTTTAATAAGCATTTCCACTATTCTAGTAGCCTTCTTGATGATTGAATCTAAAATAAGTAGATCCCACAGTTATGATGGTATTTTAAGCATTTTGTTAGCCTTTAACTGTGTTACTATTTGTAGCACTGAAGGCAGAAAAGGCAAGCCCATATCCTTATATATGATAATTCCAGGAAAAATAAATCATGTCTCCCTCCAGGGTGGAAGAGGTTTGATGCAATCAATCAGCACCAAGCTGACTGGTTTCACTGAGGGAGGGGCCCAGTAATGGTGCTATACACAAGTTAGAAGCATAGGCTAGGGAAAAGTTGGTTGGTGTGGGTGAAGCACTGGATATATACAGTTCCCTTTAGAGTTTGAAGAATGGGTTAGAAATTTAGATTTATACATTCAGAAGATAATTGGGAATATCAGTATGGAGTTCAAGAGTGAGACCCTGGGCTGAGTAAGGTGGGGGATAAATAGCCTATAGATGGTATATTCAGAATAAAAACTTCAGTCGCAGAGAGATTGCTATTCATTCCTGTAGTAACTCTCAAGGATAAGTCTTTGCAACTGTAAAGGAAAAGGAAGAAGACTGAAACTGAAGCAACTTCAGGCTGTGATACTTGGAAAGGTGATATGTTAAGAGGATTCTTGGGATTTTTACTCTTGTTTTCCTTGGTCATATAGCTGAAGTTGCTAGAATAGATGGTGGGTATCAACGCTGAACCAGTACTCCATTTGGAAAAAACTATTTCCCTAAGGATCAGAAAAGTTCTCCACACTTAGTTTTCCTGTAAATAACAATAACAGCTAACCACTTTTGAGTGGTTGATATATCAGCTATCATTTGAGTCTAGAACTTCCCTAAAAGCAGGCTCCTTGCTATGATGGGTTATAGTTTGGTTGAACAAATGTTCTGGTTTTCCCAGTAATATTTCAGTTTCAGACTTCAGTAATATTTCAATCACCCAGTAATATTTCAGTGTCCTCCTTCCAGGTAGCTCAAACAGTAAAGAATCTGCCTGCAATGCAGAAGACCTGGGTTAAGTCCCTGGGTCAGGAAGATCCCCTGGAGAAGGACATGGCAACCCACTCCAGGATTATTGCCTAGAGAATCCCATGGATATAGGAGCCTGGTGGGCTACAGTCCATGGATTCACAAAGAGTCGGACACAACTGAGTGACTAACAGACACACCCACATTTCATTTTCTGCCTAGGGTACCAATCCGGGTGTTATTATTAACGTGTCCGATTTCATTCTCAGAAGTGTTGATATCTATATTATCCAGTCCTCCTAGTTGTAAATATGGTAAGATATTGATCCCTTCAAGGAGGCTAGACAGCTTACCATAGCTGGGAAACCCCAAGTTAGTATTCTCTGGCCTCATCCATTTGTCTTAGTGTGCTATGCAATGTTACAAATTTTAATGTGTGCCACAATGTGAAAAAGGCAGAGAATCTGGGCAACTTGCTTGGTATTATCATCTCAATTTTAGAGGTAAGGATATGGGTTAAGTGGCACAACCAAGATCAAACTAGAAAAGAGAAGATAAAAATCCAGATCTCTCTAAATGATATTATCTTGTTTTCCAAGCATCCTAAAAAGGACATCCAGTTAATTCATCCTATGCTCAGGGATGCCAATCACATACTCATTCTGTTTATGCTGAAATCATTTTGGGACAATGATATGAGACTCTATCAAAAAGAGAAATATTTCTTACTTTTTGGAAATAATTGTGCCATTTGGGACCCAACCAAGTATTTCAGAGAAGTATTAAAACCAGTGAGCTAGAACCTGATATAGAGTATAATTTATTCTGCACACAATTTACATTTATGTGGTTTCTGACTTTGAATCCTCACATCACACTGAAACACAGCTCTCTTACCAAGCACAGTTTCAAAGTGGCTCAGCAGGTAAAGAATCTGTTTGCATTGCAGGAGATGCAGGTTTGATCCCCTGGTCGGGAAGATTCCCTGGATTAGGATATGGCAACCTACTCTAGTATCCTTATGAACAGAGGAGCCTGGTGGGCCACACTCCATGGGATCACAAAGAGTCAGACATGACTGAGCATTCGTGCACAACTTATTTACAAGTAGTTGAAAAACAATCTGGTAAAGACTTTGACTTCTCTCCATTCTAACTGGTCACACAAAGAGCTTTCCTGAATGTTTATCTATACATTCCAATCACTAAAATAGTAATGATATTCTCTCTGTAGTAGCAAGAATATTTCTCTTTGCAAAGTGTAAGTTCAATTGGAACTAAGTCAATGAAGAGAAAATTAAATCACATATGATTATGGAAAGAACTTTCCTGCCCTAACTCATCCAAAGTTACTCAGTTACTCAGTGGAAGAGTAGGGAATTAAAGCCAGATTTAGAGGGTTTCAAAAGTCCAGGGTTTTGCAATGATATTCAAAGTTATCTTTAGTGATTCATGTCACTCATCTGGATCCCCATTGTTTTGAGACAATTCCTCAAAGCTGATTCAAATCCCTTTGCTTGAATTCTCTCTCCAACCACAACTTTCTAATTTTCTCTAATTCCAATAAAGTACTTTCTTTAACATCATTAAAGTTTCCAGTTTCTCAGTCTCATCTCTCTCTCAATAATCTAAAACCATTCATTTATTTCTGGCTTTACTTTCTGATACTAGCCAGGTGATACTTTTTGGCCAACAATTTCCACCAAGCTTTCCCCCAATACTATTGGATTCCCTTTCTAACTATCCTGGGTAAACCCTACTGGCCCTTTTAATGAGATTCCTTTGTGAAGCAATGTAATTAACTAGATAAGAACTTGAAGAGACTTGAAGGCATTTGGTCACTGGAACAGAACATTCAAGCCTTGTAAATAAAATGCCATCATCCAGAAAATTTGGTCTACATGATCCCATTTATTCTGGTCCATTAAGTGATTGGTTAAATATTTTGAGCATTTGGGTGTCAGCCCCTACCTATGGTTGTTCAGTTCCTTTTGAGCACAGATAATATTTAATATCTTAATGCTACAATCCCACATGCCTTGAGGCCAAGAAAAATAAAGAAGCAATATTATAATAAATAAAGACTTTAAAAGGTCCACATTAAAAAAAACTTCAAGAAAAATAAAATTTAAAAAGTTTCTTCTAGTAACATGAAATATATTTTTTGGTTGGGGGGTCATGCTCTGTGGCTTGAGGGATCTTAGTTCCCTGACCAGGGATTGAACCCAGGCCCTCTGCAGTTAAAGTTCAGAGTCCTAAACTTTGGGCCACCAGGGAATTCTGAAACATATCTTTTAATAACCAAATGTTTTTAGGTATTTCATTAGGAAATGTTTAAGTTATATTATTGTGATACAACTATTTCAAGAAATAGGCTAGTGATGTTTTATTAATATATTTAAAGATTTTTCTATTAAATTAATGAAATTCATCAATTTAAAGAATATACTTAATAAAAAGTACTAAAACTTTATGAATATATACACTAAAAAGCATACACAGGCACATTCAATACAATCATATCAAATATATAATTGAATATTGATATTTATGAAATGGGACTATAACCAGACTTACTCTTTCCCAAGTTACCTATATATATAAGATCAATTTCATTATTCATTGATCCTTGCTTTGTAAGGCACAGAGTAATAGAACTAAGCTTATATTTGTGAGCATGAAAAGAAAAATTTTAGGATGAAAGTGACTGTCAAATTCAACATGGTTTTGATCTTTACCTCTGCAAAAACACAAATGCTCAAGCTTTGGTGTCATAAACTGTAAATTATGAATGCTAAAACCATAGAGGAGTTGTAATGATTCTAAGTTTCCATTTTTAAAAACTGTAACTGGTTATCTCCACTTCCTACTTCAAATTTGGAAACAAAACAATGTAATATTAAATAATCACTTTTACTGAAAGAATTAGTGGTTCAGGCTCAGTAAAAGTGGAATAGAAAGTGAAAGTGAAGTCACTCAGTCCTGTCCAGCACTTTGTGACCCCATGGACTGTAGCCCACCAGGCTCCTCCATCCATGGAATTTCCTAGGCAAGAGTACTGGAGTGAGTTGCCTTTTCCTTCTCCAGGGGATCTTCCCGACTCAGGGATCGAACCCAGGTCTCTCTCATTGCAGGCAGATAGTTTTCTGTCTGAGCCATCAGAGATTACAACCAGATTTAGGGTGGAAAGAATTCAAAGAATCAATAGGTCTTGCAAGCCTTACTTATCAAGGAACACTAGTTCAGTTAACAAATGCTTTTTGAGCACCCATTTATAGGGTTTCCCTGGTGGTTCAGATGGTAAAGAAACTGCCTTCAGTGTAGGAGACCTGGGCCCAATACTTGGGGTAGCAAGATCCTCTGTTGAAGGGAATGGCTACCCACTCCAGTATTCTTGCCTGAAGAATTCCATGAACAGAGGACCCTGGTGGGCTATAGGCCATAGGGTCAAAAAGAGTCAGACAGGATTGAGTGACTAACACTTTAACTTTTTATAAGCTTACAGTAGTTCCTGCATCACTCTTGATGCTGTGTCACTAAGTGGCATTTGGTCCATTGTTTTGGATCACTGCAATATTCAATCTCCATTCAACTGTTTCATTTGGTCAGAGCAGGGCTTTCTGTCAAGGCAGCAGCTAAACCATTAGAGTCACTCTTCCCTCTCCTTCCTCTGCCCTCTTCAATCTACAAAGGCACTACTGGGATTTAGCCTCTAGGCAAAATGTAACCAATCTTGTTTTAGGATACCATTTGCCTGATCACCAGGCAAAATATCAGCCTGTTGTCTTTATTTCCTTTCAGTTCAGTTCAGTTGCTCAGTCATGTCAGAATCTTTGTGACCCCACGAATCGCAGCACGCCAGGCCTCCCTGCCCGTCACCATCCCCCGGAGTTCACTCAAACTCATGTCCATCGAGTCAGGGATGCCATCCAACCATCTCATCCTCTGTCATCCCCTTCTCCTCCTGCCCCCAATCCCTCCCAGCATCAGAGTCTTTTCTAATGAGTCAACTCTTCGCATGAGGTGGCCAAAGTATTGGAGTTTCAGCTTTAGTATCAGTCCTTCCAATGAACACCCAGGACTGATCTCCTTTAGGATGGACTGGTTGGATCTCCTTGCAGTCCAAGGGACTCTCAAGAGTCTTCTCCAACACCACAGTTCAAAAGCATCAATTCTTCAGCACTCGGCTTTCTTCACAGTCCAACTCTCACATCCATACATGACTACTGGAAAAACCATAGCCTTGGCTAGACGGACCTTTGTTGGCAAAGTAATACCTCTGCTTTTTAATGTGCTAGCTAGGTTGGTCATAACTTTACTTTCAAGGAGTAAGCATCTTTTAATTTCATGGCTGCAGTCATCATCTGCAGTGATTTTGGAGCCCCCCAAAAATAAAGTCTGCCACTGTTTCCACTGTTTCCCCATCTATTTCCCATGAAGTGATGGGACCAGATGCCATGATCTCAGTTTTCTAAATGTTGACCTTTAAGCCAACTTTTTCACTCTCCTCTTTCACTTTCATCAAGAGGCTTTTTAGTTCCTCTTCACTTTCTGCCATAAGGGTGGTGTCATCTGTGTTATGCCCAGAGTCCGAGTCCCCAAAACTGAGAGAATAAGATGTCCACAACAATGCAAAAGCATAAAGGGGTTTATTGCTAACTCAAGTTAGGGCCCAGGTGTCATCCAGCACAGTGGAATCCGACAAGAGCCCCGAGCTCTGAATCACATATACTTTTATACAGACGGTTCTTTGTTTCTGTAACAGCATAGCTGATTGGTTAAACCGTACACATGCGCGGGACTTTTAAACCTTGCATCTCTATCTGGATTGGCTTGGGTCTGGCACGGGCGGGGGGCTATGGGGATTTTTCTGATTGGTCTAGCTACACTGCCTGTGGGAGTTCCCAGTGCCTCAGCTTTCCTAGAGACTAACCCTCAGGCCTAGCCTGCCCCTTAGAGCCTGTCCTGGCTCCAGTTTGGTCCTAACATTCCCCTCTGTCTTCAGCTACATAGAGGAATCTTCCTCTTTATTTTGGGGCAGGGCCTGATACTGTTGCCTCAGTACTAGTACCTGGACTGTATTGCACTGCTTAACAAATGTGATAAGTCTATTTCGGATACAGGGGCGAAGAGTGAGAATCAGTTAGTAGCACTATGAGAGGGCCCATCAGGGTGGAAATCAGCGTTGTTAACCATGGAGACTGTTGGAACCAGGACTCAAACCATCCCTGTTGGGCCTCTCACTCTCTTTTCCTTTGGGCTAGCCCTTCCCTTACTTTGGCCATAGATTTTTTACTACCCCTGAGTGATTCACATAAAAATAACGTTCTTCCCCTAACGCAGTACATAAGCCCCCTGAGAGACTTCATAATTGGGGCGGAGGTCTCTCTTTTTCTTTAACTTCTTCCTGCTGTGCATGGGAGTAGGCCTGCCTAATAGAGCAGTTAATGACCTCAGTGTTTCTCCCGGTATGAGAAGATGCAAGAATTGGGACTCATAAAATCTTCTCCTGAAAAGATCTAACTATCTGAAGGCCTGTTCTGCCAGTTTTTCCCAGCGCACAGAGTGCCTCATTCCTGATTTTTACCCTGAACTCCTTTCAGGGGCGTTCAAAGTCAGCAGTTGCAGCGGCCATGATTTAATCTTCGTGGATGTAGATGGCGAGTGTCAGTCTTCAGTTGGCAGAGCCCCTTTTTGCTCATAAACTTGACCATGATTGTGAGGGGGGCACTTCATGACCATTTTATCCCATGGTGCTGAGAGTGTCCATTCTCAGGTAAACAGGCCACTCAATGTGCTGTTACTGGACTAGGCCATAAAACAGTATTTTTAAATTCTCTGGACCACCTGTCTTACTAGCTTTTTGGTCCAGGAAAATATTCCCTCTTGTTGCTTCTTGCCATATCTAGAGTTACACTGTTACCATCATCGATCTCATATGGGACTATATATTATTCTATTAGAGGCCTCATACACACATTTGACAGTGTAAGAAACAGCAATTTTGTAAGACAGGGGAAATACAAATAACATAGCCAGCAGTATTAGTAAAGTCACAAGTAAGACTTATGTTAAGAACTTCCATTAGATGTAGCCCAGTATATCTTCAGGTCATCTGACTTAGTCCGCCCTATAGAATCTTTATCTTTCAGGGAAATTACATGTTGGCACCATTTATAAGGCACATAGCCCAGTTTTCTAGTGTTACTAGACTGATTATCTTTAGTATGATTTAATTTTTTTCTTTTCAACATAGAGGAGACTTTAAACCTAAATTACTGTAGCCTGGTATTATGTATATAAATCCATCCCATAATTGTGGGAGATTTTCCCCTCTTTTGCGGAAACTTTTCTTGTTCTGATTGACCTTGGGTAATAGAAAAAAGCTCAAATTTATAGCCAGAGTCAGAGCAGGCATTATTAATTGGCCTGGTGAGGGGATCCTATCTAGTAATACCATAGTGACCCGAATATGACTATAATTTTAAGTAAATTTTCTCAGGGCCAACCAGTTAGAGTCTGGTAGTAGAGAAATTTACCAAGGTAACCCAGAACTAGACACAGGTAATTGGCCACAAACCCAACAATTGGATTGATTTTTAAACCTAGCATAGGATCAGGCCTATGATAGAAAAGCATTTGACTTATATGCAAAGGTCTAAGAAGTCAAGAAAACATAAATGATCATACGAATCAGGTCTAGCATCTTGGGGAAGCTGTCTTCCTCTGATGTCATCGTCTTCTCATCCTGGTGTACTGTAGTTTCTCCTGATAAAAAAAAGTCCTTCCATCCATGTTGGAGACAGTCCCTTAAATTATGTCTTTTTCCAGTCCTGGTTGCAGGTCATGAGGCATCTGATCTTTATCCAAAGATAGATTACTGAGATAAGCTTCAGAAACAAACTCAGGGTGTTCTTTAAGAATTCAATTAAATTTTACATTAACATCACATAACAGCAAAGAACTATCTAAGAGATGAGTCTTACTAGATGCAGACCTCCATTAACAAACTGGTATTTAGCACTTTGAAATATCTTTTGCTCCTTAAAGTTACTCTTATTTTTATTAAATATAACCAAATTAAGGCTAGTTTGTTTGTAAAATAGGTCTGTTCTCACTGATTTGGGGCTGATGATATTTATAACCATAATTGATTATAGGCTTTTTATTTTGCTGAAACATTTATAGAGTCTCAGACTGAACTTTAAAATAAAACAGGGCTGGGAAACTCACACCAAAGGCTTATCACAGATTTCGCCTAACAATCTAGGTGAATTCTTCCCTTTTTAAGGTCTCAAAAATTTCTTGAGATTTTTGTATCCGTGAGATAACCTTCCTAACTCATTTGATAAACTTACTGGAAACCTAAGAACTTCCAATTTTTGGAGGAGTCAGATAGAAAATATAATTGTTTTGTTTATAACATTTAATTTTACCAAAGTATTGTCATAATTAGTTTGAGAGGAAGATTTCCCCTACTCCCTGAAAACATAAGATTCAACCCCATAATTTTTCAGATAGAAACCATAAAAGTTATAAGCATATTCACTGGCTCATTCAGTCCTTTTGCTAACTTTTCTGAAGTCATCAGGTTTTCCATTAATATACCAGGACGTATCAGAATGTTAAAAACTCCATATAATTTTTAGGATATCTGTATTAATAATTTTACCCTACATTATAATATGAGCAGATTTATTAATCATCTGATAATCTTTTTATGTAATTTAACCAACCAAATAAACACAGTTTAATATCTCTCTTTGGGATGCTTCAGGGGCCCTCTGAAGCACCCCAAAGTTAGCTAGAAGCCAAAAGTGCTTCATAGAATGATTTAGGAAGTTTTGTCAACAAATATCAGAAAGGATTCGAGCACTCAGTCAGATGGGACTATAGGTCACTGTGAGACAATAGCTATTCACTCAGCCAAGGTAACAATATGGGATTTCAGAGGCAAATACAGAACAGACCATTTAAGAGGCAAATGAACTTAAATCTATTGTCAAATGCAGTTCAACATCTGAAGAAAGTGTGTCCTTTTAACAGAGATAAAAGCCAAATTCAAGTTTTTGCACCAGCTTATTTTTAGTCATTAACAGTCCTAAATTTCTTTAGCTTCTTTGTAAGAGGAAACTAATGTTCAGTAATAAATGTTTCAAAATTTTACTCTATTTGGAAATGAGCTAGCTAGTCAGTGAACTTCCATCACTTAGTTTAGCACAACCCAATTCAAGTTACCCCAATTTGGACAGACTATTTCAGACAGACATTCCTAAAGCATAATTATTTTTAATAGAGTCTATCTAAAAGTTCATATCTCATTTACATTTTTTTGAAGTTTTTTTTTTTTACTTGAGGTAATTTTCTTGTTGACAAACTTGTAACAGATATAATATTTAACATATTAAACCTAGGTACAATGAAAATATTTTTTTTAACGTTAAGTACTCTAAGACATGTCTATATCAAATAGGTCAACAAACAAATATTAATATCAGGTATTTAACACTTAATATTTCCCAGTTCACATAAACCTGGAATTTATTGTTTAATTTAGAATTACTTGATTTGTAAGTGCTTACCTTTTAAGCCAAATAAATAGATCTCATACACAAACTAACCTCAAAAATATTACCCAGAGACAGAGACATACCAAGACATATTTAGACAGACACAGTGCAAGGTCTAGCTTCAAGTCTTTTTTTTTTCTCAATGTCATGAGTTAGAGATAGTCTAGATAAGTGTTTTTAAGAGCCCTGGTCTCAAGGCACAGGGAAAGAAAATCAAGTTCTAACAAATGGCGGCAGGTCTAAACCCATGGTGGCCAGACAAAGCAAAATGGCCATCAAAAATCACTACACAGATCACAGAGTTAAAACACACACATATAAATCCGGCAGTCCTCATCAAAGTGAAAGTGAAGTCGCTCAGTCGTATCAGACTGTTTGCGACCTGTGGACTGTAGCCCACCAAGCCTTTCCGTAACATCAAAGATTTTAAGGGAGGAAAGGAAGCCAGGTTGAAAGAAGAAGGGGGAGGAGGCGGGAGAGGGGGGCAAAAGGGGTGGCCTTACAGACGTCTCCTGCCACCTACAGATACCCAGGTATTACGGGACTCTTCCCTGGGCTTCCAGAGAAGGGAGGACTGGAACTCGGCCCTACCAGAAATCAGAACCAGAATTTGAGTTCTCTGCCAAGAGGAGGTGATCAGTCTCCAATCCTCAGCTCAGGCTGAGGGCCCTTTGAGCAGATTTCTGCGTCCAGGACCAGGGGACTAGAAAAACAGGGAAGGATAGGAAGGGTTAAGGAGAGGAGACAGAGAGGGAAGAGGAGAGAGATCAGTAAAGTCTCTTGTTTCTTACCGGTCGGGGCACTCTGGCCAGTTGTCCACGTCAGGAGGAGACCAGGGACAAAAGTGTCCCAGTTGCGGCCACTGGGTCTGGTCCATTGGCAGACAAGCTGGGCCCTGAGTACCCCGAGTGGTCAGGATGTCAGTCTCGGCTTTTTCACCAATAACGATAGATTTTGCGCCCGGCAGGATGTCCACAGAGCCAGCCGCCTCCCCAGCACAATGCCAGGCCTTGGCCTTACGCTGGACTTAACCAGAATTAACACCTGTGTACAGAGATCTCTCCTCCTAGTGAGGAAACCCCTTCTGCCAGGAGAGTGTTATTCTTCCCAGTTAAAGGGATCCCAGACAAGCCCCCAAATGTTATGCCCAGAGTTCAAGTCCCCAAAACTGAGAGAGAATAAGACATCCACAGCAATGCAAAAGCATAAAGGGGTTTATTGCTAACTCGAGTTAGGGCCCAAGTGTCATCCAGCACAGTGGAATCCGACAAGAGCCCCGAGCTCTGAATCACATATACTTTTATACAGACGGTTCTTTGTTTCTGTAACAGCATAGCTGATTGGTTAAACTGTACGTGCGCGAGAGACTATTAAACCTTGCATCTCTATCTGGATTGGCTCGGGTCTGGCATGGGCGGGGGGCTATGGGGATTTTTCTGATTGGCCTAGCTACACTGCCTGTGGGAGTTCCCAGTGCCTCAGCTTTCCTAGAGACTAACCCTCAGGCCTAGCCTGCCCCTTAGAGCCTGTCCTGGCTCCGGTTTGGTCCTAACAATCTGCATACTGTACTCATTGAAATTTGTGCTTTCCTTTCAATGTTCTACTCCTCATTTCCTGTCCAAACTTTTCTACTATGATACTAATTATTAAAAGCCTCAACTCCGTCCCCTAATGCATTCTGACTTGAGTATCACCTAGGAAACCTGAGACCCCTGTGCCTCATTCACATGGGAGCTTTTATTCTCCCATATTCACTCAGGCTCAGGGTTGACAGGAAGAGCGGGGCTCTCCCCGTCATCACAATGATCTGTAGGCCGTGACTCTTCCACTCTTTTGTTAACATCTCGTATCCTGTGTGAATTCACCCGTGTGAATTTCACGTGAACTTGTCATGGTCTCCATCACTCTCTCCCCGTTCATGACTGACTTCACCACCAAGCCCACTATCTTCCTCTCCACCACATTTCCTTCAGTCATTCTTAACAGCCTCAACATTTCTATCTGTTAGGTAGGTAGAATCAGGAAAAGGAGTCCAAAATGGCAGTGGCTAAAAGACAAGGAAAGGAAAAGCCTGAGAAAATAGAACAGAAGAAGGTCCGAGGACCAGAGTGAAGACCTCAGGTAAAAAAAACAACACTCCTGGCTGGCCCAATTTACATAGGACAGGCCCAGGGAGAGATAAACATATAAATAGAGGAGCCAAAGCTAGCGCTCTCTCTCTCCCCCCGCCCACCGCGCGCTGGGGTGCTCTTCTCCTCATGTCTTTGGATCCATGTGTCCTCATGCCTCGAAGATGGATTTTCCCACTGTCTTCTAAATAACATAGAGCTATAACACTAAGCTGTAACACTGATTTGTCTAAGAGCTATAACATGGTCCATTAGAGACCTGAGAGCTATAACACGGTCTATCCAAGACCTGAGAGTTGTGACACGCCAAGGGGGATTTAATGTCCGTCACTCCAAATCTTTGTTGTGACGAGACAAAGAACCGAGGAACGTACACTTGCGTGACATATCTATCCATCACAGCGGTCTATACCCCATCTCAATTACATTCATACGCACATCCTTTCTGCCAAATAACTGGGCCATTTTGGAAACGTCCTATGATTCCAATTCACTTACTCTTAATATACACAATGAACCAGATCTCCATTACTTTCCTTCACCTCTTTATAAAAAATTTTTTCAGCTGCACCTGTGGGCATGTGGGATCTTAGTACCCAATCAGAGATTGAACCTGTGCCCCCCATCCCTGCCTAACCACATTTGAAGGCAGAGTCTTAACCCCTGGGCTGCTGGGAAAGTCCCTCCCTTATCACTTTTAAAAACATCCATCACCCTCTTCTGCATTGTGCTCCTTTCCCTGCTTAGATCTCATCTTCAGAAGTGCTTTCACTTCCTTGCGAATACTCTTAAATCACTTTCCCCTCCTGTTTATCTTACTCTGCCATTTTTTGCCAGGTGAAACTCAAGCTTGATCAAACTCAGCTATCCTGTTGCTCTGTGCTTGCACCTAAGAGGCTATATGTTGTTGGAAGAAAGGACACAGGTATGCTGATAGACCTCATTTTAATTTATGAACTCTGCAATGCCTGGTGATTCTACCACACTTCTCCAGAAAAATTACTTTCCCCTTCTCCACTCTACCACCCTTTTCTGATAGCCACCCTTTCCTCCATCTCATTCTTAGCTGAAAACATTGCAGGATAATTTCCCCCAAAACAATCAGGAAAGAAACAATTTCATCTTCTCTCTGAGGCTAGCACTTCCTTCCCTTTGCCTCTTCTTCTTGCCACTGTCTTCTTCCTGTTTTAATGGATCAAGTATCCTGCTCTCATAGAAGGCCTTCCCCTCCTCTGGTGCTCTGGAGGCCACGGTATTCCCTTTCTTTACTGAACATCATTTTCTTCCTCACCACAGGATCATTTATATTTGCCCACAAATTTTCTGGTAGCTCATGGGTTTTCCTGGTGGTTCAGATGGTAAAGAATCTGCCTATAATGTAGGAGACCTGGGTTCGATCCCTGGGTTGGGAAGTTCCTCTGGAGAATGAAATGGCAATCCACTCCAATATTCTGGCCTGAAGAATTTCATGGACAGGCAGGGGAGCCTAGTGGGTTACAGTCCATGGGGTCGCAAAGAGTCAGACACAACTGAGCAACTAACTCTCTTTCATGCCTTAATATTCATCTTTTAAAAAGACCCCATAATTCTTTTCAGTTTTCATTTTGGTATCTGCCCCATTTTAAAGAACCTTTTGTACTCATTGCTTCCTCTTCCTCACATTCTATTTGTTCTTAGTCTGACTGTAACTGAACAATCATTAACTGAAATAATTTTTTTCAAGGTCACTAACATCTTACATCTTCCCAGTCAATGGCAAATTTTCTGTTCCCCCTTTTCTCAACATCTCAGTAGGAGTCAACAAATCTGACTAATCTTATCTCTTAATTTCATTTTCAAGGTTTTTGAGACCATATTTATACAGTGTTTTTTTCTCCCTTCTTGGGACATTCTTTCTCAATTTTCTTTACTGGCTCCTCTTTTTTTAGATCTATAAGTATAGGAAACCCCTAGGGCTCTGTCCTCAGCCTTTGTCTGTTCTCTAGAATACACGTCCTTAGGCGATTTTAACTATTCACATGGCTTCAAATGTCATCTAAATGCCGATTCTCCTCATACAAAGTACTGCAATTAATCTCGATGAATAAACAAATGAATGGCAAAAGGGAAATCATTTCCATAATCTTGTATGTATCTTGTATATGTCTTACTGTGTAACCTTGGGAAAATTACTTAATGCATTTATGCCTCAATTGGTAACATTACTTAATGTCTGGAGTTCTTATGAAAATTAAATGATAATGTAACCAAAGCACTTAGCCTAGTGCCTGACAAACAGGAAGCCCTCAATAAATTCAAACACAACAATACATATTAGTTATATCAGGGATGGGCTATTATTTAGAAAACACAACTAAGCCAAACAAAACCAAGTTCTTAAATTTTCATCTCAAGATCATATTTACAAGAATATCACAATCACTTGGCATTTCAAGAACTTTTATTCATGAGCTTTTGTATTTAATTAATCTTTTTTTTTTTTTCAGCCAAGGTGATGGTTTCATGGCTCCTCCACACATGACCAAAAGCAATCTGTCCCCTCTATCATATATAAGAATGGAGTCAACTGAATAGACACTTAGGGTAGGTGTTAGTTATCAAATACATACATGGGGTTTAAGTCTATCCACAATGGGAATAATTGGAATATTTACTCCCATTGGGGAATATAAGCAAAATGAAAACATAACTGATTCCTTTTAAATTCTTACAGTTTTATAGAAATACAAACAATTTTTACCTACAATGTCTCATTTTATCTTTAAATCAATCTTATGAGGTGGCAGAAAGACTATAATTTTTATCTTATAGTTGAAAATAGTGAGGTTAATTGACTCCCACGGTTTATAATTGGCAAATTCATACCTGGAAAAAAACAGTTCTTGATTGCTAGTCTGCTGAACATTCCAGTACTAGTCCTCAGTGCTTTGCCTTGGTAGATATTGTGATGAACTGATTTTATTATATTAAATAGAACAGGTTGTTTTTCACTTGTTAACACCAACACCTCTATTTTATTGCCATCCAAAAGATTTCCGTAATACCCCTTGACTGAGAAGCTGCACTTATCTGTGCTTTAGTCTACTGTATATAACTTTACAAACCATGAAACCTGGTACATTAACACTTGAGAGTTTCCATAAGGCCGAAGACACACAGACACTCACCAGTTATAAAGCATGACCAATGAAGGAGAAAGGGGTATGAAAAAGGCAGAGCCTACAGGGAGATTTCCTTACAAAGCCTAGAGTAGACAGCAGGTTCAGAATCACTCAGAGCTGGTCTTCATCAGCCTGTCGTGATATTTGAAGAAAAACAAACAAACTTTTGAGTGTATTTTCTCAACTAAAACCGAGGACCCTAATATCTAACTCACAGCATCATCATGAAGATTAGTGCCTAACATATTACTGGTGCTTAATAAGCATTTGTTCCCATCTCAATTCCCACAAAAACCACTGGTTCCTTTGGGTTAAACATGTCACCCTGCAGGAAGAGGGAAGACCAATTCCAACTGGGCATTTTATTACCAAGTGCAGCAGAGAGTAATTAAAATCAAATGTACACCTTTGTTTTGTTCTTTGTTTTGAATGCATTCATCTTGTTTTTTAAAATTGTCAATTACAATGCAGGGAAAAGGCTGTATGAAAGGTATTAGAATGTTTATATTCCTCAGCGTACTGAAAATGTCATTTTAAAAGTAAAAGCTTAAGAAAAATTTGATAGTAATTAATTTGAAGAAGAAATGAACTCTTAGACAAGTATTGCTTTGATTCCTTAATGAGATTTTTGCTGATAAATGAACATAATCTCATGTATTATATACAGAGTCTCCTTTAAAAATCTGCCTCCATTAGTCTTTCAAAAATGTCATCTTTTACTCATCCACATCACGGTTTTTCTCACTCAAATAGCCCCTAATTACTAGAAAGGAAAGAACAAAAAGGACTAGGATATGAACCGTATTACTTTTCAGAATCTAGAAATCTGCTTAAGATGTATTTTCATAATTATAGCTTACACAGATATCCTGGAAGTAAAAGACGCTGAGTATTTCTAATTATCTTATAGATTATCAAGTTAGAAGAGAAAACGGCCAAAATAATTAAATGAGCATCTACTTGTGAGGATAAACTGATTAAACAACCTTTATGAGCAAAAGAGAATTTCCACAGTCACATCATAAATGGATCTATTAACTTTAAAAAATCTTTTATTTTGTATTTGGATATAGTCTCTTAACTTTTAATATTGTTTTAAAGTTTGAACTCTTAAGCTGTAAAAGTTATAACTTTTTAAATGGTTTTACTCATAGCACATATAAATTACTTTTTAGTCAGAAAAGACATTTCAGATTTATTTCATAACAATCCAGCCACAGGGTGTTATTTTAGTCCCACTTAGCAGACAGCTAGAAACTGAATATCACAGATATAAGTAATCTGTCCAGGATATACTTCAAATAAGTGGAATGAATAGTTTGAACTTGAGCCTGGGTCTCTTGAGCCCACTTTGCCAATGCTTTTCACTATTCACTTTGTAGACTTACAAGACTTTGATTTGAGTCCCATATTAGTTGCTTCTGGGCAGTCAATTTTGGGTAAGTCAACTAACTTCTCTGAAGCTCAGGTATCTTTTTTTAAATTTAATTTTATTTTTCAATATTGTACAATTTTATTTGTCAGTTGCATCTCAATATAGGGATGGTGGGAAACCTCATGTCATTCGGGTTCTTTCTTTATGTCTTCAGTTGTAGATCTTTTCTAGTAGGTTTTGGTCTTTTTCTTAGATGGTTATTCTGCAGATGTGATCTGGCTGTGCTCCTGAGAAATGAATTCAGGGTCTTTCTATTTTGCCATTTTGCTAATGCAAAAAAAAAGAAAAAGAAAAAGAAACAGCAACATACCCTCAGGTATCTTTCTTTTCAAATGGGTAAAGTAACATCTAGTTTCCTTTCAAGGCTTTAGAAAGAGCAAAGGACATAATGAATGTTAAAACATTTCAGAACAGATTTTAATATTCACATTAAAAAGTCAAACAGTTTGAGGGTTGAATGGTTATAGAGACTGACTGCCTGGCAGAATGGAAAGAACAAGACCCCGAGTGAGCCTCAGATATAAATAAAGCTCTAAATTCCTATTTTTTCACTTCCTAGCTTTGTACCTGACCCACATTCCTTATTTTCTGAGGATCGCTTTCCTCACTTGTAAAACTGGCACACACAATAAGTGCTGCTCCATGATCTGTGCCCGATTTACTCCCTTTTAAACTGAAATAGTTATTATTCAGGTTTTATTATATTCTGGATATTTGTTTAAAGAGAAATTTAATAGCTACTCAGCAAAGGCATACTTGCCATCTTTGCTAGTGGTGGTAATTTCCTCACTAATTCGAGTCCGACTCTTGTGACCCCATTGACTATAGCCCTCCAGGCTCCTCTGTCCATAGGATTTTCCAGGAAAGAATCGTGGAGTGGGTTGCCATTTCCTTCTCCAGGGGATCTTCCTGATCTAGGGATTGAACCTAGGTCTCCAGCATTGCATGCAGATTCTTTGCTGAGCCACCAAGAAAGCCCTTCTTTAGTGTGATCAGATTTTATCTTGTACCTGCAAATCCCACCTTCACGTTACAGACAGGTCTATCAGACTGAACAAAATAGAAGTAATTTATACCCTTTTCAGTGGAAAACAAAACACAACAAAATCCTATCCTGAAATTCAAGCAGATGAGAGGAAGATCCGAGAGAGAGAAAAGAAAAGATCTGTATGAATATGAAACTTTGGCCCAGCTCTCAAAGCTTATGGAGAAACACAGAGGTTTTGATCACTGGGTAAAGAACAGACTGTTGGGATCCTTTCTGTGTGCAAAACAGTGCACTTGGACCACCTAGGAAGGTGTGAGGCTTAGACACCTGAGCCATGGGAATGACTGAGGGGCATCAAAAGATCTCAGAGAAGCTTGCTAATGCAAACTAGCTTTCCCTAAAGGCCCTGTTAAAAAGTCACCCATGGTCAAGTTTGAGCATCAAAATATCTATTTGCTTTCCTGGTTTTTGTATTATTTGATTCTCAAGTTCCTTCTTGCGAAAGCAGCACATGTCCAAATGAAAATTCTGTAAATACAAGGGCAGCCAAGACTCATATCTTGCCATCACTCCCCAAACTGCTCTTGAGGGGGACCTGGCACAACCCACCCATGAAATCTCCGGCTGAGACCCTGGCAGAAAACAGACTGCTTCACGCATTAGCAGCCCAGAGTTATTTTGGGTCTGCCACTTACCAGCAATGTGTGCTTGTGTGGGTCACTTAACCTTTCTGGGCTTCTGCTTCTTATCTATAAATCTACGAGGCTGGACTGAAGACTGAATATCTGTCAGATCCTTCTTCTCCCAGTGTTCTCTGATCCAACTTATGAACCAATAATAAGGATTCCCAAACTAAAACAAAGTCAGTGTTGCCTCCAATTTGGAATGCACTGACGTGATGTTACTAGATTTAGTGTATCTGTGGAGAGGGGGAAAAAAAAACAAAAAACAGTTTACCGGCAGCCTGGGTGAGTCAAAAGGCCAAACTATTTTTGGTAAAGACCACTAAACAGGCTTGGGCATTTATATGCATTTTCTCAGCAACAGGACACAGGCATCTTGCCCACATTCCAGGGAAAGACCTACCAACACCTTTGCTACAGTCCAATTGTGAAATAAACGTACTTAGCTGAATAAGGACAACTCACAGTGAATGCTGGTGTTTTGTGTTTTGTTTTGTTTTTTTTTTTTTTTCAGTCTGCAAGTTGGTTATCTTGTCAAGCTGGTAGTCATCAGGTGGGAGTTAAGCATTTCTGGACTACTTTTTTCCATTTGCCTATACTAAATTGAATTAAGAAGTCGTCACCTTATAAAGATTCCTGTGGCGAGGGCTAAGAGAGTTCGGATGACAACTTTGTAAATGACAGGCCGACAAATAGTTTTTCTAGTACATAAGGATGATTAGGATAAAGAATATATTTTCCTTTTATCATCAAAACTTTTGACATTTCAGGTAGTGCAGCTCTGATGGAGAGAGCTAACTCCAGGATGTAAAGTAACATTTACTGATGCTAAGTCGCCCTACTGGGTGGTGCATTTGGAAACCGCCAAGAGAATCAATTCTAAAAGTTCTCTTCACCAAGAAAAAACTTTCCTTGTATCTATATGAGCTGATGGATGATAAAACTTATGGTGATTAATTTTTCACAATAAAAGTCAGTCAAGTCACAATGCTATAGACATTCAACTTACACAGGGAGGTCTGTCAGGGATGACTCAGTAAAATTAAAAGGAAAAAAGTTTATAAGGAAAATGTTTAATGAAAATTAATCAATTTTAAGAAAAAAAAGTGCTAACACCCATAATTAGCACATTAATGAGCAGCAGAATACAACATTTAGAAGTGAGAATTTGAAAACCACAGTGTTGAAATGTGAATTTCAGCTCTGTCTCTTTTATTCACTCTGACACCTTGGGCAAGAAATAGCCTCTGGGAGATTCAGTTTTCCTCTCTGTATAATGGTGAGAACCACTGCACCTAATGTGAATATAAATACACATATGATACAGTCAGCATGCAGGCTAATGCTTAAGCACTAAGTCAACACTATCAGCATTAATAATCTATTACAAAAGTAAACTTTGAATTATGCTTTGTATAATTATATACTTTGTATCTTTTGTATTAGGTATTGTATTGTAAAAAGTTAACCAGATTTACCCTCAATTCTGCTAAACATGAACCTCTGAAGACAAGGGGCTTGGTCAAGCCATCTTCCAACCACCAGGGAACTGAGAAACGGAGGTGACACTGAAAAGACAGATGGAAGAAATGTAGAAAGGATAGTCAGGCTGCTAAAGCATTATTTATACTATAGTGTCATTTAGATTCTTGATCTAGGCAAAGAAACTTTAGTCTTGAAATGTTCAGTTGTGTAAGCTAGTTCAGTTCAGTTCAATCGCTCAGTCATGTCCGACTCTTTGCGACCCCATGAATTGCAGCACACCAGGCCTGCCTGTCCATCACCAATCCCCGGAGTTCACTCAAACTCATGTCCATCGAGTCGGTGATGCCATCCAGCCATCTCATCCTCTGTCGTCCCCTTCTCTTCCTGCCCCCAATTCCTCCCAGCATCACAGTCTTTTCCAGTGAGTCAACTCTTCCCATGAGGTGGCCAAAGTATTGGAGTTTCAGCTTTAGCATCATTCCCTCCAAAGAACACCCAGGGCTGATCTCCTTCAGAATGGACTAGATGGATCTCCTTGCAGTCCAAGGGACTCTCAAGAGTCTTCTTCAACACCACAGTTCAAAAGCATCCATTCTTCGGCGCTCAGCTTTCTTCACAGTCCAACTCTCACATCCATACATGACCACTGGAAAAACCATAGCCTTGACTAGATGGACCTTTGTTGGCAAAGTAATGTCTCTGCTTTTGAATATGCTATCTAGGTTGGTCATAACTTTTCTTCCAAGGAGTAAGCGTCTTTTAATTTCATGGCTGCTATGTGTAAGCTAAGGAGTTCTCTATTTTAGTTGAGCAAGCATGAGATATATCTTATGCTACTTAAAAACAAACAAACAAACAAACAAACACCAAACCAATGCCTATTGGATCCTTGCTAAAAATGCAATTTCCTTGACCTTCCGATCTTCAAGAGGGGTTCTAAGGAATTCAGAATCCTTAACGAAGTCCCCAAGTGATTCTCTTACAAAACCAGTGTTAGGGACTGAATTGTGTATCCCCCAAATTCAGTTATTGAAATCATCACTCCAAAATGGCAACCCACTCCAATATTCTTGCCTGGAGAATCCCATGGGCAGAGGAGCCTGGCAGGCTATAGTCCTTGGGGTAGCAAGAGTCGGACACGACTTAGCGACTAAACCAACCAAGCAAACAGTACCTCAAAAGATGACTATGTGGAGACAGGGTCTTTAAAGAGGTTTTGAAGTGAAATGAGGCCATTAGGGTGAGCTTTTATTCAATACGATTGATGTCCTTATGAAAAGAGATCAGGAGAATCAGGACACAAATATGTAGTGGGGAGACCACGTGAAGACACAGGAGAAGACTTACAAGCCACAGAGGCCCCAGGAGAAATCCAATCTGATGACACCTCCATCTGGAATTGGACAAAATAAACTGCTGCTGTTTAAGCCACCCAATTGGTGGTACTTTCTTATCACAGTTCTAGAAAATGAAGATAATCAGCTGTGGGAAACATCAATTTTGGAACTCCTCGCTCCATGTCAACATCTGGTTTGCAACCTTCCAGGCAAGCAGTCCTGCAGCCTTTGTTTAAATCTCCTTGCAAATGGAATCCTCAAAATTCTAGTGTTGCCGATCTCATTTTGGAACTGCTCAATGTGAGAAAATCTTCCTTACTTTACACTGAAATTTATGTTATCATAACAGCTAAGCTTTCTAATGATAACACTGGGACACACTAAGATTCTAAAGCAGTTTCATAACAGTCAAAAGAAAACATTTTACTTGCTGAAAGTTGAATGCTATGTTTACTACTGACAGTATAATATTTGATTTGAATATTCTAGCTTTTAATTAACTTAGGATATTTGACAAATATTATTTGATTATAACTAGCACTCTCAATTTACTGATCATTCTGGATAAAACAGAGTTTATCATAGTTTCTAAAATAAAAATATTATGTGTGAAGTTTTCTACCCCAAAGGATTTTGGACATCTGAAGTGCAACCAACAAATGATGATAAAGTCTCAATAAGTTTGGCTGCATTGTCCTTTCTAAGGTCATATCCTTTAGCTTCAGAGGAAATGCTTGCTGCATACAATTTCTATCTGCAGTCCACAGGCTGCCTATTTCTATAAACCTATAGGTAATACTCCTGTCAGGAAGTAATATTTTTACTGTTTTATTTAAAATAGTCCTATCAACTGTTTTACTGAAACAATGATTATTTTGGACAGGTTCTGCCCAGTGGAGTTGTTTAAACTGATTCAATTACCTGTGTAATTGACCTCCAAAGCTTTCCCATTTTAAAGAGGATATTTCTCATTTTAAAACAGACACTGACGGTCAGGGTAAAGTTGAATAAAGGTCCTTTCGCTTCAGTTGACTCTACTGAAACTCATATTAATAGTGTAACAACAGTAATAACAATAACTAACATTTATTAACTGCTTACAGTGATTCTATAGTGGGCTTTATGCATATTGCCTTATTTAATGCAATTACCCCTTGATAGAGGTTGTATGTGCTATCTGCATTTTACAGATGAATCTCCGAGAAGTTTTATAACTCCAAATCACACACTTCAGTAAGTAGCTGAACTAAGCTTCTTACCAAGCTTGATTTGGCTTTAAGGTCTTGCTCTCATTTACTGTGTGCATTCCACAAAGAAAATTCACAGTCTGGGGAAAGAAAAATTTATCCTCTCAACAACATCTGTTTAACATCTGCAAAACAAGGATATTAACACTTGCCCCTTGAGATTGTTGTAAAGATTAAATATGGATGCAATTTATTTCAGTATCTGGCCCTAGTTCTTGGCAGACATTTCTTCAGTGCTTTATAAGTGTCAGTTTTCTCTTTTTAGGCAACTTTTGCCCATGTATTTCCAGGGTACTGATCTGGGCCACACAGGAAAATCTACAGCTAGAAGGTACAGCTAATTTTGACTTTCTTGAGTTTATATCCAAGTGTAAAAGCAAAAGACTGTGATACGAAAAAGTTACAAAATAATCTATTTTAATGAGCGCTGAGAGCAGGGGTTTTGTAGTAAGAATGAACTGGATTTGCACTCTGTCTCCACCATTTCCACCTACCATTTGTAAAATCTTGGACCAGTTGCTTTCCCTCTCAAGGTCTGAGCATTCTTGTCTGTAGCACGAGGATCTACCTCATGAGGTCGATATGAGGATTTTAACAACTATTCTTCATTGGTGTTAATTTGTCCCAAGGAGGGCTGTGAGAAATGTACTTATTGTATCTCACTCAATCCTTACAACAAGGATGAAATGTGCTCTAGTTCACGATTCTCATGCTGAGATAATCAAGACACACGGAGGTATATATTTGATGAATGTCACTTGAACAGTAAGTGTCATAGCTGGGGTGCTTTTTCAGGCAGTGTGGCTTTATAGCTCATTTTCCTAACATAGTATACAACCCTGACTTCTAGATTATAAATGATATATGAGATGTTTCAGAAATATTTTAAATGCTAAAAAACAGTTTATTATAATTTGTTGTTTACTCACTAAGTCACGTCCAACTCTTTCACAACCCGAGTGTAACCTGCCAGGCTTCTCTGTCGATGGGATTTCTCAGGCAACAATACTGGAGTGGGTTGCCATTTCCTTCTCCAGGGGATTTTCCTGACCCAGGGATTGAACCCATGTCTCCTGCATTGGCAGGCAAATTCTTTACCACTGAACCACCAGGTAAGCCCAATAGTTTGTAAAAATAAAAACAAACTAATTAAGCAGCTCTTCCTTGGGCTGAAAGGAAAGAATAAAAGGTTGTCCAATCTATGAGGATAAAAATGCCTTTAAGCACAATGAATAATGTAATGCTTTTTTTTTTATTATTCCCTAAAAGAAAGCCCCATGTCTATGAAGTTGATGACCTTTCCAGACTTTTTCAAGATTCTTGGTTCTTCACGTCATTTCAAAAGATAACTTCCAATCTGATGACTGTTCCCATTAGCCCTAGGCCACTTGGCTTGCTTTTTCTAACAAAAGTCCACAGATAAATCATGCATGGCGGATGTGATTTCCTTGAAGTTCTCAGTGGTCTAATCTGCCTTGATGTGGTTCCTTTCATGGTTTTACATGGCACTTGTGGGACGTAAGTGGGCATAAGGCCAGCTGGGTTATATTGTGTCTATTTGTTTTCTCTTCAAAATGAAGATTGTATTTAAATGAAAAATTGTGTTCCAGGAACAAATTATTTCCCTTTGAAGCACTATCTCCTAACATGACATTTGAAGGCTTTGTGGAGAGAAATAATTTGTATTCGTATAGAGTTCTCCAGGTTAATTGTGCCCTTCCATTTACAGTGCAGAAGGAGAAATTCAGACCCATCCTCCATTCTTCAACATTAAGACAGGATCTACACAGAAAAGTTCGTAGTTTTAAAAAATCATTTTCCAGATTATATACATTCTACACAAGTATATATATATATATATATATATATATATATATATATATATACACATATACATGTATGTGTGTGTGTGTATGTATACAAGATAGGTAAGAAAAAACATTTTTTCTCTCTTTCCCACTTCAATTCTCTTCCTCCTCCTAGGAGTATATTCTTCTCAGGTTTTTTGGTATATTTGCCTGCAATGCAGGAGACCTGGGTTCGATCCCTGGGTTGCAAAGATCCCCTGGAGAAGGGAAATGCTACCCACTCCAGACCTAGAGAATTCCATGGACTGTATAGTCCATGGGGTCCCAGAGAGTCAGACATCATGTTCTTTTTAATGATCTCAAATTCTTCAGTGTAGGTATAAGTTTGCTGATATGTTTTTCTTTTTTAATCTATCATTTCCCTCTAGTGTTTCAAAAGCTATATGTCCTTTTTCTAACTCCCATACTGTTGCTGTCCTCACAGTTTTATAGTATGTACAGACATATCTGTCCTCACAGTTTTATAGTATGTACAGACATATCTCCTGTTATTGCACTTTGCTTCATTGTGCTTCAGAGACATTGCATGTTTTTTTTTTTAATAGATTGAAGGTTTGTGGCAACCTTACATTGAGCAAGTCTGTCAGCAACATTTTGCCAACAGCATTACTTCATTATTGAAATAAGGTATGTTCAGTGTTTTTTTAGACATAATGCTATTCCATACTTAATGAATTACAGTATATCAGTATAATATAAAGGTAACTTTCACATGCACTGAGAAACCAAAAAATTCATGTGACTTATTTTATTGTCATATTCACTTTATTGTGGTGGCCTGGAACTGAATCTTGAGGCAGTATCTCTGAAGTAATAGAGAGTATATGAAATCTATTACTACCTAGAGCTAGTCTGTGTATATACCTTATGTATAAGAGAAGAAAAATTTTGCTTACATTTTATCCTTTGTCACATGCTACTAGCACACTGATACAATCTGAGAATTTTCAAGATTATGATTTTACTCGTTGTTCCAAGATTTTCTTTGCCTTTAGTGTTCTGCAGCTTTAGTATACTATGCCCATGGATGAAGGTGTTTTTGGTGTTTATCCTGCTTGGTATTCTAAGATTCCTGAATCTGTGGTTTGATATTGGTCACTAATTTTAAAATTGTTACTGCAGCCATGAAAATTTAAAATGGTTACTGCAGCCATAAAATTAAAAGATGCTTGTTCCTTGGAAGAAAAGTTATGACCAACTTATACAGCATATTAAAAAGCAGAGACATTACTTTGCCAACAAAGATCTGTATGGTCAAAGCTATGGTTTTTCCAGTAGTCATGTATGGGTGTGAGAGCTGGAACATAAAAAAGGCTGAGCACCAAAGAATTGATTCTTTTGAGCTGTGAAGTTGGAAAAGACTCTTGAGAGTCCCTTGGACTGCAAGGAGATCCAACCAGTCAATCCTAAAGGAAATCAGTCCTGAATATTCATTGGAAGGACTGATGCTGAAGCTGAAACTCCAATAATTTGGCCACCTGATGCAAAGAACTGACTCACTGGAAAAGACCGTGATGCTGAGAAAGATTGAAGGCAGGAGCAGAAGGGGACAACAGAGAATGAGATGATTGGATGGCATCACCAACTCACTGGACATGAGTCTGTGCAAGCTTCAGGAGTTGGGGATGGACAGGGAAGCCTGGGTGCCACAGTCCATGGGGTCACAAAGAGTCGGACATGACTGAGTGTCTGAACAACAACAACTAATTTTAAAAAACTGTTGAGCATCATTACTTCAAGTGTCTCTTCTTCTCCATTCTCTTTTTCTTCTGCTTCTGATATTCCAGTTATGGGCATGTTGCATCTTTTTATATGTTTGATGCATTCTCTTTTATGTATACTGCTCTGTTTCATTCATTATTTTTTTCTCTTTGTATTTCAGTTTGGGAAATTTGAACTATTTTCAACTTCACTGATCCTTTCCTCAGCCATGTCCAGTCTAGTAATCAACCGATCAAACACATTCTTCACTTTTGTTACTTTCTTTTTTATTTGTGGCATTTTCATTTGATTCTTTCTTAGGCGAGTCATCTCTGTGCTTACATTATCTACCTGTTCCTTCACGCTGTCTACTTTTTCCATTAGAACCTTTAATGTAGTTATTTAAAATTCTCTAATGGTCTGTCATATCTGACTCTGGAGTTTGCCATGTGACCCTGGTTCTTTAATGGGTCCGAGAAAACTGGCTGATTTTTAGTTTGTACAGCTTTTTCTTGTTATAAGGGCAGAAATGTTGACTTCTAAGCTCTACCTCTTAGAGCTGAAACCAGAGCACTATTATTCTGAAGAAAATGTTTTACTGGTGTTGTTGCTTACAAATGTTTCTGATGAAATGCAGCTTGAAGTTTTTTTTAAAGTTTGTTGAAAGATAACTTTAATAAACATTTCAGATAGAGTTTGCAGTGATAAATGTTCCAAGTCTAGGCATGTCTTCCTCTGTCATTATTTTTCCATTTATGTGAATGATAATTGGTCTGGGCATTAAATTCAAGGCTCATAATCTTTTTTCTCAGCATACTGAAGATACTACTTAAATGTTTTCTGGAGCCAGTTTTTAAAATGAGGATTCTATATCAATCTTTCTTGTTCCTTTGTAAGTCCTCTGTTTTTCTCTCTGGATGCTTTTGGGATTTTTTCTTTTTATATACATGGAGTTCTAAAGTTCCACTTAGACTATATATGTGTGGGTCTTCTTTTTTCCACTCTCCAGAAGCAGTTCCACAAGCAGTCCCATTGTTATCTAATGTAAGTCCATGTGCCTGACACACAGTGAGGCCAAAAACAATTCCAAAACATCAGAGTTTGGAGCAGAGAAAGGTTTATTGCAGGGCCATGCAAGGAGACTGGTGGCTCAAGCCTTAAAAACCCGAAACTCCTCCCAAAAACTTTCAGCAAAGCACTTTTATAGGGAAGATGGCGGTGCAGGGGGTGGTGACGGGGGGTTAGTTGTTGCAAATATCTTGGCGTCAGATCCTTTGTTCTTGCACTCAAGGCACAAGGTTCGGGAAACCTCACCAAAACAAATGTTATTATCTGTTCTGACAAGAAAGGACAAAGGTCCCAAGGCTGAATTTTGTCCTCCAAGGTTCAGGCCTACAGCACATGGGACTTCTTAACTATTATTTGGTATCCGGGCCTAGAGAAGCCATCCCACTTTGAAGGTCAGGAAGGGCGGCGGGAGGAGATACCCCTCATCCAAGGTAAGGAGCAGCAACTGTGCTTTGCTGGAGCAGCCATGAAGAGATACCCCACGCCCAAGGTAAGAGAAACCCAAGTAAGATGGTAGGTGTTGCAAGAGGGCATCAGAGGGCAGACACACTGAAAACATACTCACAGAAAACTAGTCAATCTAATCACACTAGGACCACAGCCTTGTCTAACTCAATGAAACTAAGCCATGCCCGTGGGGAAACCCAAGATGGGCGGGTCATGGTGGAGAGGTCTGACAGAATGTGGTCCACTGGAGAAGGGAATGGCAAACCACTTCAGTATTCTTGCCTTGAGAACCCCATGAACAATATGAAAAGGAAAAATGATAGGATACTGAAAGAGGTACTCCCCAGGTCAGTAGGTGCCCAATATGCTACTGGAGATCAGTGGAGAAATAACTCCAGAAAGAATGAAGGGATGGAGCCAAAGCAAAAACAATACCCAGCTGTGGATGTGACTGGTGACAGAAGCAAGGTCTCATGCTGTAAAAAGCAATATTGCATAGGAACCTGAAATGTCAGGTCCATGAATCAAGGCAAATTGGAAGTGGTCAAACAAGAGATGGCAAGAGTGAACGTTGACATTCTGGGAATCAACAAACTAAAATGTACTGGAATGGGTGAATTTAACACAGATGACCATTATATCTACTACTGTGGGCAGGAATCGCTCAGAAGAAATGGAGTAGCCATCATGGTCGACAAAAGAGTCCGAAATGCAGTACTTGGATGCAATCTCAAAAACGACAGAATGATCTCTGTTCGTCTCCAAGGCAAACCATTCAATATCACAGCTATCCAAGTTTATGCCCCAACCAGTAACGCTGAAGAAGCTAGTGTTGAACGGTTCTATGAAGACCTACAAGACCTTTTAGAACTAACACCCAAAAAAGATGTCCTTTTCATTATAGGGGACTGGAATGCAAAAGTAGGAAGTTAAGAAACACCTGGAGTAACAGGCAAATTTGGCCTTGGAATGCAGAATGAAGCAAGGCAAAGACTAATAGAGTTTTGCCAAGAAAATGCACTGGTCATAGCAAACACCCTCTCCCAACAACACAAGAGAAGACTCTACACATGGACATCACCAGATGGTCAACACCGAAATCAGATTGATTATATTCCTTGCAGCCAAAGATGGAGAAGCTCTATACAGTCAACAAAAACAAGACCTGGAGCTGACTGTGGCTCAGATCATGAACTCCTTATTACCAAATTCAGACTGAAATTGAAGAAAGCAGGGAATACCGCTAGACCATTCAAGTATGACCTAAATCAAATCCCTTATGATTATACAGTGGAAGTGAGAAATAGATTTAAGGGTCTAGATCAGATAGAGTGCCTAATGAACTATGGAATGAGGTTCATGACATTGTACAGAAGACAGGGATCAAGACCATCCCCATGGAAGAGAAATGCAAAAAAGCAAAATGGCTGTCTGGGTAAGCCTTACAAATAGCTGTGAAAAGAAGAGAAGCAAAAAGCCAAGGAGAAAAGGAAAGATATAAGCATCTGAATGCAGAGTTCCAAAGAATAGCAAGAAGAGACAAGAAAGCCTTCTTCAGTGATGAGTGCAAAGAAATAGAGGAAAACAACAGAATGGGAAAGACTAGAGATCTCTTCAAAAAAATTAGAGATACCAAGGGAACATTTCATGCAAAGATGGGCTCGATAAAGGACAGAAATGGTCTGGACTTAACAGAAGCAGAAGATATTAAGAGGTGGCAAGAATACACAGAAGAACTGTACAAATAAGATCTTCACAACCCGGATAATCACGATGATGTGATCACTCATCTAAAGCCAGACATCTTGGAATGTGAAGACAAGTGGGCCTTAGAAAGCATCACTATGAACAAAGCCAGTGGAGGTGATGGAATTCCAGTTGAGCTGTTTCAAATCCTGAAAGATGATGCTGTGAAAGTGCTGCACTCAATGTGCCAGCAAGTTTGGAAAACTCAGCAGTGGCCACAGGACTGGAAAATGTCAGTTTTCATTCCAATCCCAAAGAAAGGCAATGCCAAAGAATGCTCAAACTACCGCACAATTGCACTCATCTCACACGCTAGTAAAGTAATGCTCAAAATTCTCCAAGCCAGGCTTCAGCAATACGTGAACCGTGAATTCCCTGATGTTCAAGCTGGTTTTAGAAAAGGCAGAGGAACCAGAAATCAAATTGCCAACATCCACTGGATCATGGAAAAAGCAAGAAAGTTCCAGAAAAACATCTATTTCTGCTTTCTTGACTATGCCAAAGCCTTTGACTGTGTGGATCATAAGAAACTGTGGAAAATTCTGAGAGAGATGGGAATACCAGACCATCTGACCTCCCTCTTGAGAAATCTGTATGCAGGTCAGGAAGCTACAGTTAGACCTGGACATGGAAAAACAGACTGGTTCCAAATAGGAAAAGGAGTATGTCAAGGCTGTATATTGTCATCCTGCTTATTTACCTTATATGCAGAGTACATCATGAGAAACGCTGGACTGCAAGAAACATAAGCTGGAATCAAGATTGCCGGGAGAAATATCAATAACCTCAGATATGCAGATGACACCACCCTTATGGCAGAAAGTGAAGAGGAGCTAAAAAGCCTCTTGATGAAAGTGAAAGAGGAGAGTGAAAAAGTTGGCTTAAAGCTCAACATTCAGAAAACAAAGATCATGGCATCCGGTCCTGTCACTCTATGGGAAATAGATGGGGAAACAGTGGAAACAGCGTCAGACTTTATTTTTTGGGGCTCCAAAATCACTGCAGATGGTGATTGCAGCCATGAAATGAAAAGACGCTTACTCCTTGGAAGGAAAGTTATGACCAACCTAGATAGCTTATTAAAAAGCAGAGACATTACTTTGCCGACTATGGTCCGTCTAGTCAAGGTTATGGTTTTTCCTGTGGTCATGTATGGATGTGAGAGTTGGACTGTGAAGAAAGCTGAGCGCCGAAGAATGGATGCTTTTGAATTGTGGTGCTGGAGAAGACTCTTGAGAGTCCCTTGGACTGCAAGGAGATCCAACCAGTCCATTCTGAAGGAGATCAGCCCTGGGATTTCTTTGGAAGGAATGATGCTAAAGCTGAAACTCCAGTACTTTGGCCACCTCATGCGAAAAGTTGACTCATTGGAAAAGACTCTGATGCTGGGAGGGATTGGGGGCAGGAGGAGAAGGGGACGACAGAGGATGAGATGGCTGGATGGCATCACTGACTCGATGGAAGCCAGTCTGAGTGAGCTCCAGGAGTTGGTGATAGACAGGGAGGCTTGGCGTGCTGCGATTCATGGGGTCGCAAAGAGTCGGACACGACTGAGTGACTGAACTGAACTGAACTGATATGTTCAGATGCCACTCTTCAACTGCAGGGGGTGCAGGTTTGATCCCTGGTTGGGTAACTAAGATCCCAGACGCCATTCTGCATGGCCAGAAAGATAAAGAAAAGGCAAACCAGGCTGAGAGAAAAAATATTGATAATACATATACCTGAAAAAAGATTGGCATCTAGAATATATAAAGCATACTTACAACTCGAATACAAGCTGCAAATTAATTTTTTTAATGGCCAAAAGATTTAGCCATATATTTGAACGGTTAATAGGCACATGAAAAAAGGTTAAAATGATTCATTAGATTTTGATTATGCAAATCAAAACTGCTACTGAAATGAGATGCCTAGCAATCGCAAGAATAGCTCAAATTAAAAATACTGATGCCACCAAGTGGTGGCAAGAATTTGAAGCAACTAGAACTCTCATATGGTTCTGGTGGAAATGTAAAATCATATGGTCAGTTTGAATGACAGTGTAGCGGTGTCCTACAAGGTTAGACATACACATTATATGAGCCAACAATTGTACTTTTAGGTATTTACCTAAGAGAAATGAAAACATCTGACCACACTATGACTTCTACATGAATTTTCACAGCAGTATTTTTTTTAGTAAAGATTAAAAAACCTAGAAACGACCCAAATATCCAATAGATAGTGAGAAGATGAATATTGTGGTACATCCATACTATGAAATACAACTCAACCATAAACAGGAAGAAAATACTGATAAACAAAACAACAATGATGAAAATTAAACCATTATGCTGAAAGAAAGAAGCCAGACATGAAAGCGTATCTACTTTATAAATTCTTATATATGAAGGTCTGTGTAAATCACATCTAATCTTTACAGATAAGACAGAAAACAGATATATGGTTGCCTGGGACCAGAATGGGGAGAATGACTGAAATGAAGCACACGGAAACTGTCTTGGGTGATACATTAATATATGTTCTGTATCTATACGTGTATGTTCTATATCTTGATGCTTACATTATTATAGGTATTTATCAAAACTCATTCAACTATACACTAAAGTCTATATAATTTGGTAGGTAGATTATACCTTAATAAAGCTGATTCAAATAAAAACAATCCTTGAGAACAAAAATAAAAAGGCAAATAGTTATCCTGTGAAAGATGGAAATTTTTAAGAAAAATAAAATGCTTTTATCTAGTATTTGACAGACATCCACATTTTAGATATGTATTAAACTGATTCTGTGGACTCCTCAGATGATAAGAATGATCTTGGAAGAATATAAATAAAATGTCCTGAAAACTGGAAGTTTTTAAGTTTGATATTTGAGAACTTTCCAAATTTTCTGATTTGATAAGATGCTGAAGTCCTCTAATGTTTAGAAAGTGTTGACATCATCTTGATTTATTACAATTAATCTTATTTTAATTCCTTTGATAAAATTGATGTTTGTGATTTCCAATGAAATATCTGAATTTTGAAAGTAGAAATTAAAATTATGTTCAAATATGCATTATTAAAATAAGGAGAAAAGCAATAAACTGGGTTCTATCCTTGGCTCTATGTTACCTAGGTATATGAACTTGCAATGAGTCACCTCTATGCCACTCTAATTTGTAGCATGTAAAATCCAAGTGTGGCTTACATTTTTTGTGGTCTTTCCACTAATTAAACCCCTCTATTAACTGCCCTAACTCGAGTCTACAATTTTATGTTTGGCTCTAGAAGGATTTGTGTAACCATAAGAGGGCAGCATTCCATTTAAACAAATTCTTACACAATTTCCTGTAAGTGTTCAGTACACTACAATTACAGGCATTGAGACTGGCATAATATTGGCTGGTATTAACCCCCTTAGGATTATGTTAAGAAAAGCAATTTTTTGGTTTTAAGTTTGAATACACAAATTTATCACAACTAGGGGCACAAGGGAGTTATTTCTGGCTCTCAGGCTTGCATTTATTTAAGTTGAGGAGCTCATGTTTCTGTCTCATCAGTGCTATAACTTATTAAAACATCCTTGTCAACCCAATAAAGGGAGGACATTCTAGCGCTAGTACGTAGATCTAGAAAGAGATATTTTCTATGGATTCTGTGTAAACTGTTATGTTCAGGGTTGCAACTACTTCAAAACCAGCATGCCTGTCCCACATCAAAATCACATTTCAGGAATAAGAGGTAAAGTGAGAAAAGAAAAGAGGATAAAGAATCATTTATGGATGAGAATTTACTTGGATCTTATTTGGTGCTCAACACAATTTTAAAGTAGAAGATTTAGAAACTACTATTAAGGCACTTAGACCATTTAAAGAAACTGAATACGTATTCCTTAAACAATAAAAGATAATTGACAAAAAATAGATTCCATCACAGGGAAAGGGATTCTAATTTTCTGTATCAATGTTCCAACTGTTAGCAACTTTATCTACTTTATAAGTCCATCAGTTGATAGGAACAGAAGGCCATAGAGGCTTGCACAGCTCAAGATTACAGTAACAACTTCACAGTTTGTGGAACTAAACACCCTATCTCCTGGTCACTCATCTCAACCTGGGAATGTACCTTTTCTCTCTTCTTGGCCTTCAGTTCACCCTTCCTCTGCACAGTGTTGAATATCTTTTCACTGTCTTAGAAAGCCACCATATCATCTTTCATAGTTAGAGGAAAGGAGTGTTCAATAGTTTGGAAAGGAAAGGTCCAAGTACAGGAAACTCAAGGAACTTTTACCATTTCTAGGCTATGTCTATGCCTAAAGGACAAACTGTCACCCTCTTGGCTTACTAGGGATGTCTGAAGAATCAGATCAAAGAAGATTTGATTTGCTACTCTCCATTACACTCATTAGTGTATATGGAGACGGAAATGGCAACCCATTCCAGTATTCTGGCCTGGAGTATTCCATGGACAGAAGAACCTGGGGGGGCTAGAGTTTGTGGGGTCACAAAGAGTCGGACACGACTGAGTGACTAACACATTAGTGTACATGGCTTCTCACAATAATGGAGTGAATATTAGCAAATAACCAGTATAACAAATCATACAAGAATCATCTTTTCTTTGAAAAGAACATTTATGCCTGAAATAAAGCCTTGCTTGGGCAAAATTATTAATGGATGACACAACAGAACTTACAAGTTGAGGGAATTTAGAAATGCTTTATAAGTTCACACCTTGCTATAAGACAAGAGGGAAGCCATGCCTAAAACTGAAAAAAAAAAAGTCATTTGATTATAAATGTTACTCTAATTTTACACTTTCATTTTAATATTTAAACTTTATTCCAATATAGTGTTAGCATGTTAATAAAAGGTAAATTGCTTTTATCCTGACCTACTGCTTTATTGTTTTGCCTCAGCTTTTATTATAGAATTGTTATTGCTATGGAAATGTTAATTTCCTGTTTGTATTTCTGGAGTCCTGAAGGGCATGGAAGTTGGCCAGTTTAAGCTTTACTAGGGAGCTACTGAGAGGAAAATGTCTGCAGCATTTTTGCTTTGTATTGCTGCATTTCACAAAATGAAAATCTGTCCATTAAATGTAAATTGTGTGGTCAATGCTATAGCAATGTCTCCCTTTTCTCCCAGTAAAACTCTATAAACCTTAAGCTCATTTAGGTTAATTATGAAGACCCACAGTTGCTACATCTAAACCAATATGAACTTGAATCTAACTAGTCTCAAAATGTATATGCCTCGCTGGATTGCAGAGGAGAGTCATGGATAAGGTTGGGTAATCTTTCCAGATGTGCTTCAGCACGGCTGCCACCTATTGGAGGAAAATCACAGTGGAGAGCTGAGACCTTGGCTTTCCAGGTTCATAAACCTGATTTTGTGAGTTTATCTAAATTTTAGCTCCGATATTTCTTTATAAACAAGAACATCACTTTACTGATTACTAAGGGAGATACAAAAACAGTGGGAATGAAAAACTCTAGTGATAGGATTGCTTGTGCCCAATAGCTCTGCATTCACAGTCCTGCCTAGGAACAAGGTAATTAGAAAACTGACTGAGTGATAGAAAAGTTGCTTAATGAGATAACAGTAAAGGGAAATGGAAGTCCTTAAAGGAGTTCTCGTCTTAATTAAAGGAAGATACACCTCTCTGAGGCTTCCCTGGAGGCTCAGATGGTAAAGAATCTACCTGCAATGCAGGAAACCTGTGTTCCATCCCTGAGTCAGGAAGATCCCCTGGAGAAAGGAATGGCTACCCACTCCAGTATTTTTGCCTGGAGAATTCCATGGACAGAGTAGTCGGACAAGTTACAAGCATGGGGTCACAAAGAGTTGGACGTGACTGAGCGACTAACACACGTACACACACACCTTTCTGCAGTGATCAGAATATGGTAATACTTTGGTCTACTCTTTTTGATGATTACAGGATAGTCATTAGAAGAAATATGCACTCTCTTTTTTTCTTCTTTCTGTAGAGTTTGTATTTGTCCTAACAAAAGTGAAGTCACCCAGTCATGTCCAACTCTTTGAGATCCCGTGGACTGTAGTCTGCCAGGCTCCTCCATCCTTAGGATTTTCCAGGCAAGAATACTGGACTAGGTTACCATTTCCTTCTCCAGGGGATCTTCCTGACCCAAGGATAGAACCCGGGTCTCCCGGATTGCAGGCAGACTCTTTACCATCTGAACCACCATCACCTATTGTCCTAACAAACTTCCCTTTATTTAACTAAATGGGTCATTTTACATATACCGCATGAACAGAACAGACAGTATTTACTCCACAGAGTTTTCATTCCAGTAGTGAAAAACAGACAATTAAATGTAGTATATAATATTTCATATGGTTAAAAAACAGTATTGAAAATAAAAATAAAAAAGAGTAAGGAGGCAGAAAGCAATAAAAGAAGTGCTGTTTTAGATAGTACAATCCAGAAAGGCCTCTCTAGGAACATAAAGAGTGAAGCAAAATGACATTGAATTAAGTGAAAGGCAGGCCATAGTTTTCCACATACCTGGGGAACTTAGTGACTAAACAACTGAGAGTTTACCAAAATTAAAATGTGGTATTCCAGTCCTACAGAAAAAGGGGACCACACTCAGCCTAACACTTATGCAGCTGCTCTTTCCCAAATGAAGGCTCAACATGACTGAAGTTGACCTTATATCAAGTTGTTTTTGATAACAATGGAAACAGAAAGACCAGTAGATAGCATGTGGGCATGCTCAGTTGCTCAATCGTGTCCAGCTCTTTGGGGACCCCATGAACTGTAGCCCATCAGACTCTTCTGTCCATGGAATTTTCCAGGCAAGAATACTGGAGTGGGTTGCCATTTCCTTCTCCAGGGGATCTTCCCAACCCAGGGATCAAACCCAGGTCTCCCGCATTGCAGGCAGGCACTTTAACCTCTGAAGCCACTCTGTAGACAGAGATAATGCTAAACATGGCTTAATCTTTGGCCACAACAAAGTCAGACTCCATGCAAATCTCCAAGAAAGATCAAAGACTGTAAAGAGAAGAGGCTTTGGGTCCAGTGCTTGAGCACAAGTCATACCTGTGACAAGCACTATCTTTGTGATCATTAACCAAGATGCTTAATTTCTTTGTGCTTCACTTTATCTATAAGATTGGCATCATTGTAGTTCTCACTCATAAAATTACTGGGAGGATAAAGAAAATAAATGATGGATGCAGTATATGATGCATGGAAAGGGCATTGTAACCCTCAAAGACATATAATGCTTTCTCCCAGAGCTTAAGGAGCAAAAGGAAGTAGTCAGTCATACTCGCTTTAGAAGGAAAAAGGTGTGAACACATAATGAAAGTCCACTAGGCCCCAGACACTGCTTAACATACATAATTATTGACCACCTATAAGATGTCAGTATTTCAATTTCACAGGTAAGAAAACTGGGTCTCAGAGAGACCACACAATTCACTCAAGATTGGAACTTCCCTGGCAGTCCAGTGGTTAAGACTCTGAGCTTCCATTGTAGGGGGTACAGGTTTGATCCCTGGCTGGAGAACAAAGATCCCACATGTCATAATGAAGCAACATGAATTCCCAGATGATGTTTTTATTCCCCACACCATCAGTCCTGCTTAAGCTACTCCAAGAACACAGAAAAACTATGTGTTTCATTTCAAACCATTCCTGGGCATAAAGAAGCAGCTCATCAACAGCTACTGTAGAGTCCTTCCCACTCCCTCTCTTGGTGAGGAGCCAAGAAGTGCACTCTGCTAGGTAGCATCCAGGACTGGGGCATCTCTGCCCAGCCCAAGGTGCTGACTGCTGGATTCAATGTGCAGCGGTGTTCCTCCTTGATTTTCAAAGTCCTGAACTGCCAACACTCCTTCTCATGTGGGAGCACACAGAACTGCAACAGGGACCTCTGCCTTCCCACCTTGGTGGAAAGAGGCCCCACATCACAGAGCTCATGCCTGCTGCCAGGAACCCACTGAGAATCATCACCATGCTTCCCAAAACTGTCATTCGTTTCCAGAAAGGGAGTGAAATAAATAGCCTTTTGATTGGTTGCTTCTTAGCTTCTTCAGAAAATTAACCTATGGCTGCCTGGTAAGCTGCCGTCTATGGGGTTGCACAGGGTCGGACACGACTGAAGCGACTTAGCAGCAACAGCATACGCAGGTGGGTCTAACACACCCTGAGTGGATGGATGGTAGATCAGGATGGGAAACATTCGGCTTTATTTTGGTCTCAGGGGATGGTGGGGCTAGGCAGAGTGTGAGTTCATGTGATTGAATGAGGCTGTGTGTGTGTGTGCTTAGTCACTTCAGTCATGTCCGACTCTTTGCGACTCTATGGACTGAAACCCGCCAGGCTTCTCTGTCCATGGAATTTTCCAGGCAAGAATACTGGAGGGCGTAGCTACACCCTCCTCCAGGGCATCTTCCTGATGCAGGGATTGAACTCACATCTCCTGCATCTTCTGTAGTGCAGGTGGAAGAAGTCCCATCATTTCCATAAGAGGGCCATTTGGTTGGGTGCAATTGTAGCATAATGGGTCAGGGAACTCAGAGCAGAAGCACCAACGAAGGTGCCACAGCCCTGCAGGAATCACACCTCCAGTCTGCCCAGAACCAATGTCAACCAGGTTACATCCACTGTACCCATCTGATCTTTGGTTCCTGGGTAGGGATAATGGTTCATTGCCTTTCTGTCCCTGTATGAGTGGTTTTTCTCCATTTTGGAAGGATAGCAGGCTCAGCATAATTGTGAACTCCATGAAGTCAAGGACTCTGTCTCCCTCTTCACCATGATATTGAGCCTGGGAAGCATCTTGTCACCCCGTGTGTTTAACTTCTATGCAGAGTACATCATGCAAAATGCCAGGCTGGATGAAGCACAAGCTGGAATCCAGATTGCTGGGAGAAATATTAATAACTTCAGATATGCAGATGATACCACCCCTATGGCAGAAAGCAAAGAAGAATTAAAGAGCCTCTTGATGAAAGTGAAAGAGGAAAATGAAAAAGCTGGCTTAAAACTCAACATTCAGAAAACTAAGGTCATGGCATCTGGTCCTATCATTTCATGGCAAAAAGATGGGGAAACAATGGAATCAGTGACAGACTTTAGTTTTGGGGGGATCCAAAATCACTGCAGATGATGACTGCAGCCATGAAATTAAAAGACTCTTGCTCCTTGATAAAAAAGCTATGACCAACCTAGACAGCATATTAAAAAGCAGAGACATTAATTTGCCAACAAAGGTCTGTCTAGTCAAAGCAATGGTTTTTCCAGTAGTCATGTATGGATGTGAGAGTTGGACTATAAAGAAAGCTGAGTGCTGAAGAACTGATGCTTTTGAACTGTGGTGTTGGAGAAGACTCTTGAGAGTCTCTTGGACTTCAAGGAGATCAATCCTAAAGGAAATCAGTCCTGAATATTCATTGGAAGGACTGAAGATGAAACTGAAACTCCAATATTTTGGCCACCTGATGTGAAGAACTGACTCACTGGAAAAGACCCTGATGCTGGGAAAGATTGAAGGCAGGAGGAGAAGGGGACGACAGAGGCAACTCAAAGGGTGGAACCTGGCTTTCAACTTCAATCACTTAACCAACCTGTTGAATCTTGCTACCATCAGAGCCTGGCAAGCTCTGTAAGGGGAGACACAGTGAAATTCTCAGGGTGTCTAGAACCAGATTCATCAAGCGTCTATGCATGAAATCATTAGGCTACACCTGATAGACCTTAATCCCTGTAGGCAGTTACCTCTGCTTTTCAACTTATCCCTTCTCTTTGTTGCATATATGCATACTTAGTTGTGTCCACTCTTTGTGACCCCATGGACTGTAACCTGCTGGGCTCTTCTGTGCATGGGATTTCCCAGGCGAGAATACTGGAATGGGTTGCCATTTCCTACTTCAGGGGACCTTCCCTATCCAGGGATTGAATCTGCATCTCCTGCATTGGCAAGCAGATCCTTTACAAATTGTGCCACCTGGGAAGCTCTCTCTTTATTGAAGAACTTGCTATTCCTCAAGGAGGATGATAGCTACTTATTCAAGCCATTATACAGCTGCCATCATCCCTTCCATGGCTAGTTTTTTAGAGGTTATCCAGCAATGGTAATTTTCTTATTTGCTGGTGGTATATAATATTCTTGAAATTATTATGAAATTCATATTTACAATCAAACTACTCTTTCCATAATACACTTGAGCAGCTCAGACATTAGAGAACTGCAAATTCAGTCTGTGGTTCATATTTTTCTTTCCATATAGAGAAAAATATTTCTCAAATACTGAGATTAGGATGTGAATTTAGCTTCTTGGGGATGAAACATCAGTGGACTGATGGCCTGAAGACTATTTCTGCAGAATCAAGTGAGCTTGCTAAAAGTAAATTGTTGGTCTTAAAACACTATCAGCAGACCTTTGATATAATCAGAGGACACGACTGTCAGCTGACTATTTATTTAGGTAACATATTAGAGTGGGCATAAAAGCCACAGAAACACACTCTAGCCAACTTGTGTAGATGAAGGAATTTGTATGCCCTAGGCAGTTCAAAAAACCAAAAGAAAAGCAAATTTCCAAGTCCTTGGAAGGAATGGAAACAGCACAATTCTGGGGTTCAGACCTACTATCATCAGTATTCATCAACTCCAACTATCTTTTTTGGGGGGGTCTCTCCACTCCAGTCTAAACCCCAGGGTCCTGGGAGAAAAGTTCAGAAAGGCATAGCATGGATTGTATGCCTGGTTGCTCACAGTGCCTGGCACATGCTAGAAGTTCAATAAATTGTTACAGAGTGAATGACCAAGCTCTCTGGGCCTTATATCACTCAATCAAAAAAAAAAAAAAAAAAAAAGGGACTTTCCTGGTGGTACAGTGGATAAGAGTCTACCTGCCAATGCAGGGGACTCAGGTTTGATCCCTGATCTGGGAAGATTGCACGTGTGATGGAGCAGCTAAGCCCCTGCACCACAACTACTGAGCCTGGCTCTAGAGCCCAGGAGCTGCAAATAATGAGCCCAGGTGCTGCAACTGCTGAAGCCTGTGCTCCAGAATAAGAAAAGCCACCACAATGAGAAGTCCATCCACTGCAAGGAAGACCAACCACCGTTCACTGCAACTAGAGAAAGACCGAGTACAGCGATGAAGACCCAGAGCAACAACAAACAATTTTTTAAAATGGAATGTGATGATTCTATGACATCAGTATTACTTGCATATAATTGCTGTAATGTATTACCACAAGTTGGTGGCTTAAAAATCCCACGAATTTATATCATATGGTTCTGGAGGTCACAAGTTTGAAATTGAGTCTTATAGGGCTAAAATCTACATATCATCAGGGTGGTTTCTTTTAGAGATTCCAGGGGAGAATCAGTTTCTTGCTTCTATCAGGTTCTAAAAGATGCTGGCATTACTTGGCTCCTGGCTCCATCACTCCAATCTCCGCTTATACTGTCACAATTCCTTCTACCCACTTTGATCCTCTTGCCTCTCACTTATGGCTCTTCATGCTTAGATGGGCTTTCCTGGTGGCTCAGCGGTAAAGAATCCACCTGCAATGCAAGAGGCTGCCCGCAGTGTAGAAGACGCAGGTTCAATCCCTGGGTCAGGAAGATGCCCTGGAGAAATAAATGGCAACCTATTCTTGCCTTGAAAATCCCATGGACAGAGGAGCCTGGGGGGCTACAGTCCATGGGGTTGCAAGAGTCAGATATGACTTGGTGACTAAAGCACCACCATGATTAGATTAGGCCTACCCAACAATCCAGCATCATTTCCTCATTTTAGGATCCTTAATTTAATTAAAGTTGCAAAGTCCCTTCTACCTTGTCAGGTTAACATATTCATATGTGAACATCGTCAAGGGACTATTTTTTGTCCCACCATGAGATGCTTCACAATTCTAAAATTCTGGAATGCTTTCATTGCTGATATTGATACTAGGAACTGGACTTTCCAGGTGGTGCAGTGGATAAGACTGTCTGCCAATGCAGAGGACGTGGGTTCTCTCTCTGGTCTGGGAAGACTCCACATGCCTCAGAACAACCAAGCCCATGCAGCACAACCACTGAGTCTGCGCTCTAGAGATTGCAAGCCACAACTACTGATATGAAGAACCGTGGAGTCCACCTGGTCCTGTTGTATGTGGACCTTATAGTCTATTACAAAGTTAGCAAAGCTGTCTAATGGTAAATCAGAGCTACTGAAGGAGAACTTATGTATCAGATGATTCCTGTCTCTTGGATGAACTAGATGGCTCAATGTCTATGTCATACATGTAGGGATAAGAGCAAACATTTTTGTTACAGTATTTCTACTGACCTCACCTTGAAATGGCATTACTGAGAGGGCACTGTCTAAAGAAATCACTCACGTGGAATTCTCACATCCCCAGAAGGGAGTTTGACTCAGAACCAGACTAAGAACAAGATACTCTCAAGCACTGAAAAGATTATTAAAGATTATTGTGCCCCACTCCCATTTGTAACTTAAAAGCAAAACACCTCTAAAGCACAAAATAGGAACTAAGATAAATATCTAACTTTATGATGACTACTAAATGCTTGTTTTGAAATATTTCCCAAAATTTTAAGAATTGCCATTTTATTCTCCTGCCTTCTTGTTGATGCACTAAATGCATCTTAATCTTTTTGTTGGATGGTGCAGCCCAAACCGTTCATGACCCACCAGGAAAAAAAAATCTTTAATTAATCAAAATGGCAATTTCTAGATGTCATTTTATAATATCTTGCTGCTGCTGCTGCTGCTAAGTCACTTCAGTCATGTCCGACTCTTTGCGATCCCATGGACTGCAGCCTACCACGCTCCTCCATCCTTGGGATTTTCCAGGCAAGAGTACTGGAGTGGGTTGCTATTGCCTTCTCCTTATAATACCTTAGGGTTTTACTAATACAATAAAAGGGGCTCTGGCATTCTAAATGCTAATATAATTATTTAAATTAAATATGGATCCAAAATTTATAATACCTAGGACCTAAAACAAAATCCCAATATGGATCTCAGGCTTTAAAATAGTCTATCCATTAAACAAAAATGCTTTTATTTATAATTACTCATGTTTTTATTTTTAAAATCAAAGATATTAACTTCTAATCTGAGCCCCTGAGCAGCCTGAGATAATAAAGAGTTGACATTGTCTGAATAACTGTTTTATGTTGATGTATCGGCAAATACTTTATAAGTTTTTAATCTTATATGTAATACATAATTAAATCCCTAAAATACTACAGGCATTACTATTATACTGATTATAAGGGAAATAAACTTAGGTTTAGAGTGGTGACTTAATTTGATGTAGGTCACACAGCAGAGCAAAAATTTGAATCCAAAGAGTTGATGTCTTAACCATGATACTCTGCCAGTTACCAGTTTTGCCATATTGGTTAGCTATCCCTATAATCAGGTTCAAGGGTTGTCTATGCAGCCCTTGCTTTGCTATTTCTTTTCTTTTTGTTTTCTCTCTCTCTCTCTCTTTTTTTTTTTTTTTGAGAGTAAATTTATGATTTCCAATAGTCTGATGGTTTGAACCAGATCTGTACATCAGAATAACTCAAAAAAAAGAATTTTCAGGTATGTTTTTGACAGGCCCAACTGTAGAGCTTCTGATTTTGTGCACTAAGGCAAGTAGATGCCTGGGGGTAGGTAAAAGCTCCCTATGTAACTCTAACTTGAACTCCTGAGGAAGAACACTGCATCAGGTCTTATTAGACACTGAAAAAAGGGCAGAAATTGCATCATTATCTCCAAGGACTTGTACAAATACAGGAACTCCAAGTGGTGTTAGAAAACTGGTCAACAAAGTATATAACAACTTCAGAAAGATTGTGAATCTAGTCTAGATGGAAAGAAAACTTTACAGCAGAAATGTGGTACCTTGCTTGACACATCACAGCAAACCCCATGAAAGATTTAAAGATGAATCAACCACCTATGATACTTTGCAGCCCCTTTTCCTGAGTTATCACATGCCTTTGCATTCATGAGAAGAAAATTAGGGTGGAGTGGAGCAAAAGAATAAAACTCTAGATGAAAAAAAAAAACAAACCCTCCACTGGAAATACATTGTGGTTAGAGCTAAATAGTCCCAGTCATTTAAAAATGGAGCAACTGCTTCCAGGAAAGAGCAATGGGAAATAACCCCATATATTTTATTCATCTTTAATGCTTTCTGTTCTCCAAACAAGCTCTCAATTCTGCAAAAGGGTTTAGCCGGCTTTAAAAGACATGGTGAGAAGTCATTTCAAAGGATCAGTGTGTTTGACATGCTCAGACTAATTTTGCAGTCTCTCTGCATTATTTCATATGAATTATTTAAAATAATCTACAACCCACCAACACAATGACTTGTGCCTTCTTTCATTCTCTATTTAATGTTCTTGTTGTTGTTAAAGTCAGAAGAAAACTCTTTGGCTTTCTGTTCTATTTATACTTGTGAGAAAGGCCAAGGAATTTTTTTTTAATTGGAGGATAATTTCTTTATAAAGAAAGCTTTAAAAAAAATGTTGATATCTGTTTGTACACAGAGTTGATTTTTTTAAATGTCCTAATTTGGTGTCCTAATTTTGCTTCCTTGTTGTGAGTTTCCATGTGTAAACAACAGACACTAAGTACATCATTAGGACATACTAAATTTTTTCCATAGCCCTGGGGCCATCTTACACTCTGTTTTTTTCATTAGAGCCCCACACATGGTATTTTTAGTTAATTTTCAATTCTTAGGATGTGGTCTTTTTCCATTGAATACAGATTTTTCCCTGATTTGCTTTTAAATTATATAACAGTTGCTAAATAGGCTTAAAAAAAAAAAAACACCACCACTATCTCTCTTGATGTTGAATTAGTATTTAATTTAGCGACCTAGTAGAAATATCAACAGTCACCCATTCAAGTGACAAAATTAAAAATTTTTTTTTCATCAAGTCATGGCTTGGAAAGAATAACTGATTTTACTACTCAGTTGCAGGACTTGACATTGATTTTCCGTTTCTATGACAATGATCCCACAATCAACAAATATCAATTGAATGCCTATAATTCAGAAAGCAAAAGGCTGTGCCAGGGCCTGAGTTGGAGATCCATTAATAACTCTCCACTTATCTTTTTTCCTGTTTTGAAGACAGTGTTGGAAGCTTACTTGGCATCCACACCATTCCCTGCTTCCTCCCTCACACACACACTTCCTCCCAGCAGACAGAATCTGCCATCCAACATGGAGACTGAAAACACCAGGTACGTATTCTCCCAGCCTCCCTTGCGTTTGCAGCGCCAGTCGTGCCCACTGCAAACTGAAGGGAAGTCTGCTGAGACTGGGTAAGAAACAAAGGAAACAGGGCAAGAAAAACACGGCTCTTCTCTCTGATTAAACGGATTTTGAGAAAAGTTGCCCCCTTTCAGTCTTTTTTAAGATACTGTTGTTTTAAAAAATGCTGAGGGATTAAGCAGCCATCTTGCAATCATGAGGGAAAAAGCTAAAGACCAGAAACCAATATCCTGAGAAAAAGACCAAGCACAAAAGAAAGAAAGAGATTGCATTCTCAATGCCACTTTGAGCCATTGCATTAAACCTGGAATTTCCCTGCTCCTGCAATTTGTATTATGTGGAATAATAATTGCATTTCTTATCAAATCTATCTTCATTACATTTCTTACCCAAATCCATCTTTGAGTAATCTGTATTTTGCAACTGAAGCCATCCCAACTAGTATGAAAGAAAAAGTGAAAGAGAAAGTCCCTCAGTCATGTCTGACTCTTTATGACCCATGGACTCCAGCCTGCCAGGCTCCTCTGTCCATGGAATTTCCAGGCCAGAATACTGGAGTTCGTAGGCATTCCCTTTCGATCCCAGGTCTCCTGCATTGCAGGCAGATTCTTTATGGTCTAGGCCACCAGGGAAGCCCCAATTCCTCCCAACTAATATACCTGCTTCAAACTTTAACTGACACATTAATGCTCTATTAAACTTCCCTCAGTAGCATCTCTGACCCACTCCACAGCACCTCCTATCTCCCATCACCATCCATGTGGAACAAAATGACCCTTACTTTCAATTCCCATGTTACCCTGGCATACAAATGCTCATTTTCTTACTTAGGTTTTCAAAGCTCCCTCATTCACTAGCTCTCAAATCCAATGCAACAGGTCTGGCTGATGTAACCACTTGCTCCATCTGTTGGTGGCAGGCAGAATTAAATGTCTTTACTAAGAGAATCTCTGCTCACTCTTGGGAAGGACAATGATAGTAGCTGATAGCTCAGAAGCAGAGGGAATTATTTGTTCCCTTATATTGAAGCCATCAATCGTCTCCTCCTCAAGATGGTAAGCATCTTAAATGAATGGATTATTTCTTTCTCTTCTTTCATCTTAATTCCTCCAGTACTCTGCAGCAAGTTTAGCAGTTTAGCACATCATATCTCCTCAATAACTGTTTGTCAAAATGGGCTGAAAATTATGGAATTTAAATGTTAAAAGCTCAATGACACCTTAGAGATTATTTAATATAACCTCCGAACTTCAGATAGTGTATATAAAAAGACCCTAAACTTAAAGGAGACTCAATAAATGATGGTATTTTTTAAATCATTTTACTCAGTAACTCTTCAACTGAATTCTAGTTGATATCCTATTTGTTTCTTTTAACTGTTGGACCCTTGCCTTGATTTGCCAGCTCTGGGCTTCCCCAGCCCTGACCCCAGCTACCCCGATGACCTCCCATTGCACTCTGTGCTCACCTTTAGCACCTTCTGTTTCAACTTGTCACTTATCTGTCTTCCTTACTAGGTTATAAATTCCTTGAACATGTGAACCCTGATTTATTTGTATCTATCCAGAATACAATGCTTAGAACCTAAAAGTTTCTTACAATATTTGTTGAGCAAATTAAGAACAAATATATTTATGTTGGGAAAAGGGCCTTCCAAGAAAAGTTTTTATAAAAGCCTTTGTGATATATACATTAGGCATTCATCTATTCACTAAACAAAACTTTTGTGAGTTTTGTCTATAAGCAATAGATTCAGAGATTTGTCTATGAGCAATAGATTCAGAGATTACCACTCCTTGGAATACATGGGTACATCCCATGGAAAAAGTAGGTCTTTACTCATCTTGGCTTTTCCCAGCCAGCTAGTTAATCTCTACTATAGGTAGTTACTCATCCAGTTTGACTTGGACTTGCTACTCCAACAGTCCCTTCCATGGAAAGTTGTTAACTTTATGAGGTTCTAAAGAGACTGCAAATGTCTCTCAACACTTTTACACACACCACAGCTCTGCGGAAGGGCTGGCTTTTAGGTAATGCAAAACAACAGAGGGCTGACTGATTTGTCTGCCTCCTCCCTACAAGTGTGGCTTGGAGAGCATGAGTTCAGCTCTAGGCCCACAAGCTGACATGCCAACTGGCAAAGTCATTTCTTTGGAAATGGTTTAGTGCTTTTTTAAAAAATTACCTGTGAACTGAGCAGGGCATTAAAAAATGTCCAAAACGAAACTCCCCATTGAAACGTTGAGGTCTCTCTAAGCAAGAATAACCTACTCCCGACTTTGTGGGTCAAGAAACCATTAGAAAGAAATCATCTCAACTGCCCAAAGATGGTCTCGAGTCCAACCACCAAGGTGCCAAAGCCAACACCATATTGACGCAGATGGGTAGCCAGCCAGAAAAGGTAGCACTCCGATGTTAAGCTCCCTCTGCTTCTCTAGCCTGGGAGTGAAGGGACGGGAAGAAGGGAGGAGAGGAAGGCAGGCCGAAAAATCAACAAGGTGCAACATGTCTCGTAGCCATGTCAGCCGTGGCAGGGTCCTGTGATGCTGTTGACTAGTTTTAGCTTTATGGAGACAGACCCAGCTTCTGTATCAGATGAGTCACTTGTAATCTTCCATCTTGGTACCTACCCACAGGCCTCAAATAATCAAACAAGGAACTGTTCTGGTAACAGTTGAAATAACCTTTTAGAGCTTCCCTGGTAGCTCAGTGGGAAAGAATCTGCCTGCCAGTGCAGGAGACACGGGTTCGATCCCTGATCTGGGAAGATTCCACATGTAGCGGAGCAACTAAGCCGGTGCACCACAGCTATTAAGCCTGTGCTCTAGAGCTGGGGACTCACAACTGCTGAGACCCCATGCCGCAACTTCTGAAGGCAGTGCACCCTAGAGCCTGCACTCTGCAACAAGAGAGCCATCAGAGTGAAGCCTGTCACCACAACTAGAGAGTAGCTCCAACTCTCTGCTGAGAGAAAAGCCTGCACAGCGACGGAGACCCAGCACAGACAAAGATAAATAAATAAAACTATTTTTTTAAAGAAGAAAACACCCTTTAATCTACAGATGCTTACCATCCAACGATGGACAACAGCTTGAATTAAGCAGAAACAGCAAAATATAATGGAGCACAGAAGTTTTGAATCTACAGTTCAAGCTCCTGCTTTAATTTTGAGCCTATTTCTTGCTAACTCTGTCACCTTGGATTGGTCACTGGTCCTCTCTGAGTGCTACTTTCTTATTTTTTCTAATTTTCTAATAGAAATGTTAACTATATTTTAACTTACCTACTTGTCAGTTATTGGTCAAAGGTTAAATGATTAAATGATCTCATGATGCTCTCTTGATTTAAAAAAAACTGTACAAGGTATTGCCTGGTGATCCAGTGGTTAGGACTCTGCCATGACCTTACTGCCAAGGCCTGGGATCAATCCCTACTTGGGGAACTAAGATCGAGCAAGCTGCTGTGTGGCCAAAAATAAACAAACACACAAATAAATAAGTAAGAATTTTTAAAAAGAACTGTAAAATTTTGGATTGTGTCTTATGGGTTATATGATAAAATAAGAGATATGTTTAAAGTGAGTGTGACAATATAGGTACGTGTGTGTGCATGCTCAGCTGTGTCCAACTCTTTGTGACACCATGGACTGTAGCCCACCAGGCTCCTCTGTCCATAGTATTCTCCAGGCAAGAATACTGGAGTGGGTTGCCATTCCCCTCTACAGGGGATCTTCCTGACCCAGGGATGGAACCTGGGTCTCCCACATTGCAGGCAGATTCTTTTATTGTCTGAGCCACCAGGGAAACCACCACCACCACCACCATCACACATCCACTCCTACCCACATCTGGGCCTCCAGTAGCCTTGTTTTTTCTGCCTGGAACCAATTTCCTTCTCATCTCTGTCTCTGAAAGGCCTGCTTATTTCTCAAAACCCTTCACTTTTAGGAAGACTTGCCAGGAGCCAGACCTTCATCAATCCCATTTCAATGTATCCTTCCTATGTACTTAAAATAGAGCCACAACCTAAGAGTTAAGAGTTATGTTTTATTCCGGCTGCATCTTAAGTAGCCTTGAGAGAACTGCTCCAAGGAGGCAAGGGGAGGAGCCAGCTCATACAGAAATTTTGTAACAAAGGGCAGGTAGCCTGAACATCAAGAGATTATTGTTAATGAAAAGAAGCCAGATACCCCAAGTAAAGGAATTTAGCACATTTTTATTTATGGGAAGATGCAAGGGTCTGGGCTCGCTGAAATCATTCCTTTCATATGCATCTCGGTTATCTGGGACCAGTTTCCTGCGTTTTCACACCCTGAGTTCCTTGGGCTCCCAGGAGGGAGTGGCTGCCAGACCTGCAGATAGGCTTCTCCTTCTGTGCGCCCTGGAGGGCTGGAATGGCTGGAGACCCTGACATCCTGGTTTATTAATACGGCAGGAAATACTCCATTTCTCAGCCTAAACTCCTAAGGACTTCACACCATGCTGCTGGGCTTAGTCGCTCAGTCATGTCACTCTTTGTGACCCCATGGACTGCAGCCTGCCAGGCTTCTTTGTCTGTGGGGATTCTCCAGGCAAGAATACTGGAGTGGGTTGCCAGGCCCTCCTCCAGGGGATCTTCCCAACCCAGAGATCGAACCCAGGTCTCCCGCATTGCAGGCAGATTTTTTTTTTAATTTTTTTTATTTATTTGAATTGGATGTTAATTACTTTACAAAATTGTAGTGATTTCTGCCATACTGTCTTTATGCCTTCTGACCTCCTGTGCCACTTCTTTTTTGTAATTTTTTAAAAGCATGTGTAATAGTATAGGCCAAGCTCTGATTAAAGAGACGAGGCGATAAACTCCCAGAAGGCAAGGAAGACACCTGGACATCCACGTTCAGCTGGCTTCCCTCCACCCCTCCCCAATTTGACTGCCATGGATGCTGGGAGGTTTTCTGCTTTAAATATCCAGTTTATACTTTTAAATAGGTGGTAACTGTAGCGTGAACAGTCTTTGAAACTATAAAATCTCTCCATTGAATGGCCTAGACATCCATGTCCACATAGCACCTGTTACAATCATTTTAAAGTAATATATCAGTGAATTTGATGACAGAGGTACTGATGTTTGTGGAAAGCCTACTGCTTGCCAGGCATTGTTCTTACGTATATATCCCTATTTACTACTCAAAACACTCCTAAAAAATAATACTGTTACAGCTTCTCCACTGTATAGATGAAAGAAGTTGAGACCCAGAGAAATGGAAGTGTTAGGGAAAGCACACTGATTGAAACCGCCCACTCTGGCCAGGCACCATAGTAGCTATTTGCATGAGTTGTTTTATGACAGGAGATCCTGATAAGGAATACGGAACTAATAAGCCACCACCAACCAGAAGAGTTCGGGAAAGGTCTAAAGGAGACACCGTGTGTCCGTCCACTTCCCAGAATCCCTCTCGCTAGCATCCATCTTGGCTGAGAGATGCGTGTGCCACCAGGAAAGACTCTGAATTAGAATGATTGGCCAAAGACCACCCGGAAACTAATCCCATCACCATAAAACCTGAGACTGTGAGCCACGTGGCAGAGCAGTTCTCCTGGGTTCCCTTACCCTACTGCTCTCCACCCAGGTGCCCTTTCCCAATAAAATCTCTTGCTTTTTCAGCACATGTATCTCCTCAGACAATTCATTTCCGAGTGTTAGACAAGAGCCCAGTTTCGGGCCCTGGAAGGGGTCCGCCTTCCTGCAACAGAACCATAGCTACACTCTGTTCTATTGCTTTTCATCTAAGATGATTACTTTGGCTACGAAACTGATCTTTATTCTTTGCAGTTCAGGAGACACAGCAGACTCGAGTTTCATCCCTAAGTCAGGAAGATCCCCTGGAGGAGGAAATAGCAACCCACTCCATTATTCTTGCCTGAAAAATCCCATGGACAGAGGAAAAATCCCATGGGCTACAGTCCATGGGGTCACAAAGAGCAGGACATGACTGAACAACTGAGCCCACACACGTGCACACACACACACACACACACACACACACGCACTCACACACCCCTAGACCTTATCTTACTTGAGTTTAAAGGAAAAGCCACAAAAACCCCCTCTTCTACACTTCCCACTGTGCCTGCCCCTTGGGACTTCTGCTTTTGTGTTCCTTTCATCTCCCCAGCATCTAACAACCACTGAAGCAGCAGCAGGGCTTCCTTCAGATGTAAACTGTGGTAAGTACCAGGTTGTTTGGAGCCCAGGGAGCTACTGAATCAGTCACTGTTCCCTGCTCCTGCTAACAAATACCTCTTTGAGCTCCTCCAATGACTCAATCACACAGCCCACACCTGCCAAGCAGAATCAGCTACCCTGAGATGTGAGCTGAGCTGCGAGTACACAGTGTCAGAGGTGAAGCCCATTTATAGACTCGGTCAGGACAGTGATGCACTAGTGAGAAGAAAACAAGCTTCATTTATGTAATATTGAAAATTCAGGATGGGTAACCTAGACGAGAACCCAGGAAACATAAATATTGAAACATGACAAACGGTGAAACAACAATATTATTACTAACCAAGCTACAAACATCTCTTTAAAACGGAGCTGCAAAATGTTTCATCATATTCCAAATCGGTTTCCCTCCTGGAGTCACAGACTATGAACCTTCTGAAACTGAATGCAAAATTCATGTGTTTATACATATTTTTTTTGCCTGGAAGACCCACAGCTCTCATGAATTTGAAAGCCCCAGCCATGAGCCTACTCCTGCCAAGAAGGCTTTCTCCTGTTGCACAGTGAGTGGAGTTGGATCCACTCAGTCATGATCTCTGTTATTGTTGTTTAGTCGCTAGTTCATGTCTGACTCTTTGCAATCTGATAGACTGCAGCACATCAGGCTTCCCTGTCCTTCACCATCACCCTGAGTTATGTCCGTTGAGTCTGTGATGCCATCCAACCATCTCATCCTCTGTCGTCCCCTTCTCCTCCTGCCTTCAACCTTTCCCAGCCTCAGGGTCTTTTCCAATGAGTCATTTCTTCGCATCAGTTGGCCAAAATATTGGAGTTTCAGCTTCAGCATCAGTTCTCCCAATGAATATTCAGGGTTGATTTCCTTTAGCATTGACTGATTTGACCTTTCTCTCCAAGGGACTCTCAAGAGTCTTCTCCAGCATCACAATTCAAAAGCATCAGTTCTTTGGTGCTCAACTTTCTTTGTGGTCCAACTCTCATATCCATACATGACTACTGGAAAAACCACAGCTTTGACTACACAGACCTATGTGGGCAAAGTGATGTCTCTGTGTCTAGGGCCAACCTTTGGTTCCACGGTTAATGCGAGTACCTGTGCCTCACACATAGTTAAGCCAAACAAACTGAAATGTCAGAGTTTGGTACAGAAAAAGGTTTACTGAAGGGCAATGCAAGGAGATAGGTGGCTCAAGCCCTAAAAACCCCTGAGCTCTCTGAAGGGTTTCAGCAAAACACTTTTAAAAGCCAGGTGGCAGGGAAAAAGAGGGGTCTATAGGGGCAGCTGGTGCACAAATCTCTGACTGGCTGATGGTGAGGTAACACTGGTGTCACAGGGGTTAAAGTTATTAGTCCTTAAGCTCCATGAGGGCTGAGGCTACATGTTCATGGTCATCAAGAAGTTAGTATCTTCTATTTAGTTGGGGGTGGGGTGGGATTTCACATCTGCAAAACAACTCATCAAATATTATTATCTGTTACCTAGGTATTTCAGAGAGGAGTTAAAACAGAGGATAAGCGGGGAGGCCTGTCTCTTCCCTGCCCCTCCCGCTGCCCCTTCCCTCCTGGTCTCGCTCAGGCCTCATGGGTCCTTTTGATTTGGAACACCGCAGTTCAAAATCCTTTCTAATGTCCTAATTTACAATAGCAAGTGTGTCTTTGCCTCTACTGGAACTCCTCCCAACAGAAGCAATATGTCTTTTAAGAGAGAGAAAAAAGAAATCGTTAACAGTTAATGTGCTCAGCTGCTTCAGTTGTGTCTGACTCTGCGACTCTATGGATTGTAGCCTACCAGGCTCCTCTGTCCATGGAGTTCTCCAGGCAAGAATACTGGCCTGGGTGGCCATGCCCTTCTCACTAGGATCCAAAAGGTAACCCTGACTGTTCTCAGGTTCTGCTGACTACATAACTCTTATTGACTACCATGTGGTACCTACAGAAATATGAACCTTCAGAGACCATTTCACTTCACATACAGGAGGAGGAGGAGGAACTATAGTGACACAATTTGTACATGGAACGCTTTTTCACTTATACATGTTACCATTCCTCCAGAGTCATATCCTATCCTGTCTCTCCTATTATTGTCTAAGCTAGTCCCAATACACAGCTCTTTCTCTGTCACTGCCTTGTTCTGAATTCCTGTGTGTCTGAAATTTATTGTAGAATATTTTGGCACTGTATGTATATAATGTGTTATATACACATTAGTCATGTTAATCTACCCTCTGCATGTAGGCAGTTGACTTAACCAGGACTCCCACTTAGCAGAAAGTGAATTAGCATTTCAACAGAAGGTCCACATTCCAGGAATTCAGTTCTGTCCATCTTCCAGCAATACCAAAGACTTCTCACTCTACATAATGGTGGTAAAATGGGCTCTCAATGCTGAAATTATGGGTATTTAATCAGGGCTTTGGCTAAAGCATGCATTCTCAGTGGGAGACATATGTTCCGCAAGTGGCAAAATTTATTTGGTGGGGAAGGGTAAAAAAAAAAAAAAAGCCTGAAATATTGCAAGGGATTCATGTTATTCCAAAGCACAACCTCACCTGAAAACATCTTATGCCTTAGTGTTTAATTTCTCTCCTTAAATTAAGTTATATCAACTTAAAAATTTCTCCTTTGGGAATAATAATGAAAAATATGTGGAGAAACATTTGACTAAAATATTTTAACACTCTCTATAGACCTTCATAGGAATACAGAATGTAGCCAATTCTTTGTCCTTTATTTTTAGGATCACTGAGTACCTTAAGCACTGACATTGTCATATGTGACCTTTATTATGCTGAGGTATAGTCCTTCTATGGGGATTCTTAAGTGGCCCAGTGGTAAAGAATCTGCCTGCCAGTGCAGGAAATACAAGAGAGGAGAGTTTGATCCCTGGGTAGGGAAGATCCCCTAGAGAAGGAAATGACATTCCACTCTAGGTTTCTTGCCTGGAAAATCCCATGGACAGAGGAGCCTGGCAGGTTACAGTCTATGGGGTCGCCTAGAGTTGGACATGAATGAAGCAAGAACGCATGCACGTTCCTTCTATACCTAAGATTCCAAGAGTTCTTATTATGAAAGTATATTGAATTTTGTCAAACTTTTTTTCTGCATCTATTGAAATGATCATATAATTTTTATCCCTCTTACTCTGTTTATGCCTTGTATCATATTTATTGACTTGCATATGTTGAGCCATCCTTCCAACCCAGGGATAAATCCCACCTAATCATGTTGGATCCTTATAATGTGCTGTTGAATTTGGTCTGCTAGTATTTTGTTGAGGATTTTTGCATCTGTATTCATCAGGGATATTGGCCAGTAATTTTCTTTTCCTGTAATGTTGTCTGGCTTTGATTTCAGGGTAATGCCAGTCTCATAAAAAGAGTTTCAAAGTGCTCCTTTCGCTTCAAATTTTTGGATGAGTTTGAGAAGGACTAGTATTATTTTTTCTTTAAATATTTGGCAGAATTCACCTGTGAAACCATCTGGCCCTGGGCTGTTATTTGCTGGGAGATTTTTAATTACTGATTTAATCTTCTTCCTGGTAACTGGTCTGTTCAGATTTTCCATTTTCCTAATTTTAGTCTTGATGGGTTGTGTTTCTAAGATTTTTTATTTCTTCAAGTTTGTTCAGTTGTTTGGTATAAATTGTTCATAGTAGCTTTTTATGATCATTTGTATTTCTTCTGTATCAGTTGTTATACTCAAGAGTGAAAGGTTAAGTCTTTCCTCTAAGATCAGAAACAAGACAAGGATGCCCACGCTCATCACTTCTATCCAACTTAGTACCAAAAGTACCACAATTAGTCAACAAACATAAATAAAAGGCATTCAAATTGGAAAGGAAGAAGTATAAAATGATCTTTGCTTGCAGGTGGCATGATATTATATACAGAAAATCCTAAAGACTCCACCAAATAGCTGTTAGAACTAATGAATAAATTCAGTAAAACTGAAGGATACAGAATCAGCACACAAAATCAGGGGCATTTTATATACTAACAATAAACTCTCTGAAACAGAAATTAAGAAGGAAATTGCTTTTACAATAGCATCAAAAACAACAAAATATTTAGAAGTAAAATATTTCAATATCAATGCCCTAAATTTGATCCATGAATTAATCTACCTCTGATGTTAAGAGTATTTGTTTGTCTGATGGAGCCATTGTTGCTACATCTTGTCACTGGCCCCTGCATGGTCTAGCCCTGTCCATCAATCTGGGCACATATGGTTTAAATTTCTCTCTTACTCCCTTGGCTTTAGCCTAGTCACATTTCTCATCTGGGTCACCACACTTGCTCTTTGCTCTACCTGGAAGACTTTGATCCCTCATCCCTGCTCCCAGAATTCACAATGTGCTCATCATCCCATCGTCTGATCAGGAGTTATACATCCTGCTGCTGCTGCTGCTGCTAAGTCGTCTCAGTCATGTACATTCTGAGAAAACTACAATTCAAAGAGACATATGTACTCCAATGATCTCTGCAGCACTATTTACAATAGCCAGGACATGGAAGCACCTCAGACATCCATCAAAAGATGGATGGATAAAGAAGATGTAGTACATATATACAATGGACCATTCTCAGCTATAAAAGGAATGAGTGTGAGTCAATTCCAATGAGATGGGTGAACCTAGAGCTATTATACACAGTGAAGTAAGTCAGAAAGAGAAAAACAACTATCATATATTAATGCATATATATATGGAATCTAGAAAAATGGTGCTGATGAAACTATTTGCAGGGAAGGAATGGTGACACAGACATAGAGAATGGACATGTGGACACAGTGAGGGAGAGGGTAGGACAAATTGAGAAAGTAGCATTGACATATATACTCTAACACGTGTAAGTAAAACCGATAAGTAGTGGGAGGCTGCTGTATAACACAGGGTGCCCAGCCTGGCATCTTGTGATGACCTGGAGGGGGTGGAATGGGAGTGGGCAGGCAGGCTCAAAAAGGAGTGTGTGTATGTGTATATATATATATATATATATATGCTTCCCAGGTAGCACCAGTTGTAAAGAACACGCCTTCCAAGGCAGGTAGACATAAAGAGATGTGGGTTCGATCTTTTGGTCTGGAAGATCCCCTGGAGGAGGGCAAGATCATCCATTCCAGTATTCTTGTTGATGAATCCTATGGACAAAGGAGCCTACAGTCCATGGGGTCGTGAAGAGTCGGACATGACTGAAGTGACTTAGCATGCATATGCATGCTATATATATATATATATATATATATATATATTTATGATTCATGCACCAGCAAATGGTAAAGCAATGATTCCCCAATTAAAAAATAAATAAATAAAAGAAGTTGCTTCTTTAAAGAGCTTTTCCCTAAGAAACTCAGCTAATGTAGCCCCTTTCTAGGCAAGCACCATTATGCTAACTTGTATTATGGACTTCAACCCTCTTATCACTTTCTGAAACTGGCTTATCATATTCAAAGAGTTTATTTCCCAGTTTATTTCATTACTGTCTCTCCCCAACCTGACTGAAAGCTTCAGAAGTGTGGTTAACTATTTCTGTCTATATTGGGGGTACAGCATCTGGTACCCACTAAGTATTAAATACTTTATCACTTGTTTGTTGAATAAATAAATGATAAAGTACTTTATTTGTACTGAAACCTGTTGCATTAATAGTGACCCTTCAGCTGGATATTAAACAACATAATTTCCCTCTTTAGCTTAACAGTCACTTAGAGATATTCCTTTAGGCTAAGGCTTTTCTAGGTAAACTCTCATTTCAGGAAGCAATTTTATCTTGCAGGTTAGTTTCTCTGAAAATTATTACATCAAAATCTTTGTTTATAAAGGTTTGTTTTAGTTAAAGGAGGGGACTTTCCCAGGCAGAAACACCTAACTGACTACTAAGAAAATAGTTCTAAGGATTCTTATCTGTCTTATTTTCATTTGCCAGGTGCAAACAAAATGCACTGGGGTTGGGAGAGGGCAGAATCTTTGAACTAACACTAGAGATGACCAAATTTCTTGAAGGACCTTAGAAGAGGAAACTGTGTAGGTAGGCTATATTCGTCTGATAGGAAGACATCACACGTATTTGTTCAGAAGCCTTCAGGTGAGTGGTTGTTTGGATGTACATCCCTGTGTAATTAGGGAACCCGTTTCGTGGGCCTGAGTAGACACTAGATGGTATCTAAGTTTCAGGAAATCCTGGGTGAAGTAACTGGAAGTATTGGCAGACAGGTATGTCACTTCCTCTAGCTGAAGAAGAACAACAGACACCATGCTTTGGTCTACTGAAATGCCTTTCTCTCTTCCCCCAAATTCCCCACTGAGAGTTACCATGAATTTGGCACCATTCTTGATAATAATTTCAAAGAGAAAATTGTGATGGGTGTCACATGTGCAGAAAGGCTTGACTTATGTTTTTCTCTGTTTAAGAGGGCAGGGTATGCTATGCTATGTAACATAATTCAGCTCATCTATTAAGAACTTTTTCAAAACCTTGTTTATTTTGCTGCACCAGGGCTTAGTTGCAGCATATGAGACCTTTTAGTTTCCGTATGTGAACTTTCAGTGTGGCACGTGGGATCTGGTTCCCTGACCAGGGATCGAACCCAGGGCTCCTGTATTGAGAGCACAGAGACTTAGCCACTGGACCACCAGGGAATTCCCTCTATTAAGAAATTTTATCAAAGAATGTACAAATTTTTCCCCTGCTAGTATCTTGACAACCTCATTCAGTCAGGGAAACCAGAATCTGCAATCAGGTGATGTGTTCAGAAGGAAATACAGACATAAAATGAAACTGCCTGAACTATGGAAGTTATTTTCTTAAATTGAGTAGGAGAAAGAGAATCCCAAAAAGGAGACAAAAAGAAAATTGAGGGTAAGAAAAACTATGACTTTACAGTTCTATATTCATGGCATTTATTGAGCACTCTAGCAAGTACTGCAAAAGTCTAAATTCCCTTGAAAATTAAGCATGAGCTTATATATCCTAAAAGAGGGGAATAGAAATATGCTGCTATGGATTGAATTGTGTTCCCCCTTAAATTCATATCTTGAACTCCTAACCCTCAGGGCAACTCTATTTGAGATAGGGCTTCTAGGAGAGAAACAAGTTTAAACTAGGTCATAAAGGTGGAATCTATAGAACTGCTCACTTCATAAAAATAGGAAAAGAGGCCTCTCTCCCTCCAAACACACACAGAAAAGAGGTCATGCTTCCACACGGCGAGATGCTGATCACCTGAAAGCCAGAAAAAAAGGTCTCTCCATAATCTCAAACTCAATATCAATCTCAATCTCAAACTCACCTCAACCTCAATCTCAAACTTTCAGCCTCCAAAACTGTGAGAAGTAAATGTCTGCTGTTAAAGCCACCCAGTCTATGGTATTTTGATAGGGTAGCCCGAGCTGACTGAGACAAATTCCCCACCTTACACTTCTCTTGGAGGGCTAGCATAAGTTGCTGAGCCCTGAATCATAAATGAGGTAGTTTTCTTTATAGAGCTTGAAACACCAGACTTCCCACTTCAAGTCCTCCCTCCAGTGCTACGTCACATGCGTTACAGAGAGTAGTAGTCACTTATTTTAGGTATTCCTTCTTGCCCCAAACACACACCAAGTGGTGAGATTAATATTAAGAATTTGTTGTTTAGTCGCTCAGTCGTGTCTGACTCTTTTGTGACCCCATGGACTGTAGCCCACCAGGCAGAGTCCCCTGTCCATGGGAGTCTCCAGACAAGAATACTGGAGTGGGTTGCCATACTCTTCTCCAGGGGACCTTCCAGACCGAGGGATCAAACTCACATCTCTTGTGTCTCCTGCAATTGCAGGCAGATTCTTTATCATTAGTGCAACAACAGGATATCTATCCATAAATATGTGTCTTTATATGATCTGAATAACCATATAAACACCATTGATAGTAGAAGCTTCTATAAATGGGCATTGGAGGTCTGAAGCAAAATGAAAATTTACCCTCCATGGTATATGTATTAATACTATTTAAATTTTTACCGTAGGCAGGCATTTTAAAAAGCTTAAATTTAATTAAGTTAATAAAATACTTTTCCATTTATGCTGTGATTTTCTTAATTTAAGAAGGCTTTCTATTGTGCACTATGCTTGGATATGACCCTGAGGTTGGCAGGGTGAAGTTCAGAGAATTTCCACCCCACAGAAGCTATAATGATCATGTCACTCTCACGCTTAAACCCTTCAGTGCTTCCTATCAATGTTTGGAGGAAGAATAGAATCAATTACATTTTGCAGCCTGACCTTTGTCCACTCTCCTTTGCAGCCTCTTCCAGCCCAGGCAACATCTTGCTGTCTGCCATACTGGGCTTCCTCTAGTTCCTGGAAATCACACCTCACTTCCTCTTACCTCAAGGTCTGCTAACACTGTTCTCCCTGTCCAAGGGCGATCTTTTCACTGCTAGTTAACATATCTGAGATGTGGCTTATAATCTCACTGGCCCAATAACTCCTATTGTTATTTCTTCCCATGTACTTACAGATTTGAATATTTACATGTTTGTGTGATTGGTTTATGCCAGCTTTCAACGAAAGGGTTATTTTAGCAAATGACTGACAATGCTGGAATCATACTACTACTGAGTGGGAAACCGTAACCAGCCCTTAATGACTCCTGGTCTAATACTTCCAGATCTTTAAGAAATGGGTGACCTACTGAAGCAGAAAGTGCTACAGCTATATATAACCTTGCCTTTCTGGATGCTATTTTTTTAAACTTTTTATTTTGTATTGGAGTATAACCAATGAACAATGTTAATGACAGTTTCAGGTGGACAGCAGAGGGACTCAGCTACACATATACAGGCATCCATTCTCCCCCAAACTCCTCTCCCCTCCAGGCTGCTACATAACTTTGACCAGAGTTCCCTTGTACACTATTTTTAAAGCAAGTACATATCCATTTTCACACAGAGCCTGTAACACCTTAAAACATTAATGTGCTGTGCTTAACTGCTTCAGTTGTGTCCGACTCTTTGCAACCCTATGGACTGTAGCCCGATGGACTGTAACCAGGCTTCTCTGTCCATGGGATTCTCCAGGCAAGAATACTGGAGTTGATTGCCATGGTTGGGAAGATCCCCTGGAGGAGGGTGTGACAATCCAACCAGTAATAAAACATTAATAGCTAAAATTAATGTTTTGTCTAGAACATTAATAATTAAAATTGTGTTTGTTAATGAAGAAATGGGCAAACATTAATAAAATAAAATCAATAGGCTAACTACCCATTTCTCCTCTTTCTGTTCCATCTCCTATGAAACCAGAAAAAGATTTAGTAACCGTGAAACAACAAGGAATGAGTTCTTGTTCTTCTACTAATAACCTTTCCCATACACAACCTCAGAATTTGTGTTTCCAGTTTCTATATGTGGGAGCTTATGTGTAAGATGTTCTAGGCATTCAATCAGTCTCTAGGGAACCCATCAGTTTGTCTTGTCTCCCAAAGGACCAAATCAATCCCTGTCCTGAGTTTCAGGCATTTCTGTTATAACAATGATTATAAATGGCCTCCTATAGCAGGTGCTTTGCTGTTGTGTTAAAAAAAGGTAAGTATTTTTCTCAAGGGGGTCCCAATATTCAGACACCATTTCTTTAAGCCATACCAGTGGCTGAAATGGAAGCAGGGACAATCAGAAATGTGCGCAATGAAAATGTGTTCAACATGGGACCAAACCCAAAACAGTTCAGGGAAGAGAAGATGATGGCTATCTCATGAGGTGTCACCTACAGTCAGCATCACACATCTCTGGTGATCAGAAAGAGAAGGTTAAATTTACCAGACATTCTGTTTCATGTCACCCTTGGCCCATGCCAATGAAGGATCTGTCATGGGAAGATGGATGTAGTCTGTCTGCCAGGCGAGTGTTCAGACATCGCCCCATGGATTCAGTTCTGAATCCCCGGGTCCCGTCCAATCTAGTCTGAAGATGGACTCCAGCCTCAAAGTGTTCCGGGCCTGCTGCTCACTGTAGTGGGTCCCATGGGAAGAGCCAGGGGGATCGGCCAGACTGCTCCAGGAATATAACAAATGACGTGATTGCAAACTCAGAGTGTCTGTTTCCTGTCAGTGGGTGATTAATAAACAGCCCACAGTCAGGTCCCGAAAGGGGCACAGTCGATACACTGTCTCCTCTGAGACTCTATAAAAATGGGGCCCTGGCTTTTCTCAAGATGACAGCTAATTACACTTCCTTTCCTCCCTCTCCCAACACACACACACACACCAATCACCATCACCACCTCTATTACCATTATTCATCAAATAGTTATAGGGAGGCCAGATGCGGAGCTAAAAGTTTCAAGAAATATCATAAGAAAATCAATGATTCCTGCTCCCAGAAGCTTAGAGTCCAGACTCACCTGGTGCTTGTATAAATGTCCCTAAGAGCACCTCAGATAAGTATAACAATAATAGCTAGACTTAGTGAACACTTACTACATGTTAAACAGTACGATGAGCACTTTACACGTTTTAGCCGATTTAATCCCTGTGAGGGTAGCATGATTTTTATCGTCACTATACCAATAAAGAAATCAAACAGAAATACAAATAGGTTAGTTAAAATCTGCCTGAGGTAATAGAGCCAGAGTGCAGGAGATCTGGGTTTCAAGTCTGACTCTAAAGCCTGGTATCTTATATGTACTCCCTGTGAACAATCATAGCTATAATTTAGTAAACATTTCCTATCCAGGCAATGTGCTAGGTTATCTTATATGCATTTACTTACTGACTGCTCATGGTTAGTGATTAACCTCATTTATGCATTACTAATCTAATTTATGCATTACTTTTCAAAATACTTTCATTTGTTCCATGCCACATTTCTGTAATAACTACTATTTTTAACTGATAGACGAGAGAGTCATAAGCACTTTCCCAGGGTTAAGACTGCAGGATTCAGTCCTTGATCAGTTTTCTCCAGAGTGTGACTCCTACATGTGAGCATTACACGACAGTTCAAGAAAAATGCCTTCAGGCAGTATCCCAGGTAGGCATCACCTCATAAAGACAATAATACTGCCATTTACTTAGTATTTTACAACTAACATTCAAATTTACCTGCGTCCCATGGTCAGTCTAAGTGCTAGTAGCTCAGACTGTGGATGTCAAAGCTGAAGTTCAGAAGCTGAGGGGCAGGGCTGGAGTTAAACCATTTGGTCAGTATGCACCGACCTTTGTTCACTCACTAGTTCACTTAAGAAACCATCATGCTGTGGAGAGAGAAAGCTGAGTAAGACACTCTGTCTTCTGTAATTCACAGTTGGAGTTGAAGAGCTGAACTTGTTCCCTCTAAATATTTTCTACTCTGTCTATGGATCCACTTTGACCTTCTGGTGGAAAGATGTTGGTTTGAAAGCGCAGATACTCTGATCCCTGCTGGTAATGCTTGCTCCTGAGGGCCACTTTTTATTGCATGGGATAGTTTGAGAGTGAGAGAATCACCTTCATCTCCCTCTCCATGAACTCTGGAGAAAAGCAGAAACTGACCTTCTCAGGAGAGGAGAACTGAGCACGTGGCCCTCATGGGGAGGCTGGCTTTGCAGTGATTTTTCTTTTTTTTTTTTTCCCCAGCTTCTGTAAGTGAAGAGCTCTGGTGGCAGCCTAAAAACAAATCAGCAAACTGCAGGACCTCAGAAGGGGTCTACTCTTTAGAAGTCATGGGGTCCAACTCTCACAAAAGCAGCTGGTGGGAGTGGATGGGGGAGCCAAGAATCCTTTAGGCAGAGCCAACCTTCCACCAAAAGTTTGGGGGCAACGGAAAGACCTGGAAGAGGCAACTTCAGAAGTTCAGTAGGTACCAAAAACCTTTGGATGATGATGGTGTTGATAAAGACGATCAGTTCAGTTCAGTATAGTGGCAAATCCTACGGTGGTGTTTTTTCTGCCCTAGGCAAGAAGTTTGTCCTCTGCTGATTCTCTCTGGCTGAAACTACCCCAGGCAATAAAAAGTGAGTGGGAAAAGGCATCGGCTTTCGAACCAGACATAAGTTAGAGAAGTTTCTTCTCCATCTGTGCAACCTTGGAGATTAATGACTGCAAACTCCAAGAAGAGCCTCTGAGCGCAGCTCGTGAATGAGAATACTTGTTATTGGGGATCTCAGAACCCCTGAGAAGCGGGTCAGACGAGAGTGGGGTGTAGTGTCTGGGGCGCACTGCAGGCTGCGCCGAGATCTTGGCTGGATCCTACGCTCAGGGTGGAGGAGCCCAGCAAAGCGACTGCCCAGCGTGCGCCCAGTCCTCCCACCACTGGTCGCGGCTGCCAGGAGGCCGGCCGCTGGCGGGAAGGGGCCAGGAAACCTCAGAGCCGCACGGAGACAGCAGCTGCCTTGTTCTGCAGCTTTTTTTTTTTTTCGCCTCCCAGGGGCCAGACATCCCCGCCCCACCCCCTACTCCCACCGCTCGTGCCACTTCTTTCCGCCCTGGCGCTGAAAGTGTTAACCCTGGAGCGTTTCGCACCTCCCCTCCCGTCCCCCCCACCCCCAACTCCCCGCCCGACTCCCGCCCAAGGTTCCTAAAAAAGAAAGGTGCAAAGTTTGGTCCAGATAGGGAATGAATGATCAAAGCCAAGCCGATACTTCCTGTTGCCGGGACACTATATATAAAGTGATGAGTGCACGGGCAGCCGAGACGCACCGTAGCGCTCGCCCCGCAGCCACCGCCTCTGAGCGCCTGAGGTTTCCTGGGGACCACAATGAACAAGTTGCTGTGCTGCGCGCTCGTGGTAAGTTCCTGGCCCGGGACGCCGGCAGCGGTGCTCTGGGCGCCCGCGGAGGCTCCTCGCCTTCTGGTCTCCCGACCTGGCCGCCTGTTGATGGGGAGAAAGCTCAACTTGCTCCCTTTCCCAGGAGAGATCTGGGGTCAGGTTGGAACAGGAGACCTCTTTCAAGCTGATTCTGCTTCTCCTAGGGTGTCCCTTTACTCTGGAAAGTTCCTGCTGAGTTTATGAAGAAGAGCTCTGGACCATCTTTATTGGAATGATTTTTTATCCATTTTATTTATTGGCTTTCTTCATCTCAGATGGCTCCATACCATCTTTGCTTAACTTGGGCATCCTTATTATTAATTATTATTAGTGGTAATAATAGTATCAAAGTAATTTGGGAGATTATTCTTAATGCTAAGAATAATAATTCTTAAAACTACTGTAATTAGAATAAAGTTTGGATGCAGTGAATATGACATCATTAGGCTTATTTGCCACTTAAGCAAATATTATAGGAAATTTTGAATAATTGGCACCAGAGAAAAGATCATACATACACACATATTTCTTATTGTGCAATTTAACATTTTAATCATATTTTATTATTAAAATGGGACATTTCAATCTAATGTGGAAAATACTGGTGAGATAACGTTAATTAGGTTATAAAATAGATTTAAATAATTGAGGTTCTGCACTCAATAGAGCTAAAAGTTATTTTAAATTTGGAAAAAGAAAGGAAATTTGGAAAAGAAAGGAATGTCTGTAATTTTTAGATTCTTTTACTTAAATTTACATTTTGAACAATCAAGTTAATAAGATTTCTATGTAGATTATTCTATGACCAATGATTTATTTCCTTTATGTCAGTAAAATGTAGACTGCATTGAGATATGAATCAGACATTCATGAAAGGACAGGAAAATCCATATTTAAGCCGCATATGTGTTTTGAAAGTTGTTGCAGTAACTGCTTGCATGTGAAGGTCCAACCCACTGAGAGTGAATGGAAGCCTAGGAAGTCCTCCAATTAGATCTTGGGATACACACACATAAATAAGTAAATAAACAGCAGTCACTAAAGGAAAGGTAGGTTGATAAGAGGTCACACTTCAGCAAGCTCATCTTCTGTATAGGTACTGTGTGTACATATATGTGTATATATGTATTTGTATTTATGTGGGTATATATTATATATATAACTTCACTAATATGGAGAACTTTTAAAAAAGTGAACCCTTCTTTAAAAAGGACACATATAAAGAACTGCACAAATCATAAGAACCTAATTAAGTTTCCCAAAGTGAATACTGGTAAGCCAGCACCCAGCTCAGACACCATCACATTACCAGGACCCCAGAAACTTCCTGGCCTTTGTCCCTATCACCATGACAGTCGCGGCCAGAGGAATCAACATTCTGACTTATAATGCCATCCATGAGTAAATGAACTTTATGTACTTTTTTTGTGTCTAGCTGCTATCACTTAAGGTTCTACTGTGAGATCATCACCAGTATTGGATGTACAAATGCCCATCCATTTTCAGTGCTGTATAATATTCCATTGCATGGCTACACCACAAGTGATTTAATCATTATAGGTTTTGGCTAGTATAAATAATTCTGCTATAATATAGGGACACTTTTATTCTTCCTAGCCTTTTGTATGCTGTCAAAGATTTGATTAATAATAAACATATTATCAGTAACTTTTAAATTTCAGAATTTCCAATAAATAATATGTATACCTAATAATGGGCTTCCCTGGTGGCTCAGATGGTAAAGAATCTGCGTGCAATGCAGGAGACCTGGTTTTGATCCCTGGGTCAGGAAGATCCCCTGGAGAAGGGAATGCCTACCCCCTCACTCCAGTATTCTAAGTGTTCTAAAATAATAAGTAGACAAATGTTTTGATATTTGGTCTGTATAAGGATGTAGATATGTATGTAGATAATACTAACTGCAGATGTTACAGCATTATCAAAAAAGATACCTTTTATTGTGTCTTGAACCTAGTAAATACTTCAAATAGGAATGTGCTCCCTTTCCCTTCTGTAGCTTCTGAGATTGATTTTATTTTATAAATAAGTGATAAAAGATACTTTGCAGTTACATATGAAGAGTCCAGATGCCCTTTCATAAACACCAAGAGGTAGTGCTAAGAACTGGAAGCATTACAGCTATTTAGTCCTTTGTACCAGGCAGGCCACTGGATACTAGACATAGGATGGAAAACATGGGCACCATTTCTGTCCTCATGGACCGCACGGCAAAATTGAGAAAGCAGGTATTGGAATGTCTAAATGAGAATAACAAAAGGGGAAGTACGAGGTGACTTGGGAATATAAAAGATCCTGCCTTCCAAGACCTTATAAAGGCAGCTGCTGTGCAGTGGTTATGAGTTTGGTTATTTGGGGTCGAAATTCAAAATTCAAATACCAGTATTTTACTTGATAAAAGATGGTGGGCAATTTATATCTCTCTTGTGTTTTAGTTTTCTATAAAATAGAGATAATAATATGCACACATGCAAGATAGCCACACAAAATATAGAGTTCCTATTCCACTAACACTAGCTTCTAGTCAACATTCTAGACCCAAGTGAATTATGTAAACAAAGTGCTGATGATGCTCAGAGATGGGGGAGAGATGGCCACCAACTATTACTTTGCAGGAGCAATAGAATGTTTATTATTCTCATTATACACTCCAAATGTTTCATGTTTAGAGATAAAATCAAGGCATCCTGAATTTAAGAAGTGGAAGAAGATAAAATTGTGAGGCAAACTAGAATTCTAGATTCTTTTTGTGACAGCAGAGGATATGCTGGTAGACAAGCACTGAGAGGGTGTGGTCATGAGGACTAATGCCATAGTCATGGGCTTTCTGAAATGCTCACTCATGTAGTTAGAGACCTGCTCTGCAAGGTGAAGTGGTTATATCACCACGTCATTTCTTTCATGGTTGCTCAAGGAACCTCCTGATGCTTTGGGAACATCCTAGTCGAGTCTTAGATTTTCACTGGTGGCTGGAACTTCCCATCAGGGAGCTCCAGAACTAGCCACTGGCCTTCTCAAAGCTAAGGTCTAAATTAATGTTAAGATACTAGGACTTGGGGTGGGGGATGGGGTGAAGCATTTGGAGGTAGTGAAATGTTTTTTTTTTTTCAGGACAACTGCCTGATACATTGGTCCTCCTTATGTTTATTTTTGTTTCCTTGCCCTCCCCCAGTGGTTGAGTGTATCTGTCTAGCCTTCTTGTTTGTTTGTTTAAGAGAATGATAACTCTAAAGTTTCTAGGAGAATCTAACATACACTCCGCAGCAGTCCTGTACTTCTGTCTCCAGCAACCTCTCTGGCCTCTATCACCCATGAACTCTCAGCACAATTCCTAATTTCTATCTGGCCTTTAACTGTACTTCTTATTCCTAATTTCAATCTGGCCTTTAATTTTATTTCTTAGGTTAAAACCACAGTTGTCAGATACCATTGGTCAGGGAAGAAGGCGTTCTGTGACAGATGTTTTATCTACATAGTTTAGAAGGAGAGGTATTGCAGAGTCTCTCAAAGGGGCGCTAAACATACTCAGATATTCTTGTCCTCCTATCCACTCACTTGCCAGCTGGGTCTTGCTCTAAGCAACCCTCAGCCTCCCTGCCTGCATGTTCCCTTTCCATGAAGGCTTTTTGTGAGAAGCATTACCTTCAGTATCTCATTGACCAGAAGTACTTCATTCAACCTGAGTCTTTTCTTTGAAGCCCAAGAGAAAAAGGATGGTGAACTATATTGCAGAGAAAGAGTACTTTTATTAAAAAAAAATTATGTTTACATTCTTCAAAGTCTTGCCTAATGATGCCTGGCTGCCCCTGATGTTGTTACTATGGAGCAGAGATGCCAACATTATCGGTGTACCTGTGTATCTTACCTTGTGGAGCAGTAGTTCTCCATCAGATCAGACTTCTTCCATGCGTTATTAAATAAATCCTTTGTAACAACTCCCTCGGAGAAGGCAATGACGCCCCACTCCAGTACTCTTGCATGGAAAATCCCATGGATGGAGGAGCCTCGTAGGCTGCAGTCCATGGGGTCGTGAAGAGTCAGACACGACTGAGCAACTTCACTTTCACTTTGCACTTTCATGCATTGGAGAAGGAAATGGCAACCCACTCCAGTGTTCTTGCCTGGAGGATCCCAGGGACAGAGGAGCTTGGTGGGCTGCCGTCTCTGGGGTCGCACAGAGTCGGACACGACTGAAGTAACTTAGCAGCAGCAGCAACAACTCCCTGGCTCTCCTGAAATGAATTTGAGAGTGCTTATATTTTTACCTACATACAGAATTTTTTTCAAGTAAATATACTGGCATAACTATACCATGAAGGAGAAATAAAAAGAAAATGATTTATAATGAAATAAGCTTCACTAGAAGATTTAATGAAGTAATGATATATTAGCATCTTTATGTAGAACTGTCATGAACAGGCCATGAGAAACAGACAAGAGCACATGGGGTTCAAAACCATGATTGGTGTTGGCTTTGGGCTGCGATTTTTTGAAGTGGTGAACAAATCTCACTAAAGTTTTAAACAAAATACAACCCTCTTTCAGGCTTCCCAGATAGCACTAGTGGTAAAGAACCCGCCTGCCAATGCAGGAGACTAAGAGACGCAGGTTCGATCCCTGGGTTGGGAAGATCCCCTGGAGGAGGGCATGGCAACCCACTCTAGTATTCTTACCTGGAGAATCCCCATGGATAGAGGAGCCTGGCAAAGTACAGTCCATAGGGTGGCAAAGAGTCGTACATGACTGAAGTGACTTAGCATGCATGCATGCACAACCCCTCTATCAAATTTTATGTTGTTAAATTCCTTGAAAATCAATAGGCATAAAAATCTTACAACACACACATAGGTCTGTCTACATATGTGTGTGTGTGTGTATATATATACATATATATATGTGTGTGTGTGTGTGTGTGTGTGCTCAGTTGCTCAGTTGTGTGTGACCTCTTGGACTTTAGCCCACCAGGCTCCTCTGTCCATGGAATTTTCCAGGCAAGAGTACTGGAATGGGTTGCCATTTCATACTTCAGAGGATCTTCTTGACCCAGGGATCAAATCCACTCTTCTTGCTTCTCCTGCATGGACAGGTGGACTCTTTACCACTGTCCCACCTGGGAAGCCCATATGTGTGCAAACACACACACACACACACACATATCTATATATATACATGTGTGTTCATATTATATACACAAATGTGTATATATACATGTGTTTGTGTGTGTGTGTATATATAATGATAAATATATATTTTTTAAGCTTAGATCACTTATACCATCATCAGTAGGACATTTGAAAGTGTGTGTGGGATTTCCCTGGTGGTCTGGTGGTGAAGACTCTGTGCTTCTAACACAGGGGTTGAAAGTTCAGTCCCTGATCGGGGAACTAAGATCCCATATGCCAAATGGCACGGCCAAGAAAAAGAAAGTGTGTGAAACATGGGATTATTCTTGGTCAGTGGGTCATCTAGCAGCACACAGAAACTGTGACAAGAGAAAATCCCACACAAATTTCCAGAACTTCTAGGGGATGGCACGACCCCTGTGGTAAACAAAATATGAACTCTTTGCAAACAGATTTTTTTCCAATTCATATTTATAGCCTCCAGGTCTCCACAGTGCCTGACACTAAATGTGTGTTTGCTGAGTCAAAGGAGCTACGACGAGATTTGCTGGGATGTTTGTATAATGTACCAGCAGTTTCCATGGATATTCCAACAAAATGTAGCTTACTGTCAGAGATTTCACATTCTCATGTCAGCTTTGATCTCTTTCAAAATATAAATATAACACCCTACCCACCTGACCAGTATTTTTCCTACTTATTTTTGTCCATTTCTACTGTGAAGGTACAATACCTTCATGGAGGTCCATTCTTAAGAGACCAACAACAATGAACCGACCCTAATATACCTAATATACTGTCCCTTGCAGGTGCTACCTAACCTTAGCTGAATCCCCTTTCTGACCTTCCCATCAATGTTCATTTTTTGGTTTGATAAATGTGATACATTCTTAAAATATCCCAATGGAGATGTCAAATAGGCATTTGGATTCAAAAAGTTCAGAGAAGCCTGGACTGGAGATCAGAAAATCTGGGTCATGAGCAGAGAATGGGTTTTGAAAGCCATAGGAAAGGAGGATTTCACAGGGCAAGAGAGGAGGGCAGGAGACAGCCCCAGAGTGCATTTCTGATACTGATAGGTTAAAAAAAAATGCACATATGAACAGTACTAGCAGCCATGTTTAGAAAAGAAAACAAAAATCAAAATAAAACTTCACAACCCACAAGAGCAGGAACTAGTCAATCGGAAATCCTAGCAACATCTGTAAACTATCCATGCAAGAAGAAGGAGTGAGGTATAGCCAACTTGAAATACACATGGTATTTTTATGTGACATGTAATTAGTTTTAGGAACTCACTACCACAGAATATTTATTTTGGGGTAACTAGCATAGAAAGTCTAAAAAAAGAATTCTTTTAGACAGTTGTAAGGGATAAGAATAGTGTTACAACACATTAGGTAAGAAGCTGTGGGGTACCCACTCCCTCTCACATTTACCTGGCCTTGCTAAATGAATGTTCCAAAGGCCAGAACAGTCTACAGACACACTAAAATGGTTTCTTTCAACTACAAGGTGACATAACTTCCCAGGTGCTTGTGTAGTTTTTTTCAACCCCAGTTTCTCAGAAGCACCTGAATCAGCCAGACCATAAATGGATAGAGGATACAGGAGGAAATGCAATGTCATTTCTGGAGCCCTTCTAAAAAAGTAATGTGCTCCCAAAAGTTCTGATTTATTACTTTCCTATTGAGATTTTTTTTTAAATCCTCCTCTTTTTATCATAGTTTTAATACGGTGAAAAACATTAATTTCCTCGAAGCATCTTCTATAAAATTAAAAAGAGAAGCCTTAGGATTCTTCACCTCCATTTAGTCTGTACCTTGGAAGCATTTTCTATAACAGCGTCTTAAATAATCAACTGTAAAACAGAAAAATCAGTGTCAAGATGAATATAGATTTAAAAGACAGTAATTCATCTAAGCTTTGTGACTGCCTTTGGTAAATTCAATCTTCTTCTCTGGTCTTTGATCCCTAAACCTCTATTGCCATGTAATATTACTTTCTTGTTAAAAATGTATTTTATTCTTAGAAAATATGGATATCAAGGTCCTATTCTTAAATTCCCTCTGGCATCCATACCACCATCATCACCACCAACAAAAGTAATTTAGGAAGTCATCTGTGAGGTGTAATGATAGTAAGACCTCCACAACAGCAGTCAAGAAGCAAGAGATCTTATTCCTCAGTTTTGCCTTAGACTCTGAGGTCCAGCCTGTGACTTCATTTCTCTGGGTCTTACTTTGCTCACCTTTAAAATAGATGTGTTGTACCAGATGATATCTGGAAGGGCTGCTATAATTTTACGCTTTTGGCTTATCCCCCTGGGCCTCTTCATAGTGTCCCATGCCAGAGCAAACCCGGCCTGAACCATTGCCTGGCCTCTACCAGTAGGCTGCAGACACTGAAGCGGGTTGCACAGTAGAGAAAAAAAAAAAAAAATTTACACTTTTGTCATTAAAAATAAATTAAAATGTAATAAAATGTAAAAAAATGTAATAAAAATGTAATAAAATAAATTTATTACATATTGATACTATTTAATATGCCAGACATACAAAAAGCAAAAGGACTTAGTTATCTATGAAAAAAAGCATACTGAAGAAAATTTTTAAAAATCTACTTTGTTGCAATTGTCAAAGTTCCTCAACTGGTTTCATTGATAAGAAATTCTGTTTAAGTCAAGGAGATCAAAAGAGGAAGCAGCTTTTTGAAATGTCACCTACTTTTAAGAAGTAAGACTTCTGTGTTTTAGGTTCAGATTATTCTTTTAAGCTAAAAACTATTTTTAAAGAAAAAAATTGGAAACCAGACCTTTTTGTCTTTAGCTAGCACAGAAGCCGTTAATGTGCATATTTTCATATCCTACTTAGAAGCCCTATTCCCTCAGGACTTACTAAAGAGATGTAATTATGGTCACTAGCAATCTCTTTAGCCTCTTTGAGCAGTTTTTTTTTGAATTTGTATTCACAAGGAAGCATTTCACCTTCTGGTGAAATAAGCGTGTTAATGGGTAGGTTGGCATGACCATTAATACTGTGGTGGAATACTACTATATTGGGCTTCCCTGATGGCTAGATGGTAAAGAATCTACCTGGAATGGGGGAGTCCTGGGTTCGATTCCTGGGTCAGGAAGATGCCCTGGAGAATGAAAACTACATGGGCTGAGAGACAGAATCCTCTGTTCCCACACTCTATTTCCTATCTCTTCATAGCAGTAAGTGAAAGTGAAGTCGCTCAGTCGTGTCCGACTCTTTGCAACCCCATGGACTGTAGCCTATCAGGCTCCTCCGTCCAAGGGATTTTCCAGGCAAGGGTGCTGGAGTGGATTGCCATTTCCTTCTCCAGGGAATCTTCCTGACCCAGGAATCAAACCCGGGTCTCCCACATTGCAGACAGACACTTTACCGTGGGAGCTGTCAGGGAAGCCCAACTAATATCTAGTAAAAGGGGAAAAAATCAATGAGATTGTGCTAAAATAATGGGTCAACTAGAAAGTATGAGTGATGTTTACTGAACAATGATGTAGCTATTCCTGCTGTTTGTAAGCCTTCTCCGTGGTCCTGCCTTCCAGAAACACGGTAAGATTGTACCTTCCAGCTTTCTCTGGTGAGGAAGGAGGTGGATATGATCATTCTGGCAGATTTGTGAGTCTAAATAATACAAGTCAGTTCTACATTAGAGCACCTCATTGCCTGTATATGACTCCCAACATTTTCTTTCCCAGCAAACCAACCTTGTTCCAGATATTAATTTTTATAAGATCCTAGGTCCTGGACAGAGGACAATGCTAACAGCCTTCATTTTCACAAAAACCTTCTGATGCAGAGACTGGAATCTGTTTTACAGGCAAGGAAACCAAGGTTCAGAGAAGTGAAGTAATTTTCCCTAAGGTGATCTAGCTGAGGATTTTTTTTTTTTTTCTGTCTAATAGGAGCTGAAATCTAGCAGTGGAGTCCAGTGAAAAATACCCGTAAAGCAGAAGAAAACCTCTGAGTTCCTTCAACCAGAGTTCTTTTCTCTGCTGGAGATATAAATGTCCTGGGATGGGACTCAGAGTCATATCCTTGGGCAAAGTGATCCCAATGGATTTTTTAAATGCTTTTTTCACCTCCTCCTTCAGCTAGAGGAGGCCTATGAATAATAATAGCATAGTATATTATAATATCATATACTAGCTCTGTGACCTTTTGTGTTTTTTTTCTTTCCTGATGAAATTAAATATCCCAGCTTCCTTACTGGACTTGAGTTCTAAGTCCAGACCGTTTAGGATAGAGAACATGAAGCAAACACTTTATAGTTTAGCTCCTTATTAGAAAGAGCAATCCTAGGGAAGCAGGGGTTAGCAAAAGAGTAAGCAAAAAAGGAAGACAAATTTAAGGGGGTGCATGACTGACTGAGAAGCTGCTGTTTTGTGTAAAGTGCAACTGACTGCTCAGTCTCACAGGACCATCTTCTAGAGAAGTTGTGTGAACTACTGCATTTCAGGACAGAAGAGCGAGGAATTTATTCACCAGGATAAATGATGTAAATGATAGATAGATAGATGCATAAATATAGGATGAGGCATGGATGGCTGTATGGACAGATGGACAAAATATAGATCTTCCAGAATTTTACTTGGTGTCATAGGTGATCACTTAAATGCCTGCCTCCTTCCTAACACTGCAGGTCCCTAGTGAGAAGAGTCAATTGTTAAAGGCTTAGGTTCAGACAGGATTAGATTTGAATCCTATCTTGAATGTATACTAGCTCTGTGACTTTTGAGCAATCACTCAACTTCTCTGAGGCTGTTTCTTTATCTACAAAATGGGGATAATACTGTCACTTCAGAGATGACTGGAGTGGTGGATGACAAGTGAAGTATACAGCTTACTATGTAATGATATTATAATATACTATGCTATTATTATTCATATCATCTAGTACTTCCAAGAGGATATTTCACATTGTTGTAGGCACATGATAAACATCTACATGTTTGAGTCACATCCTGTTTTATTCTACTTCCATTTCTAGTTTCTATTTCATTTCCTAACCACCATGGCTGTTCTTTTCTAAATTTCTCTCTCCAGATGCCCTTAACCATATATTGATAGGGCTTCAATCTAAATCATCACCAACCAGATTAATTCATAAGATGATGTGAACAAGGTATTATCTTCAAGGAAAAGTAGAAATGAAATGGGAAGTAATAATTGATGTTCAAAAATATCAACATACTAAAATGTATTGCCAATTCTGAGTCCAAAGTGCCAGGGACTTTGTAGCTGGAAAATTCTGAACTAGGGATGTCGCCCTTGTGCTTATCTGGTGGGCTTGAATGGATATAATTATAAGGAAAATTGTGGCCAGCTCTGTTGTTGAGTTGAAATTTTCAAAATGGATGTTATATCCCAAATCTGGTGATTATGGCCCAGCAGGCAAAGAATTCGCCTGCAATGCAGGAGACACAGGAGACATGAATTCGATCTCTGGGTCAGGAAGATCCTGTGGAGAATTAAATGGCAACCCACTCCAGTATTCTTGCCTGAAAAATCCCATGGACAGAGGAGCCTGATGGGCTACAGTCCAGGAGATTGCAAAGAGTTGGACACAGTTGAGTGAACGACTAAACAAATAAGCAAAGAGAAGAAACATTAAGATCTGAGATTCAAAATGCGGGAGATGTCCACACATCTGCCTTGGAAAGTTTGACGTGTTTACTTGCATCACAAGTTCTTAGAGATTTTTCTCATTTATTTGTTAATCTAGCAAATGTTAATTATCTGTAAAACTCTGAAGCAGCAAAAGCATCAGAAGCAAATCTTTTCTGACAATTCTGGTAGATTCCAGACATAAACAAGGTACTGCTAATTAATTCTAAAAGCCTCCAAACAAACAACTAAAGGGAAAGTTCTTGAAAGGAACAACAACAAAACGCATTTAAAGTTAAGTTGTACCTAGAGACAGTTCTTCAGCCTCAAGGGAAGCAAAGAGTGTAAAATCTGGCCCAGCGATTCATCTAATAAATCATAATTGTTCCTGTTTCCTTTCTCCTGCTTATGTAGCAAAAGCTGTTGGCAGCACATAAGTTCCTAATAGATGGATAGATTTAATGCATTTGCTCTGCATCCTTACCTAGAGACCTCATCCTGGCTGTTCTGGAAATGATTAAGCAGTGGCAGACCCTCAGGTAGAGAAATGGCAGCAGCAGATAAACCTCTCAAATGAGCCACCTGTTTTTCCCACATTTACCTTCAAAATAGAAGCTAAATACAAGCAGAACGATCCATGCAAAATGCCAAGCAAAATGAAAGATGCTTAGGAAAAAAAAACAAAAAACTTCCTTTAGGCAAATTTTGTTATCACTATCATTTTACAGATGAGAAAGTTACAGATTTTGTGCTTGTCCTTGAAAATGCATCCTTTACCTGGAGGCTCTGTATCTGTCTATAGAATCACCAGCAATCCTAATTATACATAGTCAGTATTCAATATCTTCTGGATTGAATAAAATATATATTGAATACTTGCTGTATAAGACACCATGAAAAAAGCAGTGAAAGTGTCAGTCACTCAATCATGTCCAACTCTTTGTGATTCCATGGACTGTAGCCTGCCAGGCTCCTCTGTCCATGGGATTCTCCAGACAAGAATACTGGAGTGGGTAGCCATTCCCTTCTCTAGGGTACTTTCTGATCCAGGGATTGAATCCAGGTCTACTGCATTACAGACTGATTCTTTACCCTCTGAGCTACCAGGGAAGCCCTAAGACACTATGCATGCTGCTTGCTAAGTCACTTCAGTCGTGTCTGGCTCTTTCCAACTGTAACCCACAGGCTTCTCTGTCCATGGGGTTCTCTAGGCAAGAATAATGGAGTGGTGGCCATGCCCTCCTCTAGGGGATCTTCCCGACCCAGGGGTTGAGCCCACATCTCTTACAACTCCTGCATTGGCGGGCAGGTTCTTTACCACTGGCGCCACCTGGGAAGCCTGCAAGATACCATGCTAAACATTTAAGGTATATGGAAACAAATCCTTTTCTATCTGGGCCCTTTAAGCAAATCTGTGGAACTGCCTTTCGACCAAATCAGTGATACAATTTGGGAAGATACTTGAACTGATTTTAAAAACGAGTCAGAGATGCTTTTTCTGGAGACAACTTAAGAATAGGATAAATAACTGACTGTGGCACATTTTAGCTTTGTGACTTCCTACTGAACAAGAGACTTCCAAATGTCTCCAAAAATGAATCTGATTCAAAATGTTCCCTATTTCCCACCTCCTGTGTAATTAGCATATGTAGTCATGACTCATTCTTGTCTGGAATCTTATTCTTTACCAAGTTTATTTGTGTCCCTTTACTCAATTGAAAACAATTGTATAGGAATAGATGAAATAAGAATTATCTCTTTTTAGAGCTAAGATAATGGCCAAGGGTTATTAAGCTGGTGGTTGAACTGAATTTGGAACTCTAATTTGCAGGTTCCCAGCAAAGAGATCTGGTTAGTTCATATCAATCTAATGGATCTAAACGCTGTACATTTTTCATATCTTATTATTCATCATCCATTTAGCATTTTTCTTGAAACTTTCCATAATATCCCTACAGTTTTTTCCCTTCTTTTTTTCCATCTTATCTTGCAAATGTTTGTAAAGTCCCAAGGTTATATTTTAATATTTTTTTGTTTATGTATAAAATCTTGGGTAATGCCATCCTACTTTTCTGTTTCTGGAACCATTTATGTGCTCATAACCTTGTGCTAAGTCACTTCAGTCGTGTCCAACTCTTTGCAATCCTATGGATTGTAGCCCACCAGGCTCCTCTGCCCATGGGATTCTCTAGGCAAGAATACTGGAGAGGGTTGTCATGCCCTCCTCCAGGGGATCTTCCTGACCCAGGGATTGAACTTTCATCTCTTTAAACCTGTGTCTTTAGCTGCATTTCTATCCTGAATACTGGATAAATATTTAAGTGTCTACTCGACATCACCACTTGAGTCTCATTGTTGGAAGACCCAGAACCAAATTCATTGTCTTCCTCCATAACTGCTTCTCTCTTCTGCTGTCAGTAATTAACAGAAACACCACATACCTAAGAGTCATAATTCACGGGCATGTCCTCCTTTACTCTTTCTAGTACTTCCCTCCATGGGCAATCAGCTAACATATAATATTTATCTTTTCTCTCCTCCTTACTGCTACCTAATTTCAGCTTCTCATTTCTGATCTGTTTCTCTATTGAGTCTTTTCTTGATCCTTTTTTTCCTCTGTTTTCCCTCTCATTGTTTTGCAGTGATTTGTGACTTTTTACACCAACAGAGGCTTTTGGATGAATTCTCCTAGGAAACAGAAACATTAACTTACTCGGCTCTATTGCTTAGCAATATTTCCTGAGCATAGTAATTGGTTCAATAAGTGTTTGCTGAATGAATGAATAAATAAATAATTTAAGGATTGGAGGAAATAGGGAAGAGGCCACTATACCATGTGTATGCTTAATAGTTCAGTCGTGTCCGACTCTGCTATCCCATGGACTGCGGCCCTCCAGGCTTTTCTGTTCATGGGATTCTCCAGGCAAGAATACTAGAGTGGGCTGCCATGCCCTCCCCCAGGGGATCTTCCCAGCCCAGGGATTGAACCCAGATCTCCCACATCGTAGGTGAATTCTTTACTGTCTGAGCCTCCAGGGAAGCCCCATTATACCATAAGACTATAGAAAGTTAAATAAGCTAACCTTCATAGCAAAAGAGGTTTTTTTTTTTTTTAATAAGCTTTGTAGTTTATACTACAAGAGATCTTTAGGAAACTCACTGTGGTATATATCCTGAATGTTTCTTTTCTTGGCTACGATGAACTGTAAAATATCATGGTTTCCAAATTGACCAGAATTTTAGCTAACTCTGGTAGTCCTCAAATAGTTCTTTGTGGCAAAGATCATGACGAGGGATCACAAAAGGAACTCCCAAACCAAGTAGTTATTTCAAGCTTTGTGTGGGCTCCTTTTAATGAATTTTCCATAAACGGAAACCCACTGGGTCACTCGTGGTTCTTCATACCAGAGAGCAAGCGCAGTAGCAGGGGATTGACTGCATTGCATCATGCAAAAATAAACTTGATGGAGGAAGTATATTCCTATATCCTTTAAGAAGAAGCAGATACCGGTAGTCAGCTATACTGAAATCACGTGTCACCTAAGAAATTTCCATATCAGTTACCTTGAACAGGTGCTAGTCTTAGCACAAAGAAAGAAATATCATCCGTTCATCTGGACTTCAGGAAGGCATTGGGTGATCTCACTTCTGTGATCTCCTAACATTATGCTCTTGAGTCTGAATGAAAAACTAGCATGTTAGGGCTATGTAATGTTTTGGATTTGGTCGAAATATACTATTCTATGGCACATGCTCTGGGTTTTAATTCTGCTTCCACTAATTACTGTGACCTGGGATGGTTCCTCATTTACTTTTGTACTTTTGTAGCTGGTGGACAGATATAGAATGGAAAGAGGAAGCAAGAAAAAATGGAGAGAAAATTCCATTTTAATGTTTCTTTATCATTATCACATGTAACATAGACAGCCAGTGGAAATTTGCTGTATGACACAGAGAGCTCAACCCAGTGCTCTGTGACAACATAGAGGGGTGGGATGGGGAGGGCGATGGGAGGGAGGTTCAGGAGGGAGGGGTCATATGTATATCTGTGGCTGATTCATGTTGATGAACAGCAGAAAAAAACACAATATTGTAAATCAATTATCCTCTAATTTAAAAAAAAAGTTAAGCATGAAAAAGCAGCTTCTTTTATAGGAAACTATAATATAGGACACTCTTATACAGGACACTTCAGGCTTCTGCAGAGTCACCTATGCACGAGTCCTAGCTTTTGTAGATATTTATCAGTGTTTATGCACTTCACACAGAAATTACTTTTGTACTCTTCTTAGACTTTAAATGCTATCAGCTGGCAAAGGACACAGAGCCAGTGTTAAGATGGACTGTCCTCCTTTTCATTGCTTTTCCAGAAAATGCAGAAGAAAGTGAGAGAGGGGATTGAGATGAAGAGGTTTATTAATTTTGCCAATCCTCTGTCAAGAATTGGTTCCAGAAATTCCATGCGGGGATTGAGGCTAACCAGAGATGGAGAGCTAAGCATCCAGTTTTGGCCACACAGAATTCTGTCTCTTTACCAAAGTGGAAAATTTTCAAATAAATCACAGAGGCCCCATAGAATTTGCTGAAAACAAGTCTGCAGTTCCTTAAGGCTTTCCGATTTTTAAAAATATATATGATAATTCCATGCGGTAGCCTAGGGGAAATGATTTTCACTATTATAATTGCTCTCTAATCCTTAAGTCAACCTAATTTATTATTATTTTTTCTCTGTGGATTCATTTCACCTCAGCTTCGCTGTATTTTGAAGAAATGGCAACTAATTTCTTAAGCATGGTTTCAGAAAACCAACAGCGTCATGTCCAATTGCCTAGAAAAATACAAATTGCATCAGTATTCTTGGTCAGATCTTGTATTTGTGTGGCTGCTTCTAGTGAGGAACACATGCACCATCTGTGGGGTTTTCCCATTTCATCCTCATCACTTCTTGGTAAGAGAGAAAAGAGTCAGCTAATGGGTAAATGAGCTGCGCTGTCATGGGAAGGGCAGGCTGATGGGAAATCAGGCAAGGTTAAGTTTCAGGACTGCCAGCCCTACCAGGATGGGGCTCACTCAGCCGCAGTAAGCAAGACAAATATGTCCCTCTGGACCTCTGAGCTGGCCCTCTTGAGAAAACAGAACCCTCAAAAGTGGCTTTTCAGGAAATTGAAAGTGAACATCAAGACAGAGAAAAAAATAAAAACATTTCTCATTGCTTTCATGCATCTTTGCAAGTTGCATCAGGAATACTTCATTCCCTGGTGTTGAAGACATTAGAAATATTTGAGCTAAACCCACACAAAGGGCCTTTAAAAAATATAGTACAATATTATTAGAATGACCAAGTAGCAACAAAGTTAGTTCATCTTGCTTCATTTCCTTCAAAAGATTGATCATTGTCTTCTCGCTAGACTGTGAGCAGTCTGAAGAGCATCCTTGTTTTGTGGGTCACCATATGCTAAGACTTTCTAGAATACTTGGTACACAGTGGGTGGTCAAGAGACATATGTTAAATGAATAGATTTCTGAAAGATACAGACCAAAACAGAGCTTTCACTCATTACTAGTCCATTTCTTTCTCCTACTGTTGACCCACTTTATCTGAGCCAATAAAAAGCCCCAGGGGAATTCAAGAATATCCTTTTCCCCAAAACCATTGGGTCATGAGAGTGTCTTGAAAATATCACGGCAGCCCCAATTTTCCACTGTAGTCTATCTTTTGTAGGTTAGGGGTCCTTTACATTATAGCACTCTGAAAACTGCTCTCAGTTAAAAGGTCTGTGGCCCTAGGTAAGATATTTATTCTTCAGTTCTGGTTTATCAGCTCATATTAGGTCCAAATAGCCTTGTTGCTAGTCGTACCCCAATAAGAAATGAGGGCATGTGTTTATGCATGCTCAGTTGTGTCCCACTCTTTACAACCCCAGGCTCCTCTGTCCATGGAATTTTCCAGGCAAGAATAGTCGAATGGCTTGCCATTTCCTTCTCCAGGGGATCTTTCCAACCCAGGGATCGAACCCACATCTCTTGCATCTCCTGTATTGGCAGGTGGATTCTATTGCTTATTAAAATGCCCAAATGCTTATAAAAAAGGCCTGTCTTTAAGAAATCTATTCATTTAACATATGTCTCTTGACCACCCACCTCTGTCATTCCTCATTCAAAAAGGACTGCTGTTTTCCTACTTGGCACACTTTCCCCCAGGTCAAAGGGTTTCTGTGAGATTTGCTGAGTTCTGCAAAGAAGAGAGCTTAGAAAACATTATTGTGTTTGGCCTGTCACTTCCCAAAAGCCTGAAAATAGTCAGTGTTGATCCCTGTACCAAAAACAAACAATAAAAGCCAAACAAACAACTCCTACACAGAAACAACACTTTTTCTTTTAATTAGTGTGAAGAACTACTTCAGTGTTCCCTTGAAGACCTTTTGAGATCTAGAATACAAGATAGAATACTCATTCGGAGCCACCTTCCAAGCAGGATTCTGGCCCACCAAACTGTCTCTCTACTATGCACACATCTCTTCGGCCATAATGGATAGAAACTTTTGAAACCCTGCCTGCTCCCTCAAGTTTTCCCCAATTATCCTTAAGAGAGGTGATCATTTCATTTTCTGGACATCACTCACCTATAAGATTCAAGATTGCACTGATATTCTGGAGGAAAAATCAGCCTTAAAATTTTAATACTTTTCCAGCATATTACCAGCTGCACAAAGATTACATCTTCTCATCAGCATATTTCTGGTAAGCATGCAGTACATATCTGCTGCATGAGTGAATGAATGACCAGAGTGAGTATAATCACCAACTGTTTACATACCTGTGAAATCATTACATCTTAGAACAGGAAAACTAAAAGAAAAATATCTGGTCTTAAATATACTACTGTGACCACCACCCAATATAAAGATTGTAATTTCTCCACCTTCCCCTCCATATTTCCAATCTTTTACTTGCTCACTTTTTTACAACAGTCATCTTCTAACACATAATTTATGTAGAATTTGTTATTAAAATAAAGTCCATAAGCAGAGTTTGTTGACTATTTTATTCACTGCTGTATCCCAGATACCCAGAACAGAGCCTGGTACATAACTATCAACAAGTGAATAAGTGAAATAATATTTATTGTGTATGGGTTCTACAGATGGGAATCATTGCAGGACATTTTAAAATCCTCAGTCCCAACTTCACATCTGTAGAATCAGAATTTTTAGGAATATAAATTCCAGGAATCTACATTTTTATCAAGGAGTCTAGGGATCCTGGTAGAGCTATCCTGAGAATCTAGTTCATCCAACTCACTAGTTCACCCAACTCACTAATCTAATAATTATCCTAAAACCCAGGGAGATAAAGTATTACTCAAGGCACACAGGCTATTTAGCTGTGCACCTAAGTGTAATAATTTCTACTCTGATGAGCTTTCCACTGCAGCTATCTATGAGCTATGTTTTCCTAATATACTTTGCTGGTACTGCCATCATGGTCTTGGAGATTAATCTACTTAGAGGCAAGAGTTATGGCTTCTGAACATGTTTTCTGTGGCCCTAGCTCTGTAGGCAGGAAGAGCACGAGGTTCCAGGTAGCAAAGGACTCTGAGGTTAATGATGCTTTTGCACAGAATCACTCCATTTCCATGCTAACATACCACTATTTCCCTTTCTTCTTCTAGTTCCTAGACATCTCCATTAAATGGACTACCCAGGAAACCTTTCCTCCAAAGTACCTTCATTATGACCCCGAGAGCTCTCGTCAGCTGATGTGTGACAAATGTCCTCCTGGCACCTTCCTGAAACAGCCCTGCACGGCAAGGCGGAAGACTGTGTGTGCCCCTTGTCCCGACCACTACTACACGGACACCTGGCACACCAGTGACGAGTGTCTGTACTGCAGCCCAGTGTGCAAGGAACTGCAGTACGTCAAGCAGGAGTGCAGTCGCACCCATAACCGCGTGTGTGAGTGTGAGGAGGGGCGCTATCTGGAGCTGGAGTTCTGCTTGAAGCACAGGAGCTGTCCCCCTGGGTTTGGAGTGCTACACCCGGGTATGTACCAGCCAAGTTCATTAACATCGCACAGAGTCAGGTAGTGGGGGAAGTTTAAGGGAACAAGTTGGTCCTGATGACATTACAGAATAGCAAATTACAAAGGTAATGGAATCTGCTAGGTATGTACTATGTGTCTGGATGGCTGCCAAAGAACCATTCCTCAGAGGAGCACTTTGCCACGATGGGCCAATTTAGTGACAAATCTCAAATGCAGCAAATCACTCTCTAATGAGATGCATGATGGATTGCTCTTTCTTAAAGGGACACACTCTTCATTGCACCATTCATAGCTGATCTATATGTCTGTGTTTCACTTTGGCATGGACAGCCTCAGAGTGCAGTGCTTTTGGACAAACGTCAGAAATGTTAATTGATATCAAGAGAGTAATTATGCTAATATTAATGAGGCTCTGGCGTGCAAACAGTGAGTAGTTATAATTAATTATATAAAAAGTGAGAATGGCTAGGGGAACTGCAGCTCATTATTAAAAATGAAGCTAGTTCTTCCTTTGGCAGGGGAGTTGAGTGTCTGGGAGGATAACAGCCATAGCAGCATCTCTTCTGTGAAGCTGATTCTTTATCTTAGACAAAACAGACTGGCAAGCCAAGAGTAAGTACTTGTCTACAAACAAAGTACTTTCTCTTTTTGCATTTTGAAGAACAGAGATTAAGGCCAGTTTGCACTGAATTTTTTAAAGCTGCAACCCACCTTTTTTTTTTTTTGCTACATTCATGAAGTTTCAGTATAGTCTGCATGTTCTTCTGGCCTGGAAAAATTAAGAGTATTCACTCACTTTTCTGGAGAAAGCAGTATGGGTATAGATTCCAATTATTCAATTTGAAGCAGTGTTTCTCAGTCTCAGCACTACTAACTTTGGGGGCTGAATAATTCTTTTTGTGGGCAGCAGTCCTGTGCATTGTACCATGTTCAGCAGCAGCCCTGGTCTTTAGCCACTAAAATAGTACTCTTTCCACTAAAGTGTCCCCTGGATGGCCAAATCACCCCTAGTTGACAACCGTGGGTTTAGAGGATGTGAATTACTTATAACTATTTTGACTTTCAGAAGTTGCAATATAGAGTCTGAATTATTATCAACATTTTAGGTTTCTGGAGAAGGAAATGGCAACCCACTCCAGTATTCTTGCCTGGAAAATCCCATGGACCGAAGAGCCTGGTAGGCTACAGTCCATGGGGTCACAAAGAGTCGGACACGAATTAAATATATTCAAAAACTGAACTATTAAGTGTCCTAAGTTGTGAATTTTATAAAACTAGTCATAGAAGGTGCAAATTGCATGACAGTTCTTTAAAATGCTTCTAGTATAAGTCTTTGAGGGAGAAATTGGTTACACCTCCTAATTTTTACTGGATGACAATTTGGGACTCCAAAGCTAACCCAAGTTGTAGAGGGAGAAGCCCATCCAACAGAAACAAATGCATTTAATTCAATTCAGTAATTTATATATGTAGGAAAATTCATTAAGCAGGGCATTGCAGTTTGGAAACTAGAAAGTTTTGAAAAATAATGGAAATAGTAAGAATTTTACTCATATAGCATGAAAATCTGTTTGTAGAATGAAGTAAGCAGGCAACAGAAGTCTTAGCACAAAGGTACACAGAGGTTTATTTATTTTCTCACCTCTCTCTCCCTAAAATATAAAAGGTTTCCAGACCAAAGGGAAGGCAAGATTCTTCAATTTTAGTCTAAAGAGTATTTAATATTCATTCTCTGTTGTTTTGAAGTCAGATTGCCTCCTCTTCAGATTTTACAGCTAACCCTTGAACAACATGACATAGGTTTGAACCTCGCAGGTCTACTTCTATGCAAACTTTTTCCAATAATACTACAGTAATACCTGATCCCAGTTGCATGAATCTGTGAACGCAGAACTCTGGCTATAGAAGGCTGACTATAAAGTTATAATGGGATTTTCCAGTGCAAGGAGGTTGGGTCCTCTAACCCACCATTGTTCAAGGATCAACTGTAGTTAGTTCTATTAGCTGTATAATTCTTATATAATTGTTTATGCTTAGCATGGTGAATTCTCAACTGAAAAGCAAAATTCCTCTTGCCATTCTGTTTCATGTTTTGCCTGCCAGATTATATTTTGGGTGTTTCTCTTGACATTAATAAGGCAAAATCATTTACTTAGATGCATACATCCTTTTATAAGAAGTTCTATCAATCATGAGAGAGGGAAGTCATTTTCAGAAAGGTCATTACATAAAGCCTCCACATATATTAAGAAACTTTACTTCTATAATTCTTGGATTCCTCTTGGTAAGGAACTTTAAAGGCTAAATTACCTGGAAGAATGTCCTGTGCCTATGACCTTCTCATTGGAATGCAGAAGAACACCCAAGCCATCAACACGTATGTGAAGAATGACAAGATTCTTCTTTGTGCAGTTGACAAAGGGAGATTTGGGTCCAGATGTCTAAGACCATTTATTCCCAGAATATTCACAATAAAATAATACCATGCAGTCCATGCCCAAATACCTCTGCTTATGATACTGTAGAATTTGGTATGGGGTTGGATCCCCTTTAAGGAGAGGAGTGTAGAAAGAAAGTACTAAAAAAAAAAAGAGAAACCTCTTTGTAAGGTGGTTCCTAAGATGATGTCACTGCAACCCTCTTATTAACATGTTAAAATTTCATGCTTGTCTCCCCTTTTCTTTTTTTCTGCCATCCTTTTGTCATTTTTACTGGTCAATGCATCATCAAACCCTTTAGAAAAGAAAGAAGCCAGAGGTGAAAATAAAACCAAATTCACTGTGCTCTTTTTCCCTTTTTTGGTAGAGATGGGAGGTTAAAAGTTTTAATAAATGAAGTTTATTAACTTTCTTTAACTTTTGTTTGTCTCTCTAGTATTTGGTGTCTTGTGTCAGCCAGAATTGCCCTGTAAAAGCTACATTTGAACACTAGAGTCTAAATCTGTTCAACTAGCTTACACTAGATGGAGGTATTTTCATATGCAAATACACTATAATGTATGATCTACTCAGGCATAGAGTCAAGGGTTTTAAAGATGTTTATTTTTAATAGCATCTTGGGTTGTTGACTGGTTCAAGTTTTCCTGCCAATGATTTCCCCAAATTTATCAAGTATCTTTCCACCATGAAAGAAAATGCCCTTTCAGTCACCCTTGCCTGAACTTTTAACGACTGTGCCCTTTTTAAACTCAACCGTTTAAGCAAATGGTATATCATCTTCCATTTATTATGTAACTGCAGGCTTACGCTTGAGTCCACAGTTAACTTTATTGCCACCTTCAAAAGCTTATTATAATGTTGTAAATTTTTACTTCTTGGGGTTAGCACACTTACGAATTGCTTCACAATTAGGATTCAGGAATGAAAGAAATTCCGTAGGAAGCGATTGGGATTTAACGATGTGGCATACCACGGGTACTGATTTCAAAGAATGATATTACAGCGGTTACACAGCAGTTATCTTCATGATTTTCCAGGGATAATTGTGTGGAGAATATGGCTGACAACACGATCTTCCTGACAACTTCAGCACAAGCAGGACTAATTGAACATCCTACCCTTCTTTTCTTTCCTCTCCCATTATGTGCTTTGTAGGTAACAATAGAAGACATTTGTGTTTGTATTACAAGGAGGAAAGAATGCCTAAGGGGTTCACTGTAAAAGTTTTGTTCTGTCTAATGAAGTGAAAAACGAAAATGCCTGAAGTTTCCTGCAACATAATAGTAGCAGTAAAAACCAAGTGAAAAGTCTTACCCCAACTCTGTTAAGATGGTTTCTGCTGCGAGAGTACTTGAGAAGAATGTGCTAAACGGCTTGATATTTTTGTAGGAACCCCGGAGCGAAATACAGTTTGCAAAAGATGTCCAGATGGGTTCTTCTCGAATGAGACATCATCCAAAGCGCCCTGTAGAAAACACACGAATTGCAGTGCATTTGGGCTCCTTCTAACTCAAAAAGGAAATGCAACGCATGACAATATATGTTCTGGTAGCAGCGAATCATCGACTCACAAATGTGGAATAGGTAATTATGTTTCAAAATATCAATCTTCGTACCACCTCTGGGATGAATACAAGACCCTCTGGTCCTTCTTAGTTAAACTTATATTTCCCCTTTCTTGAATTTTAACCAACTAAGACTATTCTCTGTGCATCATTGCTAAAGCCACAACTCAAAAATCTTTCAAAAAGTCTCCATCTTCCTATTATAGCGCTTCAAACCCTGACTTTCACACTTGAATCACATTATCCACAGAAAAGGGGTGGAGTAAGATTACGTTGAAGGTCACATTATCAGAGTCCGAGTTGCAGAATGTTTTTAAGCTATGCATTTTTTATCACTTTTAAACACATCTGTATTATTAGCCAAAGTATAAATTGGCAACTAAGAAGCCAAGTACTTGAGAGTACTTGGATTGGATTGTGTTAGTTGCTCAGTTGTGTCCAGTTCTTTGCGATGCCATGGACCATCCCAGCCCTCCAGGCTCCTCTGTCCATGGGATTTTCCAGGCAAGAATCCTGGAGTGGGTTGCCATTTCCTTCTCCAGGGGATCTTCCTGACCCAGGGATGAAACCCAGGTCTCCCTCATTGCAGGCGGAGTCTTTACCATCTGAACCACGGTGATATAAATAGATGAATTAGAAAGGCAATACTGGCTTTGTTACCTGTGGTATTGCTGCATCTGTTGCACAGAAGTACTGAGTTCCTGTATACGTCTTAAACTCTATTCAGGAAGGGTCACTAACTCCAAGTTCAAGGTATCTGAGTGTACCCCATGTCGGTGATGACGCTAATCAGGTTGATGTCCTCATCTTGTCACTCCTGCCACCACACTAATCACAGACCTCCTACCAAGGACTCATCACACCGAGGATAACTGACCTTTTAGTATTTAATCAGCTTGACTCTCTTCAAACATCTTTTTGTGCAACATAGATGTATATAAACACCCCACTCCAGTACTCTTGCCTGGAAAATCCCATGGATGGAGGAGCCTGGTGGGCTGCAGTCCATGGGGTCGCTAAGAGTCGGACACAACTGAGCGACTTCACTTTCACTTTTCACTTTCATGCATTGGAGAAGGAAATGGCAACCCACTCCAGTGTTCTTGCCTGGAGAATCCCAGGGATGGGGGGAGCCTGGTGGGCTGCCAGCTAAGGGGTCGCACAGAGTCAGACACGACTGAAGCGACTTAGCAGCAGCAGCAGCAGCAGCAGCAGCAGATGTACATAGAACATAGCAACGTGGATTGGGAGATTTAAGATTTAAGCCTGGTTCCAACATTTTTTCTGTTTTATAAAAATCTTAGCTAAGTCATTCATCCTGTCTGCTTTCTTATTAAATGATGGAATGTGGGGAGGGATGGTAAAAGGAGTGACCTCTAACTTTAACATTCTCTTTAATCCATTTATAATTTTATTTCTATCACTCCCTGAACACTTACTATTTGCCAGACACTTTTGCTATATGGGTTTTAATCTTTACAAAAACACTGTGAAGTTTGTTCAAGTTACTATATGACTTGAATGGCAGAGTAAGGATTCAAACCCAGACCTAATGAATCCAAAGACAGACTCTTAATCCCTAGGACAGACTAATGCTACCCAGACACTCAGCTTATTGGACCTTTTTTCTAAATGACAAGTTTTTGTGTTTGATTATTTTCCCACTTAATGTATGTTTATGCTTCTGTATCCATCCTAGTTCCCAAAGGTACTATGTGTATGTGTGTGTGCAGAAAATAATATGCTATTTCAGGTTACTTTTCAGGCTTTCTTAAAGACAATGATTTGACATTGGTCTTGAAGTAACTTTTAGATACCGGGTAAACCTGTAATAGAATGTTTAATAGTTACATTAAGATATGTTAATATTAGACTAAGTAATAGAATTTTTGCTGTAATTTTTTATAGCAATACTATATTCTTATTAGATATTTAGTAAACTCTTCCCCTCGAACATATTCTAAAAGAATATTTCATTGGACCGAGCTGGATTGGCAATCTGCCATTCAGTTCAGTTCAGTTCAGTTCAGTCACTCAGTCGTGTCCGACTCTTTGCAACCCCATGAATCGCAGCACGCCAGGCCTCCTTGTCCATCACCAACTCCCGGAGTTCACTCAGACTCACGTCCATCGAGTCAGTGATGCCATCCAGCCATCTCATCCTCTGTCATCCCCTTCTCCTCCTGCCCCCAATCCCTTCCAGCATCAGAGTCTTTTCCAATGAGTCAACTCTTCGCATGAGGTAGCCAAAGTACTGGAGTTTCAGCTTCAGCACCATTCCCTCCAAAGAAATCCCAGGGCTGATCTCCTTCAGAATGGACTGGTTGGATCTCCTTGCAGTCCAAGGGACTCCCAAGAGTCTTCTCTAACACCACAATTCAAAAGCATCAGTTCTTAGGTGCTCAGTTTTCTTCGCAGTCCAACTCTCACATCCATACATGACCACTGGAAAAACCATAACCTTGACTAGACGGACCTTTGTTGGCAAAGTAATGTCTCTGCTTTTGAATATGCTATCTATGTTGGTCATAACTTTCCTTCCAAGGAGTAAGCATCTTTTAATTTCATGGCTGCAATCACCATCTGCAGTGATTTTGGAGCCCAAGAAAATAAAGTCTGACACTGTTTCCACTGTTTCCCCATCTATTTCCCATGAAGTGATGGGACCAGATGCCATGATCTTCGTTTTCTGAATGTTGAGCTTTAACCCAACTTTTTCACTCTCCTCTTCACTTTCTGCCATAAGGGTGGTGTCATCTGCATATCTGAGGTTATTGATATTTCTCCTGGCAATCTTGATTCCAGCTTGTGCTTCTTCCAGCCCAGCATTTTTCAGGATGTACTCTGCATGTAAGTTAAATAAGCAGGGTGACAATATACAGCCTTGACGTACTCCTTTTCCTATTTGGAACCAATCTGCCACTAACACCAGGCAATAGAAGGTTGATTTTATTCAAACTTTTTTATTTTAACATGCAATATTCTGGAAAACACAACCTTGTTGGTTTTTGTCCTTTTTTTCTCTATCTCCCTCTCCCTTCTTCTTGTTATTATTAGTATCCATTAGATATCCAAGAATCCAATTGTTGAGTGAAAGTGAAAGTGTGAGTCACTTAAGCATGTCCCACTCTTTGTGATCCCATGGACTGTAGACCAACAGGCTCTTCTGTCCCTGGGATTTTCCCAGGCAAGAATAATGTAGTAGGTTGCCATTCCCTTCTCCAGGGGATCTTCCCTACTGAGGGACTGAACCCAGGCTTCCTGCATTGCAGGCAGATTCTTTACCATCTGAGCTACCAGGGAAGCCCAAATTATTGAGTAAATCTTCTTAATCTTCCCACCTTCCTTTTAGACATGACCCTGTGTGAGGAGGCGTTCTTCAGGTTTGCTGTTCCTACAAAGCTTACCCCGAACTGGCTCAGTGTCCTAGCAGACAATCTGCCTGGCTCCAAAGTAAATGCAGAGAGTGTAGAGAGGATAAAACAGCGACACAACTCACGAGAACAGACTTTCCAGCTGCTGAAGTTATGGAAGCATCAAAACAAAGATCAAGATATGGTCAAGAAGATCATCCAAGGTATGGTAGCCTGAACTAAACAACTCAAACAGAAATCAGAACACCTGCTCATCATACAACAGAAATGAGACTATGTACCTGTTGGTTTAGTTGTGTGGATGCTTTTTCCCTTTGGGAATTATTGTTGGACTGAAATAGTTTTCAAATGATAGAGGAGAAGCTGTTCCTAGATCAGTCATGCAAGGTTTTATTTTCACCTTCTCTACTCTCCAATTTTTCAATTGTCTCTCTGGAAGGAGAGAAAATACATTTCAAATGTAGGAATAAACCTCAGGAAATCTGACTCTGGATCCCTTAGCAGCTATACGAGCATCCTGTCTGATATATCTAGAAGTTCTTTAACTATTTTAGATCTTACCTCGCAATTCTACCAAGAAACTATGTAGTATTTATCTGGTAATTCTCTCCAGAGAGCCTCTAAGTGTCTAGGTATCCTCTCATTAATCCTCACAATACAGTCTATTTTAAAATTACCATTTTAATAGCACATGTCATGAGGATTAATGAGATAAGTTCTTTAAAGTGTTTGAGCTTCTTGGAGAAAAGTGCTATTTAAATCCAAGTACTCTCATGTTTTAGTTTTGTAAAGAATCTCCTTTCGAAACTGTGTGTGTGTGTTATGATGGGAATGAACAAATACAGAAGGGAAAAGGAAGTAAGTTCATCCAGAGTGTACTATAAGCTTTGGGATACACAGAAGAGAAAGTTCTGACTTGAATAAGCATTGGGAGGACATTCTGGAAAAAAATGGTTGTGGGGGGCCTCTCATGATGCAATGTTAATGAGAAATCCATTCTGCTCTTCATGTGTAGTTAAATGATTGAGGAATCCTACACAACTCCCAAGCCTCAAACATCTGAAACTGAGGCAACAGATTTTAGGAGACTAACATCTTTGACAGTTGAATGCTTTCACTTGTGCAGAGTAAACTTGTCTTCTGTTTTTGGCAAACAAAATATACTCTTTGAAAGTATAATTAGCCCTGGGGCAGAAAGAAAGGGAAGTAGAGAAACAGAGACAGTTAGAATTGGACGGGACTGAATTCCCTGTTTTATAAATGAAGACATTTTAGCCCAGAAAGATGAAGGGACTTGCCTTAGGTCTTATAGATACTAAATGACTCATGCCATCAACAGAAACATTACTTACTCCGTCTATGTTTACATCCTAGCTCATTACCAAAATATTCTCTAGGTCATGTGTATCCTACTGTTCTTTGGCCTTATATTATTGGATTTTCAGATCTCCTGTGTGCTGATAATCCTCTGGTGCTATTTATTAAAGACTATTTGAAGCAACTAATTTTTCAAATAGCACATATATCAGTATCAATTAATGAAAGTTTATATTACAAAATAGCTAACTGTATTTTTTTCTAAAATGTTACGCTTTTCATTGCTTCAGATTTTCTTAGAAAACTGAGAGCTATGTGTTTCTAGTTTCTTACTGTTATTTTCCAAATGTGGGCTTTTCACAAAGCTGTGTTGGATGCTGAGAATACAGAAAGCATATTATTCTTTTGTAACACAAAATAATATTGAACTCAGTTCTCAGAAATAACTAGCGTGACTTGAGCCCTCCTTCAAAGGAAAGGAGGAGGTCAGCCTTTAAATTATGAAATGCTGCGGAACTCCCTTTTGCCTCGGGGTAGTTCTATAGCGGCTTTAGATAGACTATGTGAATGAATGTCTCTGTGTTTTCGCTTCATTCAGATATCGACCTCTGTGAAAACAGCGTGAGGAGGCATATTGGACATATGAACCTCACCTTTGAGCAGCTTCTAAAGTTGATGGAAAGCTTGCCGGGGAAGAAAGTGACGACAGAAGACGTTGAGAAAACAGTGAAGACATGCAAATCAAGTGAGCAACTCCTGAAGCTGCTCAGCCTGTGGAGGATAAAAAATGGCGACCAGGACACCCGCAAGGGCCTGCTGCACGCCCTAAAGCACTTGAAGACGCACCACTTCCCCAAGACTGTCATTCAGAGTCTGAAGAAGACCATCCGGTTCCTTCACAGCTTCACCATGTACAGGTTATATCAGAAGCTATTTTTAGAAATGATAGGAAACCAGGTCCAGTCATTAAAGATAAGCTGCTTATAACCGGAAATGGTCACGGAGCTGTTTCCTCACCATGGACCAGATCTAATAAATGAGTAGACTGTTTCTCAGGCTCTTGAGGAGGGAACAATGATTTCTTTCTCATCACCAAGACTGGCTTTGACCCCAGGGCCCAAAAAGAAACTATGGTATGGAGAGAGAACGCTTATCTCTCCCCCAAAGTATAATAAACCCCAAATTGTTTATCCAGCTGATACACCTGGTCCAGTATCTACTGACTCTATTTTCTCTTGTTACTGCTTGCAGTAATTCAACTGGAAATAAGAAATGAGACTCCACTGTGTCTTACTAAATATCAGAATGTCTAATTTAAATAGCTTTGAGATTTCAGCTGTACTAGAGGCTTTTATTTAAAAGCCTCTTTTTTCTGTAAAAGTTACTAATATATCTGTAACACTATTATAGTATTCGCTATTTATATTCATTCAGATTTAAGGTTTGTACATATTACCATCCTGAAGGAAAACTGTGTAAGACTTAATTTGAGAAAGAAAAATATATATATTCTGTTTATTATTATGATACACGAAAGAGATAAAAATATATATTTTTAACAGAATGTTTGTAGCATTTCCTAAAAGGTACTGCCATTCTTCCTGTGTAGAGTATTTTTGTAATATACTTTTACCTGTATAAGCTGTAATACCATTTTTTAGAAAATGCATTATGTAGTCAATTGTTTAATGTTGGAAAGTGTATGAAATATAAGTTATCTGAATATTAGATGCTCTGAGAAATTGAATGTACCTTATTTAAAAGATTTTATGTTTTTACTATATGAACAACATCATTAATTAAAGTTTTCAAATTATTTTTCATCGCTTCTCCTCTTGCTTTTATTTGAATGGGACATGAATGGATCTGAGGTTTCACAATTTTCCCTTTATCATCAGGACCATTTGGGAACACTGTTAAAAATGCAGATTCCTGGGCCAATTTTTTGAGAAACTCTAGGGAGGAGGGCAGAAATCTGCATTTTAAAGATGCTCCAATGTAGTTTTTACTACACGTAAGTTGAAGAATTTCTGAAGTCAAGTTTAGTAACAGATAACACAAGCCACTTATAACTGCTGCCACTAGCATCAAGAGATCAGACTACATAAGTTCTTTTGGTTCCCAGTAATAAAACTTTTGGGCTTCCCAGGTGGCTCAGTGGGTAAAGAAGCTGCCTGCCAATGCAGGAGACACAGGAGATGTGGGTTTGATCCCTGGGCCAGGAGGATCCCCCGGAGGAGGGCATGGCAACCCGTTCCAGTATTCTTAACCTAGAGAATCCCATGAACAAAGGAGCCTTGTGGGCTACAGTCCCACAGGACCACAAAAAGTCCGATGTGACTGAAGTAACTGAGAAAGCAGGCATGCACTAGAAACTGGCACTATTTAATTTAAGAAAACATTAAATGGAAGGGAGATGTATTTGGTTGAATGGTACCCCCTGCCCAAACTATGTGTATACCATATTCTCCAGAATCTGTCAATGCGCTTTAGAAAAATCATCTGTCTTTGTACATGTGATTAAGTCGTCTTGAGATGAGAAAATCATCCTTGATTATCCCAGTGGGGCCTACATGCAGTGGCAAATGCCTTCAGAAGAGACCCAGAGCAGAAAGAAAGAAAGGCAACGTGCAGTCAGAGGCAGGGATGGGAGTGATGTGGTTTCCAGCCAAAAAGCCATAAGCTAGCGAAGAGAGGAACACTTCCTCCCTGAGAGCCTCTGTAGGGAGGACGCCCTGCTGACATCCTGAGTTTGGACTTCTGGCCTCCAGGACTATGAGAGAAGTCACATCTGTTGTTTTAAGTCATCCAGTTTGTGGTAATTTGCCACAACAGCCATACGTACTATTAACAGGTTGTATCTAAGCCTCAGAAACAGTAGAATTAAGAAATCTCTGGGCCCCTGGGTGGCAGAAGTTCCTACACTTTCTCTTAGTCTTATATTTCTGTATCTTTTAGTTCAAATTTCTAATTCCTAGCAGAGAGACTCTGGTTGTTCAAACAGGGACTGGTGTAAATACATGGCCAGTGAGGGTCTGTCTTCATCAGCTTCAGTTCCCAAGAAGGGGATATCACTGTGAATGGGGTCCACACCTCATCCTTTCACAGTGTGCGTATCTCTTTCTGGCACTTGACTAAGATTTAGAATGCAACACCTACATTATAGGTGAAACCTTAATGTAGGTCAACCTTACCTTTGTGAAATCAGATCATTACAGCTGCTTTGACAGAAGGGTTATTGTTGTTTAGTCACTAAGTTGCGTTGAACTTTTTTGTGATCCCACGGACTGTAACCCATCAGGCTCCTCTGTTCATGGGATTTCCCAGGCAAGAATGTTGGAGTGGGTTGCCGTTTCCTTCTCCAGGGGATCTTCCCAACCCAGGGACTGAACACACATCTCCTGCACTGGCAGATGGATTCTTTACCACTGAGCCACCAGGGAAGCCCTTGACAGAAGGGTAGATCCTGGTAAATGTCACACAAGCTAATAAATCTGGGGAAATAAATGGCAGAGGTAAAGTCAAGAGGCTCAAGCCTGGAGAATTAGAGTTCCAAGCTGCAATCCTGGGAGTGGAAAATGTGGAATTTAAGTGCTGAAGGCATAAGTAGGAGGACAGGGGTTAACTAACAGCCAGCATGTTGCCTTCAGAAGCTCCAGTTCTTCCACTAAAGTTCTTGTACACAGAAAATGAAATGGCCTCATACACATCAGTTAAGTTTAAGAAATGTCTGGAAGTTTAATGGCATCAAGTATAAATCCTTTAAGTGCTAATTTGATTGGATTCCCTGCCTGCTCCTTTGGGTTGAGTCTGCCTCAAGCTTTTCCTCCAAGGGAAATATAATATGTAAATTCATGTCAGTTTCTCTCTTTTTTTAACTTTTAATTTTGAAATAATTTTAGACTTACAGAATCATTGAAAATATTTTATAAAATATCCCCAGTAAGCTATTTTGTAAAATACACCTCAATTTCAGTCTGTCTGTTTTCTCATGAACAGATGATATTATGGATTTGGGGGAAGAATATCACATAGGTAATTGTCCTTCTTACATCATACCAGGGATATCAGCATGACTACTGTTGATATGAACCTTGATAAAAGTGAATTTTTATATAAAATGTGACACATGTATTGAAGTCCTTTTTTTTTTCAGATATATGATCATTCACTTGTTCCTATAGGATCTGTTGAAAAGACTAGCATTTCTTTATTTAATTGCCTTTGTGTCTTTGTTACAAATCAGTTGATTATATTTATGTGGGTATATTGCTGGACTCCATTCTATTCCATTTATCTATCAGTCTGTCTTTTCACTAATACCACACAGTCTTTATTTTCTTCTAGTTTTGTTGAAATATAACCAACATACAACACTATATATAAGTTTAGGGTGTACAGCATAATGATTTGACTTATACACCATGAAATGATTATCACAAGTGTAGTGAACACACATAATCTCACATAGATACAAAATAAAAGGGGAAAAATATTTTTTCTTGTGATGAGAACTCCTAGGATTTACGCTCTCAACAACTTTCATATACAGTATACAGTAGTGTTAATTATTTAATCATATTGTGCATTGCATTCCCAGTTCTGTCTGTGCTTAGTCACTCAGTCATGTCCGACTCTTTGCAACCCCACAGACTATAGCCTGTCAATCTCCTCTTTCCATGGGGATTCTTCAGGCAAGAATACTGGAGTGGGTTGCCATGCCCTCCTCCAGGGGATCTTCCCAATCCAGGGATCCAACCCAGGTCTCCCGCATTGCAGGCTGATTCTTTACCCTCTGAGCCACCAGGGAAGCCCAAGAATACTGGAGTGGGTAGCCTATCCCTTCTCCAGGGGATCTTCCTGATCCAGCAATTGAACAGGGAGCTCCTGCATTGCAGGTGGATTCTTTACCAACTGAGATATCAGGTTAGACCTACATTCCTAATACTTATTTATAATTGGAAGTTTCTATCTTTTGACCATTTTCAACCAATTCCCCATCCCCCCACCTCTTACCCCATGCTTCTGGTAGCCACAAATCTGATCTCTTTTCCTATGAATTTCTGTGTTTCTTTTTGAATTACAGTTAACTTACAACATGATATTAATTCTGGTATACAACATAGAAATTGGATATTTCTGCAAATTACAAAATGATCACCATGATAAGTCTAGTTATCATCTATCACCATACAAAGATATCACATTATTAATATTGTATACTTCGTCCCTGTGACTCATTTGTTTGGTAACTGGAAATTTGACCTCTTAACCTCCCTCACCTGTTTTATTCATCCCCACACTTCTCCCTCTGGCAACCACTTGTTAGTTCTCTGTGTCTATGACTCTGCTTCTGTTTTTTTTGTTTGTTCATTTATTTTGTATATTAGATGACATGTGTAAGTGAAATCATATGACATTTGTCTTTCTCTGTTTTAATTCACTTAGAATATTATCCTCTAGGCTCATCCATGTTGTCACAAATGGTATGATTCCATTCTTCTTTATGGCTGAATAATATTTAATTGCATATATACACCACATCTTCTTTATCCATTCATCTATGGACAGCACTTAGGTTGCTTCTATAGATTGGCTATTTTAAACTATGCTGTGATAAGCATATGGTGTGTGTATCTTTTCATATTGCTGTTTTTGTTTTCTTCAGAAAACTATCCAGAAGTGAGATTGATGAATTGTATTGTAGTTCTATTTTTAATCTTTTGCATACTTCTTTGCATAGTGGCTGCACCAATTTACATTCTCACCAATAGTACACAAGGGTTCCCTTTCCTCCACATCCTCAAAACTTGTTATCTGTTCTCTCGACGATAGCTATTCTGACTGGCTATCAAAACTCTTTGAAGTTTTGATTTTCATTTCCCTGATGATTATTAACGTTGAGCATCTTTCTTTTCATGTGTATATTGGCCATCTGTATGTCTTTTTTGGAAAAACGTCTATCCCGGTTCTCTGTCCATTTTTTAACTGATTGTTTTTTTAGATGTTGACTTGTATAAGTTCTTGGTGCGCTTTTAAAATTAACCTCTCCAGTTCCGCTGTCATGGGCACTGTTTTCCTTCTGCTAAAATTGTAAAGGAAGCCTTTCCATTAATCCAGCTAGTAACTGTGCTAGTTTTGTGATTTGTTGTTGTTGTTGCTAGGTTACACGCTATGAATCACAGATTTCAAATCTCTATAGACACCTGTTTCTAAGGTGGCTGATGTACATCAAAGCAATGGCTGTAGGATCCTGAGTTTCTGGTGTTCCCTTTAGCTTGTGCCTCAAACTGGTTTTCTGTGCACATTCTTATTCCTCTAACAACCCTTGCCCAGAAGTATTTTTGCTGTTGTTATCTGAAGTTTCGTAGTTTCACAGTGCAGGGTGGGAGGTACAATTGCCGTGTTCTTTTCTTTTTTTCCCCTTCTTTTTATTTATTTATTTTTGGCTGCCCTGGGTCTGGGCTGCTGTGCTTTCTCTAGGTGCAGTGAGCAGGGGCTGCTCTTCATTGCAATGTGCAGGCTTCTCATTGCAGTGGCCTCTCTTGTTGCAGAGCATGGGCGCTAGGGTTTCAGTAGCGGTGGCGCACAGGCTTAGCTGTCCCATGGTTATGTGGGATCTTCCTGGACTAGGGATTGAACCCATGTGCCCTGCATTGGCATGCAGATTCTTAACCATGGACCACCGGGGAAGCCCACAGCTGGTGGTGTTCTCATTAAGGCCCGTAAACATTGTGTCCCTGGGGTGTATGGCCTTCTCAGTTTTCTTGCCGCTCCCCTGGCTACAGTTCTGGGTTCAGTACTTAATTCTGTGCTTTGTCCCAAGAATAGACTTTTCCCTTCTCCTGTTCCCTTTCTTTAGCTATCAGGACACATCATTATCCCCCAAAGTCTATAGTTTGCCTTAGAGTTCACTCTTGGCATTGTACATCCAAAGTTTTTTTTTTTTTTTAAGTCTGAGATTTGAATTTAGTTTGGTTCCTTTTCATCCTAAGTTTGAGAATGTCACTCACTCCAGCTCTCTACATCCTTCAGCTCTACACATTCTTCCCAGGAGGAAGTCAAAACTTGGTCAATTTTGTTGTTTAAAGACTTGATGTGAAAGACTAGACGGGAGTTAAAACTATCCTTGTGAGTGCAGTCCCACTATCTCCTCTTGTCCATCTAGAAACTTACACAAGTTGTGATGCAGTTTTAATGAATTAGTATAATGGGGGAAAAAAGATTCAGGCCAAGGAACAATTTTGAAATCCTTACTCTACATGTGTCATGAAAAATTTCCTTGAAGTTTTAATCTACAAAACCATGTTTTTCTATCCTATTTTATTAAGAATCTAATTCAATAGGCTACCTTCAGTATTTTATTCATATGATGAAAATCTAATGTGTTAACTTATTGAAAAAACATTTGAGTTCCAAATTAGAGTACTCAACACAATATACTTTATACCCAGGTTTACACAAGTTGCCAGCCATCACTACTCTCAAGAGTATAGACTTAGGTTGTTTTAATTTGCTAGTTTTGAAACTGTCCCTGTCAAACAGAGAGGTATTTACATTCAGGTATAGAGATGAGTGTGAAAAAAAGGACTTTAAAGACAGAGAACTCTACACTCTTCTTTACCAGTGCAGAAATAGCCCTGGAAGTGTGGGCGTGCTCAGTCACGTCCAGCTCTTTGCAACCCCATGGACTGTACCTCGTCAAGGCCCTCTGCCCATGGAATTTTCCAGGCAAGACTATTGGAGCAGGTTGCCATTTCCTACTCTGGGAGATCTTCCCAACTCAGGGATGGAACCAAATCCCCTGGATCTGCTGCATTGGCAGGCATATTCTTTACCACAGAGACACATGGGAAGCCCAGCCCTGGAACTAGCTCCTCTCAAAATACTGAGAACATTTGAAGATGTTTCATAAGTTAGTGAAAGATGTTCAGTCGTGTCCGACTCTTTGTGATCCCATGGACTATACAGTCCATGAAGTTCTCCAGGCCAGAATACTGGAGTGGATAGCCTTTCCTAAATTGGTACCCAAACTCACTGAGGAATAAATTTCTACCATGCTCTTTCCTTGATCAAATTTCATAACAGTGTGTATTATCAGTTCAATTAATATAAGTTGTTGATACTGAAAGCAACTGTATTCTCATTCTTTGACTTTCTTGCTGTTGTTTAACAAATTCCTCTCTCGTCACATCTAGGAAACCGTGAAGTAGGGATTTATCAGTAATAATAGCCAGCAGTAATCATCTCTGTAACTGAGTTTAAATATATCTGTTCTGAGGATGGTTATAATCTATTAGGGAAGACAGGATATATACATGAAAGGGTAACTGTTAATACCAGACAGGATACATTAAGTGCCAACTAATTATATAAACATGGCATAGTCATCACATGTCACCTTTGAAGCCCAAAGAAAGCCAAGAAGAAACAGTAACTTCAGTTAGGTCACGTAGCCACATCTAAGCAGAGAGAAAAGGTAGGATATTTGAGATATAAGAAATTGTACTGCGAAAGTCATAGAGACCAAAAGGTACATAACATGTTGAAGAAACATTGTCTATACTTACGTCATTTTATATAAAAAATCAAAGAGAAGCATTAAATATGTTCATAGAAGTTTATTTTAACCCTCAATGTGCTAGCAATAGAAAAAATTGCTTGATTTACCCCCAAATCTTCATTTTAGTCTGATAAGCACCTCCTTCTTTTAAGGAACTGCCCTCTCCCACCCTACCCCAAACTCATCATGTAGTTCCAATGGGGGTTGATAATAATTCCTTCTCTTTCAACCTCTACACTTTCCCATTGCTATCCCAAGGTATTCAAAATGATATATCTTCTTCAGGATTTGTAATTTGAAATGACTTGAATATTTTTTCTCTCCAGTGAAATAACTATAAAAATGTAAACCTAAAGCCACTAGAGGTCACAGAGAAAGGGAGTGTCAACTACAAATTAGCATTTGCATGAGCATTTGCCATCTATCTCTACAAGGATTAAATCAAGTGCTGCTGCAGATGCTGACTTTCAACACCCCCTTGAAAGGAGTTCAGGCTGGAGAGAAGAAATAAGGCACTCTGTGCTCTGGAAAAAACTGGCAGAACAAGTCTTCAGATAGTTAGATATTTTCAAGAGATGATTTTATGAGTCCAGTTCTCATATCTCCTCATGTCTAGAAAAGCAGTAAAATCCTTCATGGTGTTGTCTGCTCCTGGTGACTAGCAGTAACCTTTATGAGACTAGAAGTCTTTGGTAAAAAATATGTGCTTGATTGTATATACTCCCCCTTCACCAAAACCACATATATGCTGACCTCCCCACTACCTCTTTGGAACAGTTTCTCAGAGATATCTAAGAAGCTGTCTCCCAGACTATAATCCTCCTTTTGCCCCAAATAAAACTTAACTTGAAACTCTCATGTTGTACCCTTCTTAAGTTGGCAGAAGCTAACAGAGAACTAAGGAGAAAAGATAGGCAGAGAATCCTAATGATGTTTAAGTCCCTGGTTCTAGCTACATTTTTTCTTCCTGATATTTAGTTTTGTGAACCATTGACTTTTCCTTCTCCCTCAAGCCAGTTTCTGTCATTCATTAGCAGGAGTCCTTATTTAGGTCCCTAAACACCGGACAAAGTTGCTTGGATTTGAGGAGCTAACAGTAATGACTAGGAGTACTTATCCATCTGAGAATCTTTCAGTTCAGTTCAGTTTAGCCGCTCAGTCGTATCCGACTCTTTGCGAGAATCTTTAGTTTTATAATATTTACACATAAACACAATAGGAGCCATTGAGGTTTTAAGAAAGGTATTGATGTTTGCAAGGTAGCATTACAAGATTATTCTGGCAGGAGCGTAGAGAATGGATTGGAGCAGAAATAGGCTAGAGACAATGAAAGCAGAAGAGTTGACTATTAGAACAGTTTCTGCCGTGAAGTAAATAGACAACACAGACGAGGGCTGGGAGCCTAGGATAGAAGAGGAGGTCACATTACAGCATCTTCCATCTTTCCAAGAGTCATCAGAGGAACAGCTCCATCACTGGACACTTGGTTATGACTAATAGATTGAGATTCTTGGCTTTTTCCAAGTATTTAATACAAAATAAATCTCCCATTTCCTTGGGTTCTCTTGAGTCTTTTTCCAGGGAAATTCTACCTCATCTTTTGAGACACAAAATCTTAAGTCATATTTCCACAAAAATCCTTCTAACTAACACAAAGACGTCTTCCAAATTGACATTTCTGTAGCAATTTTGGTTTTTCGTGACTCACTGATTTCAGACAAGAGAGGGTAAACAGGACAGGTCATGCATGAAACCTGTGTCATCCTTGTGGAATCATAGGTTTCTAAGAGACAACACAAGGTCATCTGTTCACTTCTCATGTCATGGTCCAGTCATTTCTAAACCATCCTAGGGAATGATGACCTCAAATTTAATCATTTGAAAAGTAATCTTATTGCTTAGTGACTTCCCTACAACATATACACATGGACCCACCCTGCCAACAGAACACAATTCCAGGACTTAAGAGCTTTCACTCTGAAATTGAAACTGGGAAAAAAAGGTTTCCTTAATAGAAACTCTTACTTAGAATTTTAGAGCAGGTGGGCCCTTCTAGATTGTTCTAACCCAGTGTTTATCAGAAATAATCTAATCATAAGCATCACGTGAGATGTTTATTCAAAATACACATTCCCAGCACACTTTCAGTATGACTTTGACTCCATGGGTTAGGAGTTGATGCTAGAATTCTTATTGGGCAATTTTGGAAATGAGTGTATTCTAACTGTTAAGGATCCCAATCAAATTGCACAGCTGGAAGAACTCAGAGCTCCTAAGACTCAGAACTCCACTACAATGCTCCTTTAACTTTGTGCTTCTCTGATGACATGGGAAACAACTAGCTTTCCCTCTCTGAGTGCATTTAATCACTGTGTAGGTATCTATCATTTCACTTATCGAAGGACAGTTCAACTACCTCTTGATACTGATGTTAATGGTAATAATAACAACAGCAATAGTAATAATAATCTCTATCATTTGTGACATGCTTTCCTGTTACCCCAAGATTTGTGTCCATTTAGATTCTTAGAAAACAATGTTATGTAAGTGGAGTAAATCAGAAAGAGAAAAACAAATATCATATACTATCCCTTATATGTGGAACCTAGAAAAATGGAACAGATGAACTTATTTGCAAAGCAGAAACAGAGTCACAAATGTAGAGAAAAAACGTACAGTTACTAAGTCGGGGGAAGGAGAGTGGGATGCATTGGGAGATAGGGATTGATATATAGACACTATTATGCATAAAACAGATAACTAATGAGAACCTACTGTATAGCGCTGGGAACTCTACCCAATGCTCTGTGGTGACCTGAATGCAAAGAAAATATAAAAAAGAGTGGATACATATAAACATATAACTTATTCACTTTACTGTACAGCAGATAGTAACACAACACTGTAAAGCAGCTATACTTCAATCAAAAATAATTAAAAACTGAGATGAGAAAAGGATGTTCTATAAAGCCAAAAGCCAGGAAATCCTTGATCTATCCTCGATTTGCTATTGTTTCTACACTGACCTTAGAACTCACAGGAAATGCCCTTTAAGAACTTGCTAGGAACACAGCCCTAAGCTTAAGCTCATAGCAGACATCATCTCATTAAATCTCAACAACCTAATTCATTAACTCTCCCCAATCCACTTGTTATATCATTTTACTAAGTCCTCGCAGTCCTAGCAGCTGACCTCCGCTGACATCCACCATTGTTAAAATGGAAACCCCTATTATAACCTGTTAGATGGACTAGGTGTCTCACAGCCACCCCAAGTCCTCTACTTCCTACCACTGATCTGTCTCGATTACACCTTTGGATTTTAGCTCAAGATGCGAAACGTCACTCCTGAAACAGGATGACAGTAAGAGTCCAAAGTCATACTTTTGAAAAACAAAATTCACTAGCCAGCAATCCAAGACTAATAGTTTTGTATGGAAAATTCCATCTGTTTTTTTGTGGCACCTCAATCAGATTTTTCCCTTCTGCCAGGAGAATATGCCACTCAAAAAACTCTGCCTTGGATGATGACATGATGTATTCTGCCATTAAGCACTTGTGGTGAGGAAAGCATCCAGGATTTGCTTACTAAGAGGAGATGGCAAGAGAAGCAGCTTTGCTAAAGCCTCCAGAATAAATTTCTGTTTAAACCCAAACTATGAAGTTGAAACTGGGTATTAAAAAAACCTAAAGCCTGCACACTCACACTTGGGTATAACTGGTACTACATCTTTTCTTGATTATTGAGAATAGCCTCTGTTGACTAAGCCACATTTAGAGAATAAAGAATTTCATAATAAAGTTTCTATAAAAAATAAAACTTGATGGAATCTGAGAATAAATATAAGAGATGACTCCACTTCAAAATAAGTAGCCAGCTTTTTCAGAAGCAGGCCCACGTGAGTTAATAAACCTTCAGTAAAGGGAAGGGGCTTTAAAGTAAGACACATCTGATTTTAAATATTTTAATATTCAACGTGTATATATAATATTTTAGGAATTATATCCAACAGTTTAATATATGTATGATGACTGTATTTACTTCAATGGAATTATTCATTTTGTCTTAGTGATTCTTGTTCAGTTTAGCAACTAAACTCAGTTGCTAACTTGCAACTTCAACTCTTTGCAACCCTATGGACTGCAGCACACCAGGCTTCCCTGTCCTTCGCTGTCTCTTGGAGTTTGCTCCAGCTCAGGTCCATGAAGTCGGTGATGCCATCCAACCATCTCATTCTCTGTCACCCCTTTCTCCTCTTGCCCTCAATCTTGTTTTAGTTAGTGCACACTAATTTTGTACCATCTGTCATCTTCTGTTCTTACTTTTAGTTCATTTCTTGATTAACTGAAGGATGTTTGAATAGGTGTAGCAGAATGCATGAAGTGTTGTATATTAAAAGGTTGTTTTCCCTTGTGTGATTGTGTTTAAAGAAAAAAAGATCTTATAGGTTCGGCAGCTTGTTTTCAGTTTGAGGCTATTAGAATAAAGCTTCTACGAATATTTGTGTAAAAAATAAATAAATCCTGTCTCTTCTCTTAAGCAGTGTGATTGTTTTAGGGCTCAACCTCTCTGTCTGCATAATCCATAGACTAAAACCTTAGAAACTTATCTGGATATCCCATGTAAATTTTTAACACAGTACATGGCAGAGCAAACAAGTGTTTTTTAAAACTTCACATAAAGGATGGGTCCCAATCATTCTGTGTGATCATTTTGATCAGGGAAATGAAATCATTTGACCAGGGAAATGAGAGAGGATCATTCTTCCAGAAAACTATGCTGATGATTTGGTTCAGAGTTGTAACCACTTCACCCCCAAAATGGAAGAGAGGCCGGTCAGGAGAAGGTGGTTAAGGAGACACATACGTATCCATAGGCCTGGCTTTTATTTTGAGCCCTAGGCTTTCTGGGCTTCACTGAAGTTTTGGACTGCTTATGACAGCGCTGCCGTGCAGAGTACGGACACAGAACACCTGCAACTCAGATGGTTTGTGAGAAATGCCATACACGCCACTGCAGGCACCATGGAGGGAGCAGACGCAAATACCCTGGAGATGTTCTCTGTTCACGTGCTCAGCAGAGATGGTGGACAATTATGGGAAGATCCTCTAAGACAAAATTCTACCCAGTCACTGACATCTGACAGGCTGAGTTAGCCTATTGCCACAAAGTCAGACAGGTCTTTGAGTGTTCAGGGAAGCCACATCAATCACTCTGACTTCCTTTTGATGAATCTGGATAAAAGAAAATCTCTCTCAAAGAACGATTCCAATTGGAAATAATCTTAAAGGACAGAAGAAAATAGCAATCACTGGGCATCTGTCATTTGCCAAGATCTTATCTTTTTATGTTCATTCCCTTAACGGCTTTACAAATTAGCCCTTAATATTCCCATTTGAAAGATAAAGGGCCAGGGCCAAAAGAGAATACGTTATATGCCCACTATTTCATAGCAAGGGAGTAGTGGAGATAGATTTTAAGCTCCATTTTGTCTTTCAAACTCTTCATATTTCATTTTATCATTCTGATCCAAAGAGATTTGGGGAAGTCAGAGAGCAGTCAGTTAAGAATCAAGAAGTGGGCATTTAAAAGCTGTACTTAGTATTTCCTGCATTTTCTTGCCCTAGTGTGGAGGGCAAACTGGTCTCATGCAATTTTGAGTTTGGCTACAGACATTTATGTCGTGTTTGTGTCTACTTATTCTGTTTCCAACCCAAGTGGGTGAACAGAAATTCTTTTTCGATTGATTGATTTCCGGCTGCACTGGGTCTTTGGTGCTTGGGCTTTCTCTTTAGTTGCAGCAAGCGTGGGCTACTCTCTAGTTGTGGTGTGCAGGCTTCTCATTGCAGTGGCTTCTCTTATTACAGAGTATGGGCTTTAGGCGGGCAGGCTTCAGGAGTTGTGGCACATGGGCTTAGTTGCTCTGCAGTATGTGAGTCTTCTTGGACCAGGGATCAAACACATGTCTCCTGCATTGGCAGGTAGATTCTTAACCACTGGACCACCAAGGAAGTCTTGAAATTCAGTTCTGATGTTAACTAGCCAGAGGTAGCACAGACCTCATAGATTACGGGGAAAGGTCCTCCACAAGACTGACCTGGCTTCAGAGGCATCCACTAGCCACACGTTTTAGGGAGTCCCCAGGCCACTCACACTTCTCACTGGCTATGAAGAATGGGTTCCTACAACCTCCTCAGGCTTGATAATTTGCCAGAATAACTTACAGAACTCAGGAAAGCACTATACTTATGATCATAGTTTATCATAAAGAATATTCCTAGGGGCAAGATCTATGAGGGTCCTGGGAGGACCATGCCTTCTCCGTGTGGAATCAGATGCGTCACCCTCTCAGCACATGAATAAGGTGTTTACAAACTAGGCAGCTCTACTGTCCAGAGTTTTTATCGGGGTTTCATTACATGAGCAGGATTGACTGAACTCAGTTTCCAGCCTTCTTCCACGTCCCAGAGGTCAAGATAGCTCAAAGTCAAACACTAATCAACATGGTTGGTTGATCTTACATCCAGCCTCTATGCTAAAATTATCTAGGAGCCTAACATTTGTAATTATATTGGGTTGGCCAAAAAGTTCATTGGGTTTTTGGTAAGATGCTATGGAAAAACTCAAATGAACTTCTGGGGCAACCCATTATAAGCATAAAAATGATACTCTTCATCAGTTAGGATAGTACAAAGATTTAGTCTCCTGGGACAAAGGCCGTAAAATTCTTTATTATATACCCTACCTTACCTGACCCTACTCTTCAAACTTGTTTTCTTTCCTAGCATCTCAATTCTGTCATGGGCACCACCAACCACCCTTTAAGCCTGCCACACCTAAAAACCTGAAGTTGTCTTTGACTCTGTCTTTCCTTTGTCCTTCTCAGGTAGGTTAATTTCCCTTGAGCTGGTTTTCTTTTCCAGGTTTCCTGGGTTCATCCTCTCCTCTCCATTTCTACTACCAGCATTGCCACTCAGAATTCAGACCCAAAGAAGCCTAAGTTGTCCAACTTCCTGAATGATCTGCCTAGTAACCGCTTCACTGACTTCAATCCTTCTTTCCCAAAACTATCAGATCAATCTCTGCTAAACACTCCAGTAACTAGCAGTAATTTGAGTCACCTGTGGGCTTCCCTTGTGCTTCAGCTGGTAAAGAATCTGCCTGCAATGCGGGAGACCTGGGTTGAATCCCTGGGCTGGGAAGATCCCCTGGAGAAGGGAAAGGCTACCCACTCCAGTATTCTGACCTGAAGAATTCCATGGACAGAATAGTCCATGGGGTCACAAAGAGTCTGACATGACTGAGTGACTTTCACTTCACTTCACTTGAGTCACTTGTGATACTTTAAAAACTATTGATGTCTGGATCCCATTCTTAAGAGACATGGATTAAGTTGGTCCAGGTGTTAACCTGAGCAAAGGATTCTTTTTTGCTTTTTTTCCACAAAGCTCCTCCAATGGCTCTAATAAGGCAGCCAAGATTGGGAATTACTGCTGCAGTGAACTTAAAAATAAGACAGCAGTCAAACTCAAGTTTTTTGGCTCCACTTCTAACTAGTGGTCAGCTCTTGAGCTATTTAAGCAATCACCTGGTATCTATATGTTTCTTTATTTGGAAACTGGGAAGAATAATAATGCCTTACAGGGCTGTTAAGAACATTGAATGATATAATGCACGAAAAGTGTCTAGTATAGCACATGACTCAGAGTGTATTCCCAACCAATACTAGCTCTAAGAGTGATTCACCTTATCTCAGAAACTACAAGCTACAGGGTTTGCCTGGGCATGACCAGCCCCTCTTTTTGTGGTCCTCAAAAAAAACACTTGTTATTTGATGGATAGGAAACAAGCAAGTGTGGCCAAACCACATGATTGCAGCTCTTCGAGCCATAAATCTTATTTTATTTTTAGTATAGCTTTGTCATATCTTCGCTTTCCAAGTATCTTTAACCAGGGTAATCTGGATGCATGTTAGAATCATTTTGGAAGCTTTTTAAAAATACCAGGCCCAGGGCCTACCCCCCTAGAGATGCAAACTCAACTGGGACCCAGGCATCAGTGTTTTCTAGTTTTCCAGGTAATAGCAATACACAGCAAGGGATGAGAATCTAGAACCTGGACTAAGAGTCTACGGTTGTGCTCTGGGTATAGTCACATATCAGTAGCCACAGGAGATTGCTTCCAGGAACCCCACAGATGTCAAAATCCAAGGCTCTTCAAATCCCTTATAAACATAATATGGCATAGCACATTTACCCTTTGGTATCTGTGGGTCTGTATCTATGAATTCAACCAACAGTGCAGTGGATTCAGCCAAACACAGATTAAAATCATACCTGGGGGACTTCTCTGGTGATCCAGTGGTTAGGACTTTGCCTTCTAATGCAAGGGGTGTGAATTTTATCCCTGGTTGGGGAGCTAGTTCAGTTCAGTTCAGTTCAGTTGCTCAGTCGTGTCTGACTCTTTGCAACCCCATGAATCTCAGCACGCCAGGCCTCCCTGTCCATCACCAACTCCCGGAGTTCACCCAGACTCACGTCCATCAAGTCAGTGATGCCATCCAGCCATCTCATCCTCTGTCGTCCCCTTTTCCTCCTGTTCCCAATCCCTCCCAGCATCAGAGTTTTTCCAATGAGTCAACTCTTCGCATGAGGTGGCCAAAGTATTGCAGTTTCAGCTTTAGCATCATTCCTTCCAAAGAACACCCAGGGCTGATCTCCTTTAGAATGGACTGTTTGGAAATACCCACAAACCTCGTGGCCAAAAAAAACAAAACATAAAACAGAAGCAACATTGTAACACATTCAATAAAGACTTTAAAAATGGTCCACATCACAAAAAATAAAATCTTAAAAAAATCGCAGTTGGTTGAATTAGTGGATGCAGAACCCTCCGCAGGGCACTGACTGTACTTCTAATGCAAGTAGTAACATATACCTAAGAACACCATAGTGAGTCTATTGATTGGGAGACAATGTAGTACAGGGAGAATAAAAGAGAGAAGGGATTAAAAAAAGAAGAAGAAACAAGAAATAGGTAAAGTAAGGAAAAGAAGATAGTCAACTACACCTATAACTATCTCTGGATTATTTATTTATTGGCACTTACTGGCTTCCCTGGCGGCTCAGTGGTAAAGAATTTGCTTCCCAATGCAGGAGATGTGGGTTCCTTTCCTGAGTTGGGAAGATCCCCTGGAGAAGGAAATGGCAACCCACTCCAGGATTCTTGCCTGGGAAACTCCATGGACAGAGGAGCCTGGCAGGCTACAGTTCATGGGGTCACAAAACAGTCAGATACAACTTCGAAACTAAGCAACAACAAAACAACAATAAGTGTCATGTAGTAACTATGATCTTCCACCTTAATTAGGTCCTTAAGGAGAGATGAGTATCTCATTAAGGAGAATCTCATTAGAGGAGTGGAGACTCTGTGCTTCCCAGAAAATATACTCAAAATACATATCAGCAAGCCCGAATCTGGCTTCTGCACAGATTTGTTCTGTGGCTACTCAGGTAGGTAGTATTGGAAGACGTGTTAAACAAAGACTAAGTTGAAAGTTTGGGGCTAGTCCTTAAACAACCATAGAGAGGAAATTCCTTGCTCACCCCAGGTGGTACACTGTCACTATGGGGACTGCAAGGAATGTGAGTCAGAGGAAACAATTACTCAAGGAAGTTACTCAATCTCCTAACATCCGGTGGCAAAGAGAGGTGCTAAGTAACCTCAAGGTGACACCCAGGCATGAAGCAGTCAATATCATCAGTCAGGTGGCCTTGGCACAGAGAATTTTCCTACATGCTGCAAAGGGATCTATAGCAAAAATCACATCATAAATTAAATTTTTATATCTTTTATAATTTTAAAATTCTTTCCCATTTATGAGTTCGTTTGATTCCCCCCCCACCCCACCCAGGGGAAAAAATACAAAAAAAAACTGTAAAACACATAGGTCAAATAATTACCCCCATACTTGAGATAGAGAGACAAGTATCAGGTAGTAAGTGACTGAGTTTTGCAGATAAAGGCTTCTGATCTTACCTCCTTTCTGAATGTGACCCTTTTTAAAGAAAAGGATAATCAGTCATGCCGTAGATGATTCCAAAATAAACTATAAATATTTTAAAATGAATTATCACTTTGTCATACAGAGTGAGGTAAGTCAGAAAGAGAAAAACAAATATCATATATTAATGCATATATGTGTGATCTAGAAAAATGGTATAGATGATCTTACTTGCAAGGCAGAAATAGAGACACAGATGTAAAGAACAAAAATATGGACACATTTGGGGGAAAAGGGGTCAGAGGAATTAGGACTGACATATATGCACTATTGATACTGTGTATAAAATATAACTAATGAGAACCTACTATATAGTACAGGGAATTCTACTCAGTGATCTGTGGTGACCTAAACGGGAGGAAATCAAGAAAAGACAGGATAAATGTACACATATGGCTGATTCACTTTGTTATACAGTAGAAACTAACACAACATTGTAAACAACTATACTCCAATAAAAGTTAATTAAAAAATGAAATATCCAGGTTCCGAAAAAAAAAAAAATGCATCAGTAGGGCACCAATAGACTCCATCTAAGACAACTTCCTAGGAAATGTGAATTTGGAGAGGTATTTTGATACTGAATAATAGCAGTACTACCTTTCTGGGAAATGTAATTTCATATAAACAGCATTTTGCAAGCAGAAGGAAGTCACATATATATAGAAAACATACCACCATATACACACCTCTGGAGTGAAAATGAAATCTCATTTGCCAAATGTCACTATGTTAAAAGACACTTTCTTCATCGTAGCTGCTGATCGTTAAATATCTGAACGGCAGCACAATATGACTCTCGACACACATTAACCATCTAAACCTAACAACTCTCCTGTGAGATGGGTAATTATTACAAGAATGTTCTCAGTTCACAACGAGGAGACTGAGGTGCCCCCAGTCAGAGCCCGGCAGCCGGTGGACCGCAGAGCCATGATTCAGACCCAGGTCTTCCTGACTCCCAGCTCATGCTTTTTCCGCTGTTCTATGCCATCTCCTCAAAGCCCATAATTAAGCAAAATAATATGCTCTTCACAAATGAAAAGATCTCAAGCATAAGAGTGATGAGACAACATTCGGTTGATGGGCTTCCAAATGTGCGGCGGATCCTTTTTCTGGAAACCGCATTTGGCTTCAGGGCCCTCAAGTCCAGACAGTTTTGGTGACGTAACTCAAGGTCTCCGTGGCTGTTGGCCTTGAGTCTGAAATAGCTCTGAGCCCTCCTGTCCCGGGCGTCTCCCCTGAACCACCCCCTCCCCCGCACCCCCCTCCCCCTAACTCCCACCAAGCTCAGACCGGCCGCAGGACTTGCGAGTGGCTGAGGAGACAAGTTCCTGGGGTTGGAGACAAGGTACATTGTGATCTCCTTCCTCAGGCCAGTAACTGTTTCCAATGCTCTCACTCTCTCCAGAGCTTATTCTCAGCTCTGTAGGGCTTCATGTTTGTTTGTTTTGCTTTTAGCTCTAAAAAGGACTCTTACCAGCAGTTGAAGACTTTAACAAAATTATTTGTCACTTAGAGCAATCCAGAGGGTGACTGAAAAGGAATGATGGGACACTCTGCAAGGCGATGCTAGAGACCGGATTTTAAGTGTAAACTGCTGTGGTATCTCCCACTCTCATTCCTATCCACTTTGAGTCAAAGAGCGGCTTCCCTCAGGCCTGAAAGCCAGTCAGCAAACAGTACACCCAGGGCTCTCATCACACGCAACTCAGTCTTACCTTCGAGTCCTCGTAATTCCGCAGGTGTGGTTTCTCTGCGTGTTGCCATCTCCCCTTCCTGGGTCCAGGTCTTGTCTTCCTGGGGACCTTATCCTTTTCCTACCAAGGTTTGGTTTCTGTTAAAAGGAAGCAATAAAAAGTAGTGAAAGGGGGCAATGGAATTAAAGTCCAAAGAACTCAGGCTTTGTTTACTTCCCTTTTCCCTCACATAGATGGGGTGGCTATGGACTCTTTTTCTCATATTATAAAGCAGAGATCATGCAATACTTGCCCTACGTATCTCACTTGCCCTACGTATCTCTGACCTTCAGAGGATCAGAGAAAAAAGTAGATGAAAAAGAACTCAATAAATTAAAGGTAAATTCACTGACCACTAATGTGATTAGAGATTGTGCTTTAATAGAGCTCCCTTTAAAAGAGGGAGGCAGAACTGGAAGTGAAGTATTGTATGACGTGAGGTGGTGAAGAAATGTACAGACTGTCATTGGGGCCTGGAAGAGGGAACCTGGTTGATGTCTGGGGACATGGGTGCCAGGTTCTAGAAAGAATCCAGAGAGGAAGTCAGATTTAAGCTTGGCCATGAAGGTTGAATGCTCTTTTCTGAGAAAGCAAAGGAGCAGAGGGCATTTCAGAAGACCAGCACATACAAAGAGCCTCATGTGTTAATATATATTTTGTATCCTAAGTGCCAGGGATGGGAGTGCACAACAATACTTTGAAGCAGAAAGTGAAATAAGAAGACCTTTTTTACTTTTTTAAGGGTAAAACATATGGTATTTTACTTAATTTTTTGACTCTCTATATATTTTGACTTTACATTTTGTTAGAGTAACATATTGTGAAACATTTAAATTCAAATAACTAGTGTCCTTTTCCCCATTTTGTCTTTTTTTTAAACTGGGGTATAGTTTGCTTTCTAATACTGTATTAGGCCAAGAGGCATATGAAAAGATGCTCAAATCACTAATTACTAATATTGTGCTTTGCTCAGTTGCTCAGTCGTGTCCAACTCTTTATGATGCCAACTCTTTACTGTAGCCCATTGTGCTCCTCTGTCCGTGGAATTTTCCAGGCAAGACTACTAGAGTGGGTTGCCATTTCCTACTCTGGTTATTAATATTTAGTGAAATGCAAATCAAAACCACACTGAGGTATCACTTCACACTGGTCAGAATGGCAATCGTCAAAAAAATCTATAAACAATAAATGCTAGAGAGGATGTGGAGAAAAGAGAACCCTGCTACACTGTTCGTGCGAATGTGAATTGATAAAAACACTATGAAGAACAGTATAGAGGCTCCTTAAAAAAAAAGAAAAAAAAAAGAAAAATATTTTAAAAATATTTCAGGGGCAGAAGGGTGAGGGAAACATGAGAAAATTTAACTGCTATTGTTGTTATTATGAGCGATTATCACCACACGAACCTTAATAGAGACTGAATAGTGACTGGTCCAGGGTTGGCTTATCCACCACACAAAGGAAAGAAAGTGAATCCTGGAGCAAGACCGGGAAGGGAAAGAGACCTTGGTCCTCATTTCAAGGTAAGGTGATACTCCTGAGTAGGAAAAAGCTTCCCTTCTAAGGAGTAGAAAAGAAAATGAACCCAAGAATGCAAAATTGACCTCTGAGTCTGAACTCAAAGGAGTCTAGATAGGCTCAAGGACACTCTTCTGAATGTGCAGGGAGAATCTTCTGACCCAGAAAGACGGTCACCAGTAGGAATGCAAGGAGGCACTTGGAAGGGACCGCAGAAGAAGAATGCACTTGGTTGTATTATCTCTGGGACTTTGTATTAAATAGCAGTTGTACTTTCCCAGATTTTAATCCCCTTCAGTTATCCCTGAGACATCAGCCATGTCATGGAAACCTTATCAACTGGTCTCAGCTGTGCTGGGGTGAAATAAAAATGAAGCTCGTCCAAACTGGTATCATAACAATACAGAGAGAAGTGGTGAGAATAATGGTGAGCATTTATTGAGAATTTTCTATGCTCCAGGAATGAAGTGTTGGGAGCTTAAGGGGATTACCTTATTTTCTCAAAATCTTGAGATTATAGAAATCTAGTTATTCTCATTTTACAGGGAAGAAATTTAAGGTTTAGAGTGGTTAAATAACTTGCCCAAATCACACATCTGAGATGTGGGGTTTTGTCTCTAGAGACAATTGTCTTTGCTACTACTCTTGATACTTTCCAGATGAGGCTCATAAGGGGGCTGGAGGCTTCAGTCCAAGGATGTGGTGGCCACAGCCAGCAGGGAGTGGGTGGTGTCATGAGAAACTGAGATGGAGCAGCCATTGGGGTCTATTGATGGGAAGGCAAGCAGTGACCCACATAAACACTGGAAATGAGAGAAGACAAGGCCTGGGGCTGCTCTGAGAACCAGTAGAAAAATCAGGGGGCCTTAAAATAGAGACCAAGCACCTGTTCATAATAATGAATAACATCAAGGGAGCAAACTGCAGCCTAACCTATGCGACTGTCTTTTATAGCTATAAGACAGTGAAGACTCAGGGACATCCAGGTTGTCATTACATGACAATGAGTAAGTGAACAAAGAAAAAGAGGAGAACATTAAGCAATGATGAACTGGCCCACAATCAAATTTCAAACTTGAAAATTTCTATGAAAAGACTCTATTCTATATAGGTCTAAACAAATTTCACACTGAGAGTATGCTGTTTTCAGAGCTCTCTGACTTTATCTGCTGTTCTATTATCAATTCCACTGTTACTAATGGATTTTCTAGCTGAACTCAATACTTGGTGGTGTGAGGAAGAAACCGGTGGCAGCATCAGAAATTCCCTTAAAGGTAAATAACAACAAGGCCTACCCTAGTGGCCTCATAGTTATGACACTGCCTTCCAGACCAGTCCCAAGGGGCCCTAGGTGTCTCAGCCAAGGAATCTTACTCTCTCATGGTGAAGCTTTTCCATTTCCACCATCCCTGTAGAAAGTTCCACTGTTCACAGATGAGTCCACCTTTCGACCGTCTACAAATCAGGCAACACAACTGAATGTTAAGAGCGCCACCACTCAAACTGTGAGAATGTAGATCATCAGCAAAAGAAGCATCTGGAAGCTTATTAGAAATGCAGACTGTCAGGCCCCACGCAAGACATGATGAATCAGAATCTCCACTTTAACAAGATCCCAGGTAATTTGTGTACATGTTAAAATTAAGAACTTAAGCAGAATTTAAGATTGCCTGAGACCTTTAGGGACTTCCCTGGTGGTCCATTGGCTAAGACTCCATGCTCCCAATGCAGGGAGTCTGGATTCAATCCTTGGTCAGGGAAGTAGATCCCACATGCTGCAACTGACAGTTAATTCTTAGGTAGGTTGACAAGAAGTCTGGGGTCCCTGAGAAGGAGAAAAGGGTCTGGGGCTCTCAAGGAGGAGAAAAGGACAAACTTTTTTCTACATTCCTTAGTCTTAGTCACATAATTTTTTTTTTTCTTTAAGCCCAGAGCTGATGATTACACAACAAAACAACTCATCTTAAACTCTGTAGATCCTCTGGAGAAGGAAACAGCAACCCACTCCAGTACTCTTGCATGGAAAGTCCCATGGATGGAAGAGCCTGGTAGGCTACAGTCTGTGGGGTTGCAAAGAGTTGGACATGACTGAGAGACTTCACTTTCACCTTCACCTTCAAGGATTATATAACAACAATGTATCCTGATTGAGGACTGTTTCTCCTTCTTAGGAAACTTCTGACTAATCCTGATATCTTTGGGAGTGAGTCTGGTAAGATCTTTCTATTATTAGTTCAAATCCTGTCATCTTAAAGTGTAAATTGTGGGAGTGGGTCTGGTAAGACCTTTACAACCTTGAGACATTCTTTTGATTTACTGTAATAACCAATTGAAAAAGTATATAGCTCCCTTGCTAAGACTAATGAGAGGGGCACTCTATCCCCCTTCTGATGTCTATGTCAGAAGCTTTTTCTGTCCTTCTGCCACACAAAAGCTCTGACTAATCAAGCCTGGCCCCTGATCTCAAAGCTGAATCTTCTTTGGAGATCAAGAATCTGACAGCATTCACCATAAGCTATCACAACTAAAGATCAAAGATCTCACATGCTGCAAACTAAGAGCCAGTGCAGCCAAAGAAAGAAAGAAAAAAGATTGCTTGCCATCTTTAACTATCAGACACCACATAGCATATAGTATCCAGTTCAGTTCAGTTCAGTCGCTCAGTTGTGTCCGAGTCTTTGCAACCCCATGAATCGCAGCACACCAGGCCTCCCTGTTCATCACCATTTCCTGGAGTTCACTCAGACTCACGTCCATCGAGTCAGTGATGCCATCCAGCCATCCCATCTTCTGTCGTCCCCTTCTCCTCCTGCCCCCAATTCCTCCCAATATCAGAGTCTTTTCCAATGAGTCAACTCTTCGCATGATGTAGCCAAAGTACTGGACTTTCAGCTTCAGCATCATTCCTTCCAAAGAAAACCCAGGGTTGATCTCCTTCAGAATGGACTGGTTGGATCTCCTTGCAGTCCAAGGGACTCTCAAGAGTCTTCTCCAGCACCACAGTTCAAAAGCATCAATTCTTCGGTGCTCAGCTTTCTTCACAGTCCAACTCTCACATCCATACATGACCACAGGAAAAACCATAGCCTTGACTAGATGGACCTTAGTCAGCAAAGTAATGTCTCTACTTTTGAATATACTATCTAGTTTGGTCATAACTTTTCTTCCAAGGAGTAAGCTTCTTTTAATTTCATGGCTGCAATCACCATCTGCAGTGATTTTGGAGCCCCCCAAAATAAAGTCTGACACTGTTTCCACTGTTTCCCCATCTATTTCCCATGAAGTGATGGGACCGGATGCCATGATCTTCATTTTCTGAATGTTGAGCTTTAAGCCGACTTTTTCACTCTCCTCTTTCACTTTCATCAAGAGGCTCTTTAGTTCCTCTTCACTTTCTGCCATAAGGGTGGTGTCATCTGCATATCTGAGGTTATTGATATTTCTCCTGGCAATCTTGATTCCAGCTTGGGTTTCTTCCAGTCCGGGGTTTCTCATGATGTACTCTGCATATAAGCTAAATAAGCAGAGTGACAATATACAGCCTTGACGTACTCCTTTTCCTATTTGGAACCAGTCTGTTGTTCCATATCCAGTTCTAACTGTTGCTTTCTGACCTGCATACAGATTTCTCAAGAGGCAGGTCAGGTGGTCTGGTATGCCCATCTCTTTCAGAATTTTCCACAGTTTCTTGTGATCCACACAGTCAAAGGCTTTGGCATAGTCAATAAAGCAGAAATAGATGTTTTTCTGGAACTCTCTTGCTTTTTCCATGATCCAGCGGATGTTGGCAATTTGATCTCTGGTTCCTCTGCCTTTTCTAAAACCAGCTTGAACATCAGAGAGTTCACAGTTCACATATTGCTGAAGTCTGGCTTGGAGAATTTTGAGCATTACTTTACTAGCATGTGAGATGAGTGCAATTGTGTGGGAGTCTGAGCATTCTTTGGCATTGCCTTTCTTTGGAATTGGAATGAAAACTGACCTTTTCCAGTCCTGTGGCCACTGCTGAGTTTTCCAAATTTGCTGGCATATTGAGTGCAGCACCTTCACAGCATCATCTTTCAGGATTTGAAACAGCTCAACTGGAATTCCATCACCTCCACTAGCTTTGTTTGTAGTGATGCTTTCTAAGGCCCACTTGACTTCACATTCCAAGATGTCTGGCTCTAGATGAGTGATCACATCATCATGATTATCTGGGTCATGAAGATCTTTTTTGTACAGTTCTTCTGTGTATTCCTGCCACCTGTTCTCAATATCTTCTGCTTCTGTTAGGTCCACTATATTAACTCAAGTAAAAGTTGGTGCCTCCCAATCAATTAACGAATCTATTAACTATTCACTTCTTCCTGTGTCCCTGACTCTGCTAAGCACTGTTGGTGAAATAAACAAAATCCCCCAAAGCAAGAACAACAACAACAAAAAGGGCCAGATAGGGTTCCTGTTATGCATACTTAATTCTGTTGGAGAAAGAAAACCTGCATATGCTTAGAATGACTTTTCCAGAAAATTAAATCAGACTCTGTCACTGCCCTGCACAAAATAACTAGGGTTCCCCATGGCCAACTAGATGAAGTCTAGACTCCTGCAGCACATAAGAATCCTGTTCACAGCTTGGTGTACACCTTCCTCCCAGCTTTGTCCGTGCTCACCATCTCTCCCCCAATGCTTTGCTTCTGTCACACTGAACTTGGCCAGGGAATGTGTTGCCCCTCTAGTGTATTTCTATTACCAATTCTTTTTATGACTGTCTCATGGGTACAAAGGCATTCAGTAAGTGTGCAGTTGGAAGAAATGAAAATGGCTTAGGAAACAGCTATATGTCAATGATGCAACAGATCAGCATCACAGCCTCCAACTCAGGCGCACCTAAAAGCCCTGGCCCACCTTTAAGCCCTAGGCTTATCTGATAGCTCAGTTGGTAAAGAATCTGCCTGCAGTGCAGGAGACCCAAGTTTGATTCCTGGGTCAGGAAGATCCCCCAGAGAAGGAAAAGGCTACCCACTCCAGTATTCTGGCCTGGAGAATTGTGTATAGTCCATGGGGTTTCAAGGAGTCTGACTCAGCTGAGTGACTTTCATGTTTAAGTGCCCTAATCTTTTGCACTGAGGCTTCTCCCAGGAATCTTCTGACCTGCCTGTGAAGTTCCGTGGGTGCTGGAGGCTCAATTCTCTGCTTGGGATATTCTTCCAAACCTCCTCCATTTAGGAGACACCTACACATCCTTTGTATTTTGCTTGCAAGGTGACATCATTTTCCAAATTATTTTCCCAATTGTTACAGAATATACAGAGTTCCCTGTGCTACAGAGTAGGTCCTTGTTGGCTATCCATTTTAAATATAACAGTGTGTAACATGTCAATCCCCAACTCCCTAACTATCCCTTCCCCCACCTTTCCCCCTGCCCCCCTCCCGTATCTCTAAGTTTTGTTCTCTAAGCCTGTGAGTTTGTTTCTGTTTTGCAATATGAAAAATAAAAAACACACGTATATATATAACAGAATCATTTTGTTGTACAGCTGAAACTAACACAACATTGTTAATTGATTATATTCCAATATAAAATAAAAAGTTAAAAAACAAATGTGACATCTTCTAGGAAGCTTATTCCCTTCCCAAGACTGAGTAGGACTTTCCCATCTCTGTGTTCTGACTTTGTGCTTATCTCTGTCTTAGATCTTATCTGGTTGATTGTTTATCTTTGCTTGCCTGTCTCTCCCACCTGATTATCACTTTTTCTAGGACAGAGTCTTGTTTTCTAAGGCAGGAATAGAACCAGTTATGTTTCATTCATGCCTGTATTTTCAATGTTCTGCAAATACCTAGCACAAAATAGACCAGGGCTTTCCAACCCCTTCAAACTTATCATCATATCCAAACATATGTCACCCCAAAATCCATATGCCTGTGCTTCCTCTCCCAATTCCTGTTTCCATAATTCTAGGATAGGAACCAGGTTTCCATATCTTTCATATGCTCCACAGATAATTCTGATATGCAACCAAGATTTATAAACAGTGCAGTAAGCCCCTTGTACCATTTGTTAGTAAAGGAATTATTCATCCTCTACCCCTAGGCAAGATCCATTGCTTTTCTAGATAAACCTGAGGTATCTCCCTGACATACTCTGATTGGTTGAATTACCTTGGTCCTTTCTGGCCAGATATCAGTTCAGTTCAGTCCTTCAGTCCTGTCTGACTCTTTGCGACAGCATGGACTGCAGCACACCAGACCTCCATGTCCATCACCAACTCCCAGAGTTTACTCAAACTCAAGTCCATGGAGTCGGGAATGCCATCTAACAATCTTTCCTCTGTTGTCCCCTTTTCTTCCTGCTTTCAATCTTTCACAGCATCAGGGTCTTTTCCAAGGAGTCAGTTCTTCGCATCAGGTGGCCAAAGTATTGGAGTTTCAGCTTCAGCATCCGTCCTTCCAATGAATATTCAGGACTGATCTCCTTTAGGATGGACTGGTTGGATCTCCTTGCTGTCCAAGGGACTCGCAAGACTCTTCTCCAACACCACAGTTGAAAAGCGTCAATTCTTCAGTGCTCAGCATGCTTTATGGTCCAACTCTCACATCCATACATGACTACTGGAAAAACCGTAGCTTTGACTAGATGGAACTTTGTCAGCAAAGTAATGTTTCTGCTTTTTAATATGCTGTCTAGGTTGGTCATAGCTTTTCTTCCAAGAGGCAAACATTTTTTAAATTTCATTGATTTTGGAGACCAAGAAAATAAAGTGTCTCACTGTTTCCATTGTTTCCACATCTATTTGTCATGAAGTGATGGGGCTGGATGCATTGATCTTAGTTTTCTGAATGCTGAGTTGTAAGCCAGCTTTTTCACTCTCCTCTTTCACTTTCATTAAGAGGCTCTTTCATTCCTCTTCACTTTCTGCCATAAGAGTGGTGTCATCTGCATATCTGAGGTTATTGATATTTCTCGCAGCAATCTTGATTCCAGCTTGTGCTTCATCCAGCACAGCATTTTGCATGATGTACTCTGCATAGAAGTTAAATGAGCAGGGTGACAATATACAGCCTTGATGTATTCCTTTCCCAATTTAGAACCAGTCTGTTTTTCCATGTCTGGTTCTATCTGTTGCTTCTTGACCAGGAGGGAGGTAAGGTGGTCTGGTATTCCCATCTCTTGAAGAATTTTCCACAGTTTGTTGTGATCCACACAGTCAAAGGCATTGGTGTAATCCATAAAGAAGAAATAAATGTTTTTCTGGAATTCTCTTACTTTCTTTTTGATGTAATGGATATCAGCAATTTGATTTCTGATTCCTCTGCCTTTTCTAAATCCAGCTTGAACATCTGGAAGTTCACAGTTCATGTACTGTTGGAACCTTGCTTGGAGAATTTTGAGCATTACTTTGCTAGTGTATGAGATGAGTGCAATTTTGTGGTAGTCTGAACATTCTTTGGCATTGCCCTTCTTTGGGATTGGAACGAAAACTCACCTTTTCCAGACCTGTGGCCAATGCTGAGTTTTCCACATTTGCTGGCATATTGACTGCAGCACTTTCACAGCATTATCTTTCAGGATTTGAAATAGCTCGACTGGAATTCCATCACCTCCACTAGCTTTGTTTGTAGTGATGCCTCCACTTGACTTCGCATTCCAAGATGTCTCGTTCTATGTGAGTGATCATATAATCTTGGTTATCTGGGTCACGAATGTCTTTTTTGTATAGTTCTTCTGTGTTCTTGCCATCTCTTCTTAATATCTTCTGCTTCTGTCAGGTCCATACCATTTCTGTCCTTTATTGTGCCAATCTTTGCATGAAATGTTCCCTTGGTAGCTCTAATTTTCTTGAAGAGATCTCTAGTCTTTCCCATTCTATTGTTTCCTATATTTCTTTGCATTGATCACCCAGGAAGGCTTTCTTATCTCTCCTTGCTATTCTTTGGAACTCTGCATTCAAATGGGTATATCTTTCCTTTTCTCCTTTACTTCTTGCTTCTCTTCTTTTCTCAGCTATTTGTAAGGCCTCCTCAGACAAGCATTTTGCCTTTTTGCATTTCTTTTTATTGGGGATGGTCTTGATCACTGCTTCCTGTATAATGTCACAAATCTCCAACCATAGTTCTTCAGGCACTCTGTCTATCATATCTAATCCTTTGAATTTATTGTTATGTCCACTGTATAATCATAAGGGATTTGATTTAGGTCATACCTGAGTGGTCTAGTGGTTTTCCCTACTTTCCTCAATTTAAGTCTGAATTTGGCAATAAGGAGTTCATGATCTGAGCCACAGTCAGCTCCGAGTCTCTTTTTTGCTTACTGTATAGAGCATCTCCATCTTAGGCTACAAAGAACATAATCACTCTGATTTGTGTATTGACCAACTCGTGATGTCCATGTGTAGAGTCTTCTCTTGTGTTGTTGGAAGAGGGTGTGTGCTATGACCAGTGCATTCTCTTGGCAAAACTCTATTAGTCTTTGCCCTGCTTTGTTTTGTACTCCAAGGCCAAATTTGCCTGTTACTCCAGGTATCTCTTGACTTCCTACTTTTGCATTCCAGTCCCCTATGATGAAAAGGACATCTTTTTCAGGTGTTAGTTCTGGAAGGTTTTGTAGGTCTTCATAGAACCATTCAATTTCAACTTCTTCAGCATTAGTGGTTGGAGCATAGACTTGGATTACTGTGATATTGAATGGTCTGCCTTGGAAACAAACAGAGATCACTCTGTCATTTTTGAGACTGTACCCAAGTACTGCATTTTGGACTCTTTTGTTAACTACGAGGGCTACTCCATTTCTTCTAAGGAATTCTTGCTCACAGTAGTAGATATAATGGTCATCTGAATTAAATTCACCCATTCCAGTCCATTTTAGTTCGCTGATTCCTAAAATTTCGATGTTCACTCTTGCCATCCATCTCCTGTTTAACCACTTTTAATTTACCTTGATTCATGGACCTAACATTCCAGGTTCCTATGCAATATTGGTCTTTATAACTTTGGACTTTACTTCCATCACCAGTCACATCCACACCTGGGCATTGCTTTTGCTTTTGCTCCATCTCTTCATTCTTTCTGGAGTTATTTCTCCACTCTTCTCCAGTAGCATATTGGGCACCTACCAACCTAGGGAGTTCATCTTTCAGTGTCCTATCTTTTTGCCTCTTCATATTGTTCATGGGGTTCTCAAGGCAAGAATACTGAAGTGGTTTGCCATTCCCTTCTCCAGTGGACCATGTTTTGTCAGAACTCTCCACCATGAACCGTCCATCTTGGGTGGTCCTACACGGTATGGCTCATAGTTTCACTAAGTTAGACAAAGCTGTGGTCCATGTCATCATTTGATTAGTTTTCTGTGTTTGTGGTTTTCATTCTGTATGCCTTCTGAGGGATAAGGATAAGAGGCCTATGGAAGCTTTATGATGGGAAAAATTGACTGTGGGGGAAACTGGGTCTTGTTCTGATGGGTGAGGCCATGCTCAGTTCAGTTCAGTCACTCAGTCGTGTCCGACTTTTTGCGACCCCATGAATCACAGCATGCCAGGCCTCCCTGTCCATCACCAACTCCCGGAGTTCACCCAGACTCACATCCATCGAGTCAGTGGTACCATCCAGCCATCTCATCTTCTGTCGTCCCCTTCTCCTCCTGCCCCCAATCCCTCTCAGCATCAGAGTCTTTTCCAATGAGTCAACTCTTCGCATGAGGTGGCCAAAGTACTGGAGTTTCAGCTTCACCATCATTCCCTCCAGAGAAATCCCAGGGCTGATCTCCTTCAGAATGGACTGGTTGGATCTCCTTGCATTCCAAAGGACTCTCAAGTGTCTTCTCCAACACCACAGTTCAAAAGCATCAATCTTTCATGCTCAGATTTCTTCACAGCCCAACTCTCACATCCATACATGACCACTGGAAAAACCATAGCCTTGATTGACTTAGTAAATCTTTAATCCATTTTCTTTTGATGGGCAGGGCTCTGTTCCCTCCCTGTTGTTTGATCTGGAGACCAAGCTATGGTGGAGGTAGTGAAGATAATAACCCAGACAAATATCAATAACCTCAGATATGCAGATGATGCCACCCTTATGGCAGAAAGCAAAGAAGAATTAAAGAGCCTCTTGATGAAAGTGAAAGAGGAGAGTGAAAAAGCTGGCTTACAACTCAACATTCAGAAAACTAAGATCTTGGCATCCAGTTTCATCACTTCATGGCAAATAGATGGGGAAACAATGGAAACAGTGAGAGACTTTATTTCTGGGGGCTCCAAAATCACTGTAGATGGTGACTGCAGCCATGAAATTAAAAGACGTTTGCTCCTTGAAAGAAAAGCTATGACCAACCTAGACAGCATATTAAAAAGCAGAGACATTACTTTGCTGTCAAATGTCCATCTAGTCAAAGCTATGGTTTTTCCAGTAGTTATGTATGGATGTAACAGTTGGAAAATAAAGAAAGCTGAGCACCAAAGAATTGGTGCTTTTGAACTGTGGTGTTGGAGAAGACTCTTGAGAGTCCCTTGGACTGCAAGAAGATCCAACCAGTCTATCCTAAAGGAGATCAGTCCTGAATATTCATCGGAAGGATTGATACTGAAGCTGAAACTTCCATACTTTGGCCACCTGATGCGAAGAACTGACTCCTTGGAAAAGACCCTGATGCTGGGAAAGATTGAAGGTGGGAGGAAAAGGGGACAACAGAGGATGAGATGGTTGGATGGCATCAACAACTTGATGGGCATGAGTTTGAGTAAGCTCTAAGGGTTGGTGATGGACAGCGAAGCCTGGCGTGCTGCTATCCATGGGGTCACAAAGAGTCAGATGCAACTGAGTGACTGAATTGAGAGGCTTCTGTTGGAGGAGGAAATGGCAACCCACTCTAGTTCCTTGCCTAGAGAATCCCTTGGGCAGAGGAGCCTGGCAGGCTATAATCCATAGATTGCAAAAAGTCTGACATGACTGAAGTGACTTAGCAGAGCCCTCTGTGGTTCCTTATGGTATTTGTAACAAAGGACTGCTGTACTGTGTAGGAGGTACTTTCTTGGGAGTCCAGGTAAAGTTATTTCTAATTCTGTCTTAGCATGACTAATTACTATCAATAAAGGGAAGAACAAAAATGAAAGGGAATATTTATTTGGTATCTATCTTGTGTCTGGTGCTTCGTACATGCCCTTTCCCCAAATTACAACAGTTTCTTGTGTCATTCCTGCAACTTTTCCAGTGCTGGAAATTAAAGAGAGTTTAAATGATTCTTACAACTTGTACTTTTCCCCTCATGTTTTACTGCTTCCATCCCCTTAAGCTCTCTGGGCTCCAGTTTCTGTACCTGAAAATGAACAGCTTGTTCAAGATTATGTCCTAGGTCTTTTTAGTTCTAAAGTCAGTGAGTTTTTCTTGACAGTGAAGTTTCTCAATCTTGAGACAACTTTGTTTGTTGAAGCCTGTCTATTGCTACAGTACTATGTACCATTCAGTAATAGCCAACTGAAAGAAAGGACCGAATTTAATCACCTAGGTGGCTTTAGGTGTTAAGAAGGTTTGCTCACGCTTTCTGAGCAAACTTTACATATTCCTGTTTCTTCACTATTGCCCGTGTTTTGTTCTCCTCTTATCCAAATTCTACTCCATCTTCAAAGTGCAGCTCATCCATGCAGGCTTCTCAAGCTGCCAATGAACCACTCAATAGGGTAAAGAGGATAGGAATATTCCAGTTGATCTAGGGATGGAGTCAGTCCTACATAAACCTTGGAATGATACTTAATGAAGGAAGAACAGAATGGAGGAAGATTTAAAGAAAAAAAGTTCCAAAATTGCTCTTCCCTAGAAACTCTGGGCTTCAAAGGACTACATTACAGCCTTAGAAATAAAATGACTGGTATCTAATTTTAAAATCTACATCACCTCTAGTTTTTATGACTTCATAGACTTTTCACAACTGACCTCTGCTCTGCTGTCACATACCATAAATCTGTTTGTACCCATCTCAGCCTTGAATAGTGGTAGAAGATTACAGGAGAAGACCAACTTTGTTTATTACATCTCTGCATAAGGACATCCTGAAGAGGTCTAGGTCACTAAGTATGCAAGAAGAACCACCAGTCTATGGAAAGATTTATTCTTTTTAATGCATCTTTGTTCTTAGTAAGACAAGATGGAATCAGCATTATGTAGCCACAATCACAAAATTAAAAAGCTTACTCCCATATATATACACTATTATGATCTCTGACATTCAGCACAGATGATTAAGGAATGTGTATTCTTGCCTGGGAAGTCCCATGGACAGAGGGGCCTGGAGGACTTCAGGCCATGGGGTTGCAGAGTCAGACATGACTGAGCAACTATAAACATTCTGGATCACTGTGACCTAATAACCATAGTGATATACTGCTTCTGTTCCTTTTGTCCTCTGAAGGTTATCATTTACCAGTTGCTCACCTTTGTATCCCTGACACGTGGTACAATGATAAAATGAGTATTCAATAAATATTTGTTGACCAAATCCAACAATCAATGGATTCAACTCTATTTTTTCTCTATTTCTTTCCTAATATGACTCTGAAAATGTGTCATCATTATAATAAACACATTAATTTAAGGCTGGAAAATCTGAGTCATAAAATGGAAGAAACTTCTCTCCTCTGTGCTTTGCTAATGTTTCTGTAGTTATATTTGCAGATCATTTGTTTGTACATCCCTCTCTCTTCCACTGGACATGTGTTTTCTAAGGGAGGTGACTGTCTTACTCATCTGTGTATCATCAGCTTTCATTATAGTGTCCAGCACATAATACACTTTGTAGATGTTTATTAAATGAGTGAGTAAATATATTTCTGAAATAATAGCTGTGCCTTCCTTGACTTCCCGCTCATCCCTATCCTAGGTTTTTTTTTTTTTTCTTAGAATTTTTAGATACTTCCTGTTGTATTTAGACAGGCAGCTTGTGGGAAATTTACAAGTAAAACCCTTGCTACAAAAAGAGGTGTAATCTCTTTAAAACTGATGTCATCTTTTTAAAACTTTTTTTTTTAATCACAAAATTGTAAAGCTTGAAAGAACTTCGTCAGCCTCAAATGCAAATAATATATTAAGAATCTTACCTAGCAATAACATGAAATTGGTATGGTATCATTTTTATAAAGAATATATATGATAGATTAGAAAATGAAGACTTTGGAAAAAAATATATGACCCATCATTACACAGGAGAAATTAAAAGTGCAAGGAATCAGCATATAGAAAACACATTTCATACAAGCAAGTGGTAGGGACTGTGGGAGAATATGACCTCTTGTGCCCTGCTGACAGGAGTACAGACTGGAGATACCATTCTGAGAAGCCACCTAGCATTACTGGCTGCACATGAGTACATCATAGAACCCAAGATCCTGAGTGAATAATCCAAAGAAATTCTCACACAGTCTCCATAGGAGCAAGTAAGAGTTTGGCAGGGAATCAGATGCAACCATCAGCTAGAGCATGAAGAGGCAAAACATAATTCACGAACCCCAGGAAATTCAGTATGACAACAGAACTTACAGAGGAGATTTTCATATAGCAATATGATGGGTCTTAGAAACACAGAACTTAATGAAATAGATGATACAAAACCATTTATGAAAGCTAATAATACATACACACAATACATATTTTGCAACAATACCTACAACCAAAAGCAAAGCAGCTCACATCAAGGATGGTAACTTATTATGGAAAGAAAAGAAAAATATGGAATATAGTGATAAATGGGAATAAATAATTTTTTAAAATAAGAGGGAGTTCCCACAGCTCACAAATGTTAATGTTTCATCAACTGATCAATATGATCAACTTCCAATATATTGGAAGTCCAAAAGAAAAAATGAAAAGGAAAAAAAAAGCTAAAACATGACAGTAATAATATTAATGCAAATTAAATCCATAAGATAAAATTCTCAATTAGAATAATAAAAGATTTATTGTACTTGAATAGTCTCATATTTGTCACTTATTCCAGATAAATAAAAATGGTTAGCACTGCTATTTAACTTCAATTCTACATGTATAATTCAATACAGTTAAGAAAAAAAGAAAGTTAAGGTAAAAAACTAGAAAGAAGGAATATTTATTATTTTATTGTATATTTGAAAAACTGAAGATAATTTAAAAATAATTTTTTCAATTTCTTGAAAGTTTTTTTGTAATTTTTCTATTACAGATAAGTAATTTGGCAAGAAGTTTGGGCACAAATTTTATATCTAAAAATTAGTATCCTTCCTAGATAGAGTCAAAATTAGTTGTTTTAAAGAAAAATCGCTTAATTCACAATAGGAACAAAAAAAAAGCTTAGATAACTTAACAGTTAGTGTTAGTTGCTCAGTCATGTCCAACTCTTTGTGACCCCTTGGACACAAGTAGCTCACCAGGCCCCTCTGCCCATGAAATTCTCCAGGCAAGAATATGGAGTGGGTTGCCATTTCCTTCTCCAGAGGCTCTTCCTGACCCAGGGATCGGACCCAGGTCTCCCATATTGCAGGCAGATTTTTTACCGTCTGAATAACCAGGAACGCCAACTTACCAGTAGTCTTTACTATCTAAACAAAACAGAATTTCTTCAGAGAAACAAAAAAGAGACTTGAGCAAATGTCAAGGCATACAGTGATCTTAGATGGAAAAATCTGACAACTTTATAAAGCCAATTCTTTCCAAATCAACCTATAAGTCTGGTGCAATTTTACCAAAAATAGCAACTCATTCATTTGTGAAACAAAAAGTTGATTTCAAAGTCAATGTAAAAGAATAACTAAGATTATCCAAGGTAATTCTACAAAAGAAGAATATTGAGAAGGGGCAAGCTTAAAAGATGTTAAAATGTTGTATAAAGCAAAATAATTTACAGAATATATTATAGATACATGAATTGATAGATACAAAGAACAAAATAATAACTCAAAAAACAATCTCAAATGTATGTGGAGATTAAGCACATGGAAAAGATAATATGTAAAATCAGTGAAGACCAGAAAGTTTATTCAATCCATGGTATCAGAATAACTGGATGGCCATCTGAAAGAAAAGTCTAATTGGATCAATAATATAACTTAAAAAAAATCATAAAAAGGAGAAGAAGAAACCATGGTAGCAAAAAAAAAAATAAAAAAAAAAAAAAGAAACCATGGTAGCAATTTTTGATCTATGATGTCTGAGTTGTAAATGTCTCTCCAAACACATTAAAAACATTCCCTGGTGGCTCAGATGGTAAAGAATCCGTCTGCAATGCAGGAGACCCAGGTTCCATCCCTGGGTCGGGAAGATCCCCTGGAGAATGAATGGCAACTCACTCCAGTATTCTTGCCTGGAGAATTCCATGGACAGAGGAGCCTGGTGGCTTATAGTCTATGGGTTGCAAAGAGTAAGACACAACTGAGCAACTAGCACTCTCACTTTCAATGAAACAAAAAGTGTGAAAATTTGACAGTGAAAGATTTTGGCATGGCAAAACTTGTAATAATCAAAATAAAAATTCTCAAGGGCAAAATGAGAAAAACTATTTTCAACTTATATCTAAGAAAACAAGGGCCAATCTCCCTAACATAAAAAATAGAGCCCATAAATCACCAAAAAAAAAAAAAATTTTTAAGGATTTATAGAAAAAAAAAACACTAATCATATGCAGTTTTGTTCATCCTTACTAGAAAATAAGTGCAAATAAAATTACAGTGAGACACTGTTTTCACCCATCACATTATAAAATACTTTAAAAAGTTGTTGATATATAAGTTATCCAGAATATAAGGCAACAGCCACTTTCCTACATTACTGGAGGGGAGGCAAATCCCTGATAGCTCAGTTGGTAAAGAATCTGCCTGCAATGCAGGAGACCCTGGTTTGAATCCTGGGTTGGGAAGATCCCCTGGAGAAGGGAGAGGCTACTCACTCCAGTATTCTTGGGCTTCCCTTGTGGCTCAGCTGGTAAAGAATCTGCCTGCAGTGTGGGAGACCTGGGTTGGGAAGATCCCCTGGAGAAGGGAAAGGCTACCCACTCCAGTGTTTTGACCTGGAGAATTCCATGGACTGTGATGGGGCCGCAAAGAACAAGACATGACTGAGTGACTTTCACTTTTACCGGTAAATTTACTGTACCAGTACAACTTACCAGTAAAGCTATCAGAATGACGACTTCATGTATTTTTGACACAGAAAAACCATATTGCCCTGTGCTGAGTTGGGTGGAGGGGCTCTACAGCAGCTCCTAGTTCAGATTGCCGACTCTGCTCCCAGAGAGGAGTATGCCAGGTCTTCTTAGTGCTCTAAGATAGACAAGACAGAGGTCACTCCTCGTGGCTGTCTCCTGAAAACTTGCCGTTTGGATGTGTGATTTTCCTTTCCACGAGGAGAAATTTGGAGCTGGTATTTTTCCTCTGCTCACTCTGTGCTGATCTGGGAGGAGGGCTATAATAATTACTAGCCTAAACCACCATCTCTAGTCTCAATGGTCTGAAGGTGGCTGGAGAAGGAAAGGGCAACCCAACTCCAGTATTCTTGCCTGGGAAATCCCATGGACAGAGAAGCCTGGCAAGCTACAGTCCATGCAGTTGCCATGAGTTGTACATGACTTAGCAACTAAACCACCGGAGTATTCCAGGTTCCATCAGCACCCCGAGACAAGCAATACAGAAGCCAGGCTTCTGGGAAGCCGCCAGAGAAGCTGGGTCATTAGGTGTCAGGCTCACTTCATTCCTTTCCCTGAAAAAGGCAGAGATCTTAGGGATTTCCTTCTGATCATATAGTGCTATGCTGGGGGTACAAATTATACACAGAAGGTATCTCAGACTTCCTTCCTGACTTCAATGTCCCTAGTTTCCTGCTTGCCAAGGTTACATGAGCAACTGAGTGCACACACACACAAGGTTACACAAAGCTTTGAACCACTTTCTGGATGTCTCACAAAGAGATTTTTGTCATCGTGTCATGGTTGAATTAGGATGTTGGGTAAATGAAGAGTCCAGAGTTTTCTGTTCTGCCATCTTCCTGACATCGCTCAATAATATACTTTTAATTTTTTTTCTTTGTCTTAGAGATTCTCTGCACACAAAATAAGATTTGAAGATTAAAGTTGATGTTGAATATAAAGCATTCAATGCAATGCAGACTTCAACAGAAGGTAGCCCTATTATTTTCATTTTGTGAAAAAAAAGCACAGAGGGTCCAAGGGATTAAGTGTAAAATAAGCAACAAGTCTTCCATAATGGATAGTATCGGACAACCAGACTTTAATACCTGACCTGGGACAAAAGACAATAGAGACTCTAGGAATAAATTTATGCTCATTTAGCCTTGTGGCCATTTTACTATATTATTTGTGTTTTCATAAAAGCAAAATAAAAATTAGATAAAGTAAAAACCAAGTAATTTATCAGTTAAGTTAGTGGTAGGACTGATGAGAATTCAAAGGTTTGAGAATTATCTAATCATATTAGTTATCTATTGCTACATCACAAGTTATAACAGATATATCAGCTTAAAAAAATTTATTATCTCACAGCTTCTGCGGGTCAGGAATTTAGGCACAGCTTGGTTAGGTTGTCTGTTTCAGGGTCTTTCACAGGCTTCAGCCAAGACATTTGTCCAGGGCTGTGTTCTCATCTGAAGGCTTGAATGAGAAAGGATCCACTTCCAAGGTCACAGGCTTGTTGGTAAAATCCAGTTTGTCAAGGGTAATTGGACTGCAGACCTCTGTTCCCAGCTGGCTGCTGGTTAGAAGTATACCTCAGTTCCTTGCCATATGACCTTTCCTAAGATGGCAGTATGCAAATTGAAATGGAAACAGAGATTCTGCTAGCAAGATGGAAGTCATAATTTAATGTCACCTAATCACAAAAATGACATCCCAACATCTTTCCCCTATTCTAGGGATTAGTTAGAAACAAGTGACTAGATAAGCCCACATTCAATGGGTAGGGACTCCAAAAGGATGTGAATGAGAAAGAGATAAGAATCTTTGGGAGATATCTTAGAACCTACCTGCCACACTAGTCAGTTTTAAAACTCCTTAGGAACAAAAGAGACTAGGTGCAGAGTACATCATGAGAAATGCTGGACTGGAAGAAACACAAGCTGGAATCAAGATTGCCGGGAGAAATATCAATAACCTCAGATATGCAGATGACACCACCCTTATGGCAGAAAGTGAAGAGGAGCTAAAAAGCCTCTTGATGAAAGTAAAAGAGGAGAGTAAAAAAGTTGGTTTAAAGCTCAACATTCAGAAAATGAAGATCATGGCATCTGGTCCTGTCACTTCATGGGAAATAGATGGAGAAACAGTGGAAACAGTGTCAGACTTTATTTTTTGGGGGCTCCAAAATCACTGCAGATGGTGACTGCAGCCATGAAATTAAAAGACACTTACTCCGTGGAAGGAAAGTTATGACCAACCTAGATAGCATATGGAAAAGCAGAGACATTACTTTGCCAACAAAGGTCCATCTAGTCAAGGCTATGGTTTTTCCAGTGGTCATGTATGGATGTGAGAGTTGGACTATGAAGAAAGCTGAGCACTGAAGAATTGATGCTTTTGAACTGTGGTGTTGGAGAAGACTCTTGAGAGTCCCTTGGAATGCAAGGAGATCCAACCAGTCCATCCTAAAGGAGACCAGTCCTGGGTTTTCTTTGGAAGGAATGATGCTAAAGCTGAAACTCCAGTACTTTGGCCACCTCATGCGAAAAGTTGACTCATTGGAAAAACTCTGATGCTGGGAGGGATTGAGGGCAGGAGGAGAGGGGGATGACAGAGGATGAAATGGCAGGATGGCATCACCGACTCGATGGACGTGAGTCTGAGTGAACTCCGGGAGTTGGTAATAGACAGGGAGGGCTGTCGTGCTGCGATTCATGGGGTCGCAAAGAGTCGGACACCACTGAGTGACTGAACTGAAGTGAACTGAAACAGAAAACATTCCCATTTGGCTCTTGGATATACTCTTAGACTCTTTACAGGAGACTTCCCTCACAAAATTAGCTTTTACTTAGACAGATATATTCTGAGAATGTAGTGTGGCTCTAAAACTTTATGGGTAACAAAAAGAAGACAAGAAGGAAATCAAAGTTATCTATAGTAGTTAAATGGTTTAACTGCATAAAATCAGGAGATACTGTTTAATGTTGGAGGACCAATCTGAATAATGGATATCAACACACTTAATCCAACATATATGCATTGAGCATACTGTTTTGAATATAGTAAGGGCTAATATCTATTTGGAAAAAATAGAATAGATTTAAATGTGTAGATTTCAATTATCCTTGCTGAGACTGTTCATACTTTAACTTTTAGCAAGAGCCATTCTGCCTCCGCTTACAAATGTAATGAAAAATAATTTGTTCCTTAAAGTAGAAATAAAATTGACTATAAAAAATCAAACTCTGTGCTATTATTTCTCACTCCTAACAGAGCTGTGCTTATAAACTGTAAAGGGCTGTCTTCTTTCTAATCTGAGGGGAAGTTCCAGCCCACCAAATGGAAAATAATGCTATAATCAATAGAAGCCAAGGAGTTAAGAAGCTAGGTATGAAATTGTACTTTCCTCATTACCTGCAATGCATGGTTGGGATCATTCAAAATAATGCCTGGAAATCTACTAAAACAATCAGAAGGTAGGTTGGGAGTTTATGCCTTTTGACCAAGTCCACAACCCACATCTGCAACAGTGAATTTTAATTAGGTATTATTCCAGAGAAGAGTTCCTATGCTGGTATTAAATCAGAAAAAAAAAACAGTTCCACATTGCATTATTTATCATTCTGATATAAATGAAAATAGAATTGACTTAGAGTAGGAAACTACTTTATAGAAATAAGTGGGCTTCTATATAACCAGACTATCAGCCACAAGGTTCAGGCCAATTATTATAAACATATATGTGATAAATGAATAAAAATTTTATTTCTAGAGTAGTATTTCCATAGTACTAATAAGGCAATGGTTTTCCTTGAACCATCTATGACTCCAATGCATTGCTTTTATTTTTGGTAAGATTAGGATAATAATAAAGAAGCCATTAAGGGTATAAATATATATAATCTTACCTAAAGTCTTGACTAGTTCCATTATACATTATATGTCTTTGTGACTTGCTTCCTGCTTTAAGTTTCTATTGTGCCTTCCCAAGCAAGAGAAGGTGGGAGGAGAAGAGGAAGACAGAGGATGAGATGGTTGGATGGCATCACCAACTCAATAGACATGAGTTTGAGTAAACTCTGGGAATTGGTGGTGGACTGGGAGGCCTAGCGTGCTGCAGTCCGTGGGGTCGCAAAGAGTTGGACATGACTGAGTGACTGAACTGAACTGAAGCGAGCTATAATTGACCCTGAGTCAAGAATATAATTCAGATATGTGTAAATTTTCTTCTTTGAATGTATCAGAGAAATATTTCTGCCAATGAAGATTGAAAAGCATGTATATTTTTAAGTATGCAAGAGAAATATCAGGAAAGTTTTATACTTATTGAGTAATTATTATGTCCCAAACATTTATTTATTTATTTATTTTTACTTACATTCTCTCAATGAATGCTCAGTCTTGCAAGTAAACTTTATTATCTCAGCTTGATAAATGAAAAAAGGGAAACTGTGAGACCATGGGGAAAAAACCAAGGGAAGAAAACTAACATTTGTGATCGAGTGACTACTAACATGAGGTACACTTCATATTTATTAATTCATTTAAACTTCATATACTCTTCCCCTTGTTACAGTTACAGAAACTAATGTTGGGAAATGTTAAATAATTTACACAATATCATACACCCAGTAATTAATTGGATCTCATGTGAATCTAATCTCTTGTATTTTTCCCAAGTATATCACAGTATTTTGGCATAAAATTCTTTATATGTAGCTTCTAGCAGAGGTACTGAAGAATTAAGATGGCTCCCTCCCACCTTAAGAGAGGAAGATTGCTATTTATAAAACTGTTGTGTTCCTCAGGAGAGAAGGGCATCTTGGAACATTTCCAGAATTAAATTTATCCATAATTAAATAAATTAAATTATTAAAAGTAAATATTAGAAGTATCTTCCTTGGCTCAACTGTATGTTCCAAAATAGGACCAGTTACTAAATCTATTCTATTACACTTTCTCTTCTTTCTTTTTTCTAAAAGAAACTTAGAAACTTATTGAACACTTATTGCTTCACTATAATTTCTTTTTAACTCTTCTATTTCTTGTTCTAAACTGCTGCTGCTGCTGCTGCTAAGTTGCTTCAGTCGTGCCCAACTCTGTGCGACCGCTTAGACGGCCTCCCATGAGGCTCCTCCGTCCCTGGGATTCCCCAGGCAAGAACACTGGAGTGAGTTGCCATTTCCTTCTCCAGTGCATGAAAGTGAAAAGTGAAAGTGAAGTCGCTCAGTCGTGTCCGACTCTTAGTGACCCCATGGACTGCAGCCTACCAGGCTCCTCCATCCATGGGATTTTCCAGGCAAGAGTACTGGAGTGGGGTGCCATTGCCTTTTCCTATGAGTTCCTTAAAAAGCAGATATAGGCCTTGATATAGGCCAGGTATCTAATTCCTGGCATTTAATAGGTGTTCAATAAAAATCAAAAGGATGACTGACTAAATACAAAGAAATTAATCAACAAACATATGAAGCAACAGGGTATCAAACCAGACTCTTACTTAGTTCTAGCAAAGCTCAGAATACTCTAGACTATGGCCTTCACACTGAATATTTTGTGTTGCCACCAGGCGGCTTCAAGTTGTAGATTTCGCCTGGCAGGTCCTCAGCCAGGATTCAGATAATTGAGCGTTGTCCACTCCTGTTCCATGACCATTCTAGATGTTCAGATCCGAATCTCCAATAGCTGAACAGAATACAGCCCCTCTGATTATTTGGTTCTCTATCATATATTTCTCCCACTTCTCCTTCATCCCTCCGTTCCAAACGCATTTTATTTTGATATTGCAAAAATACTTAATGTAGGCTTTCCTTCTGCTCACTAGACTTATCAGAGACAAGGTGCAGTGGTTAAGAGCACGAGTTTCAGATCAGACTGAGTGGCTTCAAGGCAGACAATTTATTTATTAGCATGTGACCTTTAAAAAGCTACTTAGTATGTCCAAGTTTCAGGTTCTTATGAGTAAATAGGGATAAGAGAAGTACCTACCTCAGGGAGTCATCATGGACATCATTTAAGATAATTTAGATGAACCAAATGTGACCATGGTTCCTGACACACTATTTTTTTAATAATGGAATGAGACTGAGAAAATGTCTTTTCATTTGGCTTTTCAATTTATAGGAATTAAAACCAAGAGAAAAGAGAAATTTCTTTTACTCTTTACTCTAAGAAAGGAAAACTGACCCTTGAACAACATGTGGGTTAGGGGCGCTAACCCTCTTCACCAATGCAAATCTGCGTATAACTTACAGTCAGCCCTTCTCATCCACAGTTCCTCTGTATCTGCGGTTCTGCATCCACAGATTCAACCAACTGCAGATCATGTAAAACGATCATATTTACTATTGAAAAATCCATGTATAAGTGGACCCACACAGTTCAAACTTGTGTTGTTCAAGAGACAACTATGTTAATTAAATAGTCTAGCTGCAAGGACAGGAATATCTATGGTTTGGCTCAGTTTCAGATCATGAGCCCATCCTGGCCATGAGGATGACATGTTTTGGTGGTTAACCTGGGTCATATGGGGCTTCCCTGGAGGCTCAGATGGTAAAGCGTCTGCCTGCAATGCAGGAGACCTGGGTTTGATCCCTGGGTCAGGAAGATCCCCTGGAGAAGGAAATGGCAACCCACTCTATTATTCTTGCCTGGAAAATTCCATGGACGGAGGAGCCTGGTGGGCTATGGTCCATGGGGTTGCAAAGAGTTGGACAAGACTGAGCAACTTCACTTTTACTTTCTTTCTGGGTCATATGACCTCCCTCAGGGGGCTGGGATGGGTGAGGGGGTAAAAAAAAGGGAGTACTGCCTCATCTGAACCACATGGATTGAGAGTAGGCAGGGTGATGCTACCAGAATGAACTTTACAAGCTACACTGTGAATCCCTAAAGGACCGAACCAACCATGGATGACCAACACAGGATGATACTACTAACCAAGAGAAGTGAAAGCTCCTTCAAATGCTTGCTTTCTCCTAAATTAAAATACAGAGATACAAAAGAGAAACAGCCAAATTCTAAGCCTATTCTGATTTAATTTAATTTGGAACCACAAAGGAATTTTTTTGCTCAAAAGGACACAAAGTTGAGTCTAAGCATTGCAAGTGAAATGGACATCAGTAGATATCCAAGTAGGTTAATCAGGGATTTAATAGTTTGGCTAAGAGAATGTCTTTGTAAAAATTCTTTCTATTCCTCTTATAAATTACTTAAATGCTTATTTTAAACTTTCCACTTTGCCTACAGAGACACAGCCTTGAAAAGCATAGCTCCCCAAATTTAAACTGTTTACTCACCCCTAGGGGAGGTATGCAATATAAGACAAAAGTTATGCAAATAAAATGATAAATTTTCCTATCTGTCTGTCCTGTTATAATTAATTAAGATCTTAAGTATTTTCTTCTCTCAGGAAAGAATAAGCAATAATAACAAAATTTAGAAAGACAAATTGCCAATACTTCCTAATGTAGCTTTGTTTCAGAAACTTTTGTAAAAGTCCAATTGATGGCAAGCTTCAGTTATTACTTAAATCAGGCCATTTACCCATGAGTGTGTGTGTGAGTGTATATGTATTTGTTTCTTTTTCTCTTCCCTTACATTTCATAAGAAATTTCCTCTCTCTATGGTCATCTATCACTCAAGTCATCAAACAATGATGAATGAACATGATATTCAGACAATGTAACTTTGTTTCTTAAATAGAATGTCAGATGAACCAGCAAATTTTTAAAATATTCACACATACAAAAGAGCAAATATGGAAGGTAATTATGGGGTCACAGATAATCTGTTTTCTTTCAACTTTTTATTTTTAAATGAAATATACATTTTTAGGTTATGAATTTAACTTGTGTGAAAATCTTGGGAAGATCATTAAAAAGGATATGAAATATGAAAATCTCCAGTAATAATGAACACAATTAAATAAATGGTCTTTAAATTTCTCAATTGCTAACTTAAGCACTGTGTACCAGGATTTAAAATGAATCAGAAAACCATAGAAACTGACTCTTAGTCATACATGCAAAGAAATTTCATTTAATTTTATTGTGTTCTTTAAATACAAATATTCAAGTGGGCAGTGCCTCAGATAAGTACACTGAAACATAGATTTATTTATGGCCACCAGAACTAAATAAAATTTTGGAGGAATAGAAGACAAGAAATGAAAACCTGGATTCAATCAGAGATGTTCCCAGTTCTGGGTTAGGCCTATTTTCTTTGGTAGTTCTACAAATTTACAGCTAACATTAATTCCAAAATGTATCAAATGAAACAATGTATCACTAAAAGAAAACATCACTGGATATTGTAGACTACCTTTGGAAAAATGTTTTAGGAAAACATACCTTAATCTTTTAACTTGGCCAAGTCCATTATTAAACAAAAATGTATCTATGTCTCTCAACAAAAGTTGACTAATACTGCTGCTACTGCTGCTGCTGCTGCTGCGTTGCTTCAGTCGTGTTCAATTCTGTGCGACCCCATAGACGGCAGCCCACCAGGCTCCCCCGTCCCTGGGATTCTCCAGGCAAGAACACTGGAGTGGGTTGCCATTTCCTTCTCCAATGCATGAAAGTGAAAAGTGAAAGTGAAGTTGCTCAGTTGTGTCCGACTCTTAGCGACCCCATGGACTGCAGCCCACCAGGCTCCTCTGTCCATGGGATTTTCCAGGCAAGAGTACTGGAGTGGGGTGCCATTGACTAATACTGGTAACATTATATTCATTATTCATTATCTTTCTTTCTAGTTTCAAAAGAAAATACTATCATTATGAGTTTGCTTTCTTGGAAAAGTTTTTATCATTAGGTTGTAATGACCAGTTTCCATCTTCTTCCTTTCTTAAAGTTTCATTTAATATAGTGTATATAATATTAAGCCTCCATGCTCAGTTGCTCAGTTGTATCTGACTCTTGCAGCCCTATGGACTGTAGCCTGCCAGTTTCCTCTGTCCTTGGAATTTTCCAGCCAAGAATACTAGAATGGGTTACCATTCCAATCCCTCCTCCAGGGAATCTTCCTGATCCAGAGATCAAACCTGTGTCTCCTACGACTTCTGCATTGCAAGGAGATTCTTTACCACTGAGCCACTGGGGAAGCCCATATAATATTATTGTGGTCATAAGGCAGTTCTATTTCCAATTTTTAAAGGAATCTCCACACTGTTCTCCATAGTGGCTGTACTAGTTTGCATTCCCACCAACAGTGTAAGAGGGTTCCCTTTTCTCCACACCCTCTCCATTTATTGTTTGTAGACTTTTTGATAGCAGCCATTCTGACTGGTGTGAGATGATACCTCATTGTGGGTTTGATTTGCATTTCTCTGATAATGAGTGATACTGGGCATCTTTTCATGTGTTTGTTAGCCATCTATATGTCTTCTTTGGAGAAATGTCTGTTTAGTTCTTTGGCTTATTTTTTGATTGAGTCATTTATTTTTCTGATATTGAATTGCATGAGCCACTTGTATATTTTTGAGATTAATTCTTTGTCAGTTGCTTTGTTTGCTATTATTTTCTCCCATTCTGAAGGCTGTCTTTTTACCTTGCTTATAGTTTCCTTCATTGTGCAAAAGTTTTTAAGTTTAATTAGGTAGGTCCCATTTGTTTATTTTTGCTTTTATTTCCATTACCCTGGGAGGTGAGTCATGGAGGATCTTGCTGTGATTTACATCAGAGAGTGTTCTGCCTGTTTTCCTCTAGGAGTTCTATAGTTTCTGGTCTTACATTTAGATCTTTATCCATTTTGAGTTTATTTTTGTGTATGGTGTTAGAAAGTGTCCTAGTTTCATTCTTTTACAGGTGGTTGACCAGTTTTCCCAGCACCACGTGTTAAAGAGATGTCTTTTTTCCATTGTATATTTTTGCCTCCTTTGTCAAAGATAAGGTGTCCATAGGTACATGTATTTATCTCTGGCCTTTCTATTTTGTTCCATTGATCTGTATTTCTATCTTTGTGCCAGTACCATACTGCATGACTATACTCTTTAACATCAGAAAGATATAACTTTAAAAAAAAAACCTCCAGTATTTTCTGCAATGAGATTAAAGTGTCAATGAACATGTAACCAGGTAATCACTCTCCTGTGCACGTTACCCTGTACAAGCTTTTACGATTATACTTGTCATACTATACTACAATTGTGTAATGTCAGTCTGCAAAAAGAGGCTCTGACTCACTGGGATCTAAAGCCATGTTATACTCATTTTCGTACTCAGTGGCAGATGACTCCTTTCCCTGCTTGTCTTTGCTGAGTCACTGCACTTGTCTTCTGTGCGTTCATGGTAAGTCACTTAAGTCATGTCCAACTTTTTGTGACACTATGGACTGGAGCCTGCTAGGCTTCTCTGTCCATGGGATTCTCCAGGCAAGAATACTGGAGTTGGTTGCCATGCCCTCCTCCAGCTTCTGTGAATCTTGGCTGCTAAGGGCCTGTAGTTATCTTTCTCCAGAGAATTGTGTTTGACCGATAGAAACCCAGAAATGCCTATGAGCAGTGCCCTCATCAAATGACTGGATGATTCAAAGGTACAAAAGCCCAGTCCTTTGACTCAAGGTAGGACAAATCTCTGCTGTCATTCAGACTCCAGAGCTCTCCTGGAGATCAGGCTGAAACTAGACTTACAGGCCAAACCCACACCGCTGCTTAGCTTCTTCCCCTGTCCTAATCTGCTTCCTTCACTTCCTTATAAGTTTGTCCTCAAACACTTCATCAGTAAGCCACTTGCACAAGGGCTCCCATCTCAGGCTGTGCTTTTAGGAAATCTGACCTAAAGCATGGCTCAAAGTGCACTGACTTCTACGACAAACTGACTTTTTCTCCTATTAAACTCTGAAACCTACCAGTACAGAAATGATGACATTCATCTTTTCATATCCAATACTTAGTTCAGTGCCTGATGGATAATAAACACTTGAAAAGTGTGTAAATTTGAATTAATAAGTAAACATATTTACTTCATTTCTTATTTTCTCATCTTGTAATAAACAGATAAGTCCTAGGAAAAGAAAGAGATGCATCTAAGGATCATCAATGCCATTATCATTTAATACCAGTGTTTCGCTAAGACTAAGGAAATATGAATTGTTGGTAGAAACAGTAAATTCTGAAGTAAGGGGGTGGGGGGAAGAAGCCCCTCTGCCAAATTCTATCCCTTCAGTAATTCAGATAATTAAACAGTGGCACCTCATCAACTGAACAGATTCATTAACAGTAGCTAATGATCATATATTAAAACAACAGTTTCTTTTTTTTTAAGCTTCCTCTGAGAATATTTTCCATTTCTCACTTTCATTCAACTCCCATATTAATCCATCATTAAACGGGTAAATATCAAGCCAATTCTAAAAAATAAAGATAGGACATTTTTTGATTGTTGCACAGTGCATCACAAGAGATTAAAACAAATGTGGGGCTCTGGTCTCTGCTGTATACTGTGCAAATGATCCTATTTCTCTCCACTAAGGAAGATGGATAAGGTTCCACTGAATGAATCAGCAAGTTCATCTAAGAGGACAAGAACTCCCACGTTAACCAAAATCTTGTGAATTTATCTAAATGAATCTGAAGGCAGAAGTTTCTTTTTTGTTGTTGTTAAGACATTTCATTTCTTTTTTTTGAAGCACATGATTAAAGAGGATTAAAAATGCTTTCTATGTATGTCTGATAAGACTAGTTTTTCACCATGTCTCAAATTTGCTGACACTGTATAAGTCCAAGTAGAAACATAATCAGAGAGTACACAATGGAATTAATGTCTTAAATACAGTTACTTTACTTTTACTACCCATTCTTTTTAGTGATATTTAAACACTGAGCTGTTGGAAATAAGGAGTTTTATTTTAAAGGTGAAATATTAACTGCTCATGTACACTTCTTAATCTCTATGTACACAATATCATTTAGTGACAGTTTTCAGGTTTATGAAAGCAATAGACATTTCAAAGAGGCTTCTTAAGTATAATACTGCTTTGTGTTAGTAACAAAAAATACTTTTGTTGGTGTGAAATACTTGATTTTGCTTAACTTTTATTCTTCTTCTAGTTTATTAAAAAATCTTTTTTATATATCCTTGTACTAATCCTTTTTAGTGTAGTTGAGTTTTTTATTGCTATTAGTTTTAGTATAATGCTATATTCATTTTTTTTCTTTTTTAAATGTATTTATTTATTTTTAAAAATTTATGTATTTTAGTTGGAGGCTAATTACTTTACAGTATTGTAGTGGCTTTTGCCATACATTGATATGAATCAGCCATGGGTTTACATGATGTTCCCCATCCTATACCCTCCTCCCAGCCCCCTCCCCATCCCATCCATCTGGATCATCCCAGAGCACCAGCCTTGAGCACCCTGTCTCATGCATCGAACCTGGACTGGCGATCTATTTCACATGATAATATACATGTTTAAATGCTATTCTCTCAGATCTTCCCACCCTAGCCACAGAGTCCAGAAGACTGTTCTATACATCGGTGTCTCTTTTGTAGTCTTGCATATAGGGTTATTATTACCATCTTTCTAGATTCCATATATATGTGTTAGTATACTGTATTGGTATTTTTCTTTCTGGCTTACTTCACTCTGTATAATAGGCTCCAGTTTCATCCACCTCATTAGAACTGATTCAAATGTATTCTTTTTAGTGCCTGAGTAATATTCCACTCTGTATATGTACCACCGCTTTCTTATCCATTTGTCTGCTGATGGACATCTAGGTTGCTTCCATGTCCTTAATTTATTTTTTAATTGAAGGAAAATTCCTTTACAATGTTGTGTTAGTTTCTGAAGCCAGAAGTTTCTTGATCAGTGTTTCTGCTCCAGCATTTGTCTTACTAACAAAGTAGCAGGATTTCTATTGGCAGAAAATGTAAGGATACACTCAATATTCTACTTTTAATTCCTGTTACTAACGGATCATCTCAATTTTGGTCAAGACAGTATAAAAAAAGGGACTCTTCATAAATACACTTTGTTTAGAGGTAGCATAAGCCTTCTGTTGAGAAAAGGCTTATTGGATTTCTGTTACTCAAAATTGTGTCAAAAACTTGCCTCAGATAGGTAAGATCTACCTCTAAACCCAACAGTCCCAAATTCCTACTGTCTCGAAGTGGATTAACCATTCGGGAACATTAGTATTTGGTCAGTTCCTCTAGGAAACTCCAGTCATCAGCTGCATCTCAACCACAGAGTTATGACCCAAACAAATGAGGCTGGGAGTGAAGGGGAACAGGAATTCTAAAGAAAACTGGCCTTTCTAAAACTATGTTGCATAGTAGTGGTGAGAGTGGGCACCCTTGTCTTGTTCCTGACTTTAGGGGAAATGCTTTCAATTTTTCACCATTGAGGATAATGTTTGCTGTGGGTTTATCATATATAGCTTTTATTATACTGAAGTATGTTCTTCTATGCCTACTTTCTAGAGAGTTTTTATCATAAATGGATGTTGAATTTTGTCAAAGGCTTTCTCTATTGAGATAATCATATGGTTTTTATCTTTCAATTTGTTAATGTAGTGTATCACATTGATTGATTTGTGAATATTGAAGAATCCTTGCAACCCTGGGATAAAGCCCACTTGGTCATGATGTATGATCTTTTTAATATGCTGTTGGATTCTCTTTGCTAGAATTTTGTTGAGGATTTTTGTGTCTATGTTCATTGGTGATATTGGCCTGTAGTTTTCTTTTTCTTTCTTTCTTTCTTTTTTTTTGTGTGGCATCTTTGTCTGGTTTTGGTATTAGGGTGATGGTGGCCTCATAGAATGAGTTTATCAGTTTACCTTTCTCAGCAGTTTTCTGAAAGAGTTTGAATAGGATAGATGTTAGCTCTTCTCTAAATTTTTGGTAGAATTCACCTGTGAAGCTATCTGGTCCTGGGCTTTTGTTTGTTGGAAGATTTTTGATTATAGTTTTGATTTCTGTGCTTGTGATGGGTCTGTTAAGATTTTCTATTTCTTACTGGTTCAGTTTTGGAAGGTTATACTTTTCTAAGAATTTTTCCATTTCTTCTAAGTTGTCCATTTTATTGGCATATAGTTGCTGACAGTAGTCTCATGATCCTTTGTATTTCTGTGTTGTCTGTTGTGATTTCTCCATTTTCATTTCTAATTCTGTTGATTTGATTCTTCTCCCTTTTTTTCTTGTTGAGTCTGGCTAATGGTTTGTCTATTTTATTTATCTTCTCATAAAACCAGCTTTTAGTTTTGTGATTTTTGCTGTAGCCTCCTTTGTTTCTCTTTCATTTATTTCTGCACTAATTTTTATGATTTCTTTCTTTCTACTAACCCTTGGATTTCTTCTTTTTCTAGTTGCTTTAGCTGTAAAGTTAGGTTATTTATTTGATTTTTCTCTTGTTTCTTGAGGTAAGGTTGTATTGCTATGAACCTTCCCCTTAGCACTGCTTTTACTGAATCCCATAGATTTTGGGTTGTCATGTTTTCATTTTCATCCATTTCTATGCATATTTTTTATTTCTTTTTTGATTTTTTTAGTGATTTGTTGGTTATTCAGAAGTGTGTTGTTTAGCCTCCATATGTTTGTATTTTTAGTAGGTTTTTTTTTTTTTTCTTTCTGTAGTTGACATCTAATCTTACCATATTGTGATCAGAAAAGATGCTTGGCAATCTTGAGAAAGAAGAATAGAACTAGAGAAATCAACCTGCCTGACTTCAGGCTCTACTACAAAGCCACAGTCAGTAAGACAGTATGGTACTGGCACAAAGACAGAAATATAGATCAATGGAACAAAATAGAAAGCCCAGAGATAAATCCACACACCTATGGACACCTTATCTTCGACAAAGGAGGCAAGAATATACAATGGATTAAAGACAGTCTCTTTAACAAGTGGTGCTTCGAAAACTGGTCAACCACTTGTAAAAGAATGAAACTAGAACTCTTTCTAACACCATACACAAAAATAAACTCAAAATGGATTAAAGATCTAAACGTAAGACCAGAAACTATAAAACTTCGAGAGGAGAACATAGGCAAAACACTCTCTGACATAAATCACAGCAGGATCCTCTATGACCCACCTCCCAGAATATTGGAAATAAAAGCAAAAATAAACAAATGGGACCTAATTAAACTTAAAAGCTTCTCCACAACAAAGGAAACTATAAGCAAGGTGAAAAGACAGCCTTTGGAATGGGAGAAAATAATAGCAAATGAAGCAACTGACAGACAACTAATCTCAAAAATATACAAGCAACTTATGCAGCTCAATTCCAGAAAAATAAAAGATCCAATCAAAAAATGGGCCAAAGAACTAAATAGACATTTCTCCAAAGAAGACATACGGATGGCTAACAAACACATGAAAAGATGCTCAACATCACTCATTATCAGAGAAATGCAAATCAAGACCACAATGAGATACCATTTCACACCAGTCAGAATGGCTGCCATCCAAAAATCTACAAGCAATAAATGCTGGAGAGGGTGTGGAGAAAAGGGAACCCTCTTACACTGTTGGTGGGAATGCAAACTAGTACAGCCCCTATGGAGAACAGTGTGGAGATTCCTTAAAATACTGGAAATAGAACTGCCTTATGACACAGCAATCCCACGGCTGGGCATACACACCAAGGAAACTAGAATTGAAAGAGACACATGTACCCCAATGTTCATTGCAGCACTGTTTATAATAGCCAGGACATGGAAACAACCTAGATGTCCATCAGCAGACGAATGGACAAGAAAGCTGTGGTACATATACACAATGGAGTATTACTCAGCCATCAAAAAGAACATATTTGAATCAGTTCTAATGAGGTGGATGAAACTGGAGCTGATTATACAGAGTGAAGTAAGCCAGAAAGAAAAACACCAATACAGTATGCTAACACATATATATGGAATTTAGGAAGATGGTAATGATGACCCTGTATGCGAGACAGTAAAAGAGACGCAGATGTACAGAACAGACTTTTTGACTCTGTGGGAGAGGGAGAGGGTGGGATGATTTGGGAGAATGGCACTGAAACATGTATAATATCATATAAGAAATGAATCGCTAGTCTAGGTTCTATACAGGATACAGGATACTTGAGGCTGGTGCACTGGGATAACCCAGAGAGATGGTATGGGGAGGGAGATGGGAGGGGGGTTCAGGAGTGGGAACTTATGTACACCCATGGCAGATTCATGTTGATATATGGCAAAACCAATACAGTATTGTAAAGTAAAAAAAAATAATAATAAATAAAAATTAAAAATTAAAAAAAAATTTTTTTTAAAGAAAGAAAAGATGCTTGGAATGATTTCAAATTTTTTTAATTTACCAAGGCTAGATTTATGGCCCAGGATGTGATCTATCCTGGAGAATGTTCCATGCGCACTTGAGAGAAAGGTGAAATTCATTGTTTTAGGGTGAAATGCCTTATAGATATCAATTAGGTCTAATTAGTCCATTGTATCATTTAAGGCTTGTGTTTCCTTGCTAATTTTCAGTTTAGTTGATCTATCCATAGGTGTGAGTGGGGTATTAAAGTATCCCACTATTATTGTATTACTGTTAATTTCCCTTTTCATACTTTGTTAGCATTTGCCTTATATATTGTGGTGCTCCTATGTTGGGTGCATATATATTTATAATTGTTATTTCTTCTTCTTAGATTGATCCTTTGATCATTATGTAGTGTCCTTCTTTGTCTCTTTTCACAGCCTTTATTTCAAAGTCTATTTTATCTGATATGAGTATTGCTACTCCATTTCTTTTGGTCTCTATTTGCGTGAAATATCTTTTTCCAGCCCTTCACTTTCAGTCTGTATGTGTCCCTTGTTGTGAGGTGGGTCTCTGTAGACAGCATATATACAGGTCCTGTTTTTGTATCCATTCAGCCAGTTTTTGTCTTTTGCTTGGGTCACTCAACCTATTTACATTTAAGGTAATTATTGATAAGTATGACCTTGTTGCCATTTACCTTGTTGTTTTGGGTTCAAGTTTATAAACCTTTTCTGTGTTTCCTGTCTAGAGAAGATCCTCTAGCATTTATTGAAGATTTGGTTTGGTGGTGCTGAATTCTCTCAGCTTTTGCTTGTCTGTAAAGCTTTTGATTTATCCTTCATATTTGAATGAGATCCTTGCTGTGTATAGTAATCTGGGTTGTAGATTTTTCTCTTTCATGACAGCAATCAGAGAAGAAAAATGAATAAAAGGAATCCAGATTGGAAAAGAAGAAGCAAAATTCTCACTGTTTGCAGATGACATGATCCTCTACATAGAAAACCCTGAAGACACCACCAGAAAATTACTAGAGCTAATCAATGAATATAGTAAAATTGCAGGATATAAAATTAAGACACAGAAATCCCTTGCATTCCTATACACTAACAATGAGAAAACAGAAAGACAAATTAAGGAAACAATTCCATTCACCATTGCAATGAAAAGAATAAAATACTTAGGAATAAACCTACATAAAGAAACAAAAGACCTATATATAGAAAACTATAAAACACTGATGAAAGAAATCAAAGATGACACAAATAGATAGAGAAATATACCATGTTCATGGATCAGAAGACTCAATATGGTGAAAATGAGTATGCTACCCAAAGCAATCTATAGATTCAATGCAATCCCTATCAAGCTACCAATGGTATTTTTCAGAGAATTAAAACAAATAATTTCACAATTTGTATGGAAATACAAAAAACCTCGAATTGCTGAAGCAATCTTGAGAAAGAAGAATGGAACTGGAGGAATCAACCTGCTTGACTTCAGGCTATACTACAAAGCTACAGTCATCAAGACAGTATGGTACTGGCACAAAGACAGAAATATAGATCAATGGAACAAAATAGAAAGCCCAGAGATAAATCCACACACCTATGGACACCTTATCTTTGACAAAGGAGTAAGAATATACAATGGAGAAAAGACAATCTCTTTAACAAGTGGTGCTGGGAAAACTGGTTAACCACTTGAAAAAGAATGAAACTAGAACACTTTCTAACACCATACACAAAAATAAACTCAAAATTGATTAAAGATCTAAATGTAAGGCCAGAAACTATAGAACTCCTAGAGGAAAACATAGGCAAAACACACTCTGACATAAACCACAGCAGGATCCTCTATGACACACCTCCCAGAGTATTGGAAATAAAAGCAAAAATAAACAAATGGGACTTACCTAATTAAACTTAAAAGCTTTTGCACAGTGAAGGAAACTATAAGCAAGGTGAAAAGACAGCCTTCAGAATGGGAGAAAATAATAGCAAACAAAGCAACTGACAAAGAATTAATCTCAAAAAGATTCACACAGCTCTTGCAGCTCAATTCCAGAAAAACAAATGACCCAATCAAAAAATGGGCCCAAGAACTAAACAGACATTTCTCCAAAGAAGGCATACAGATGGCTAATAAACACATGAAAAGATGCTCAACATCACTCATTATCAGAGAAATGCAAATCAAAACCACAATGAGGTACCATCTCACGCTGGTCAGAATGGCTGCTATCAAAAAGTCTACAAAAAATAAATGCTGGAGAGAGTGCAGAGAAAAGGGAACCCTCTTACACTGTTGGTGAGGATGCAAACTAGTACAGCCACTATGGAGAACAGTGCGGAGATTCCTTAAAAAACTGGAAATAGAACTTCCATACAATCCAGCAATCCCACTGCTGGGCATAAACACTGAGGAAATCTGAATTGAAAGAAACACGTGTACCCCAATGTTCATCGCAGCACTGTTTACAATAGCTATGACATGGAAGCAACCTAGATGTCCATTGGCATATGAAAGCTGTGGTACATATACACAATGGAATATTATTCAGCTATTAAAAAGAATGCATTTGAATCAGTTCTGGAGCCTATTATACACAGTGAAGTGAGTCAGAAAGAAAAACACCAATACAGCATATTAATTCATAGACACAGAATTTAGAAAGATGGTAACGATGACCCTATATATGAGACAGCAAAAGAGACACAGATGTAAAGAACAGGCTTTTGGACTCTGTGGGAGAAGGCACGGGTGGGATGATTTGAGAGAATAGCATTGAAACATGTATATTACCATATGTGAAATAGATTGCTACCCCAGGTTCGATACATGAGACAAGGTGCTCAGGGATGGTGCACTGGGACGACGCTGAGGGGTGGGATGGGGAGGGAGGGGGGAGGGCGATTCAGGATGGGGGACCCATGTACACCCACGGCTGATTCATGTGAATGTATGGCAAAAACTACTACAATATTGTAAAGTAATTAGCATCCAATTAAATAAATTTACAAAAGAAAAAAAAAGAAAACTGGCCTTTCATATTGAATCAGTTGCCATTAAACCCAAATCAGGTCCTGGATATGTCAGGTATACTATCTCATCTACTCTTTACAATAACTGTGAGAAGATTTGTATCTTTTTTATCTTCATTTCATAAGTGATAAAACTTGGTTCTACAGGTATTAAATAGCTTTTACAAAAGTCACATAACTACTATGTAGTAGAACTGGAATGCAAACTAAGGATTTTCTCTTCCAAGGTCCACTGGCTTTTGACTTTCTCATTCTATGTCAGGTTATCTAGTATTTATGAAAGCTCTATTTTTTATACTGAGCTTTTGGCATCTCTGCAACTCACAAACTAAAAGGGAAGTTTTTGTGGACACTCTCTTTCTTAATAACACTAGTATTTATAATCCCATAACTCTTCTTCTATAGGACTTGCTATGCTAAATCACCTCAGTTGTGTCCAACTCTCTGCCCCCCAGTGGACTGTAGCCCACCAGGCACCTCTTTCCATAGGATTGTCCAGGCAAGAATACTGGAATGGATTGCCATACTCTCCTCTGGGAGATCTTACCAACTCAGGGATCAAACCCAAGTCTCTTATGTCTCTTGCATTGGCAGGTGGGTTCTTTACCACTAGTGCCACCTGGGAAGCTCCACAGGACTTGCTAACTAACAACTAATAAAAGATTCATTGTAAGAAGCAATTGTGTATGCTAAATAAGATTATATCTACTACTGCGGGCAGGAATCCCTCAGAAGAAATGGAGTAGCCATCATGGTCAACAAAAGAGTCTGAAATGCAGTACTTGGATGCAATCTCAAAAATGACAGAATGATCTCTGTTCATCTCCAAGGCAAACTATTCAATATCACAGCTATCCAAATTTATGCCCCAACCAGTAACGCTGAAGAAGCTGAAGTTGAACGGTTCTATGAAGACCTACAAGACGTTTTAGAACTAACACCCAAAAAAGATGTTCTTTTCATTACAGGGGACTGGAATGCAAAAGTAGGAAGTCAAGAAACACCTGGAGTAACAGGCAAATTTGGCCTTGGAATACGGAATGAAGCAGGGCAAAGACTAATAGAGTTTTGCCAAGAAAATGCACTGGTCATAGCAAACACCCTCTCCCAACAACACAAGAGAAGACTCTACACATGGACATCACCAGATGGTCAACACCGAAATCAGATTGATTATATTCCTTGCAGCCAAAGATGGAGAAGCTCTATACAGTCAACAAAAACAAGACCTGGAGCTGACTGTGGCTCAGATCATGAACTCCTTATTACCAAATTCAGACTCAAATTGAAGAAAGTAGGGAAAACCGCTAGACCATTCAGGTATGACCTAAATCAAATCCCTTATGATTATACAGTGGAAGTGAGAAATAGATTTAAGGGCCTAGATTGGATAGATAGAGTGCCTGATGAACTATGGACTGAGGTTCATGACATTGTACAGGAGACAGGGATCAAGACCATCCCCATGGAAAAGAAATGCAAAAAAGCAAAATGGCTGTCTGGGGAGGCCTTACAAATAGCTGTGAAAAGAAGAGAGGCGACAAGCAAAGGAGAAAAGGAAAGATATAAGCATCTGAATGCAGAATTCCAGAGAATAGCAAGAAGAGATAAGAAAGCCTTCTTCAGCAATTAATGCAAAGATATAGAGGAAAAGAACAGAATAGGAAAGACTAGAGATCTCTTCAAGAAAATTAGAGATACCAAGGGAACATTTCATGCAAAGATGGGCTCAATAAAGGACAGAAAGGGTATGGACCTAACAGAAGCAGAAGATATTAAGAAGAGGTGGCAAGAATACATGGAAGAACTGTACAAAAAAGATCTTCATGACCCAGATAATCATGATGGTGTGATCACACATCTAGAGCCAGACATCTTGGAATGTGAAGTCAAGTGGGCCTTAGAAAGCATCATTATGAACAAAGCTAGAGGAGGTGATGGAATTCCAGTAGAGCTATTTCAAATCCTGAATGATGATGCTCTGAAAGTGCTGCACTCAATATGCCAGCAAATTTGAAAAACTCAGTAGTGGCCACAGGACTGCAAAAGGTCAGTTTTCATTCCAATCCCAAAGAAAGACAATGCCAAAGAATGCTCAAACTACCACACAATTGCACTCATCTCACATGCTAGTAAAGTAATGCTCAAAATTCTCCAAGCCAGACTTCAGCAATACGTGAACTGTGAACTTCCAGATGTTCAAGCTGGTTTTAGAAAAGGCAGAGGAACCAGAGATCAAATTGCCAACATCTGCTGGATCATGGAAAAAGCAAGAGAGTTCCAGAGAAACATCTATTTCTGCTTTATTGACTATGCCAAAGCCTTTGACTGTGTGGATCACAAGAAACTGTGGAAAATTCTGAAAGAGATGGGAATACCAGACCACCTGACCTGCCTCTTGAGAAATCTGTATGCAGGTCAGGAAGCAACAGTTAGAACTGGACATGGAGCAACAGACTTGTTCCAAATAGGAAAAGGAGTACGTCAAGGCTGTATATTGTCACCCAGCTTATTTAACTTCTATGCAGAGCACATCATGAGAAACGCTGGACTGGAAGAAACCCAAGCTGGAATCAAGATTGCCAGGAGAAATATCAATAACCTCAGATACGCAGATGACACCACCCTTATGGCAGAAAGTAAATAGGAACTAAAAAGCCTCTTGATGAAAGTGAAAGAGGAGAGTGAAAAAGTTGGCTAAAAGCTCAACATTCAGAAAATGAAGATCATGGCCTCCGGTCCCATCACTTCATGGCAAATAGATGGGGAAACAGTGGAAACAGTGTCAGACTTTATTTTTTTGGGCTCCAAAATCACTGCTGATGGTAACTGCAGCCATGAAATTAAAAGAGGCTTACTCCTTGGAAGAAAAGTTATGACCAACCTAGATAGCATATTCAAAAGCAGAGACACTACTTTGCCAACTAAGGTCCATCTAGTCAAGGCTATGGTTTTTCCAGTCGTCATGTATGGATGTGAGAGTTGGACTGTGAAGAAGGCTGAGCGCCAAAGAATTGATGCTTTTGAACTGTGGTGTTGGAGTAGATGCTTGAGAGTCCCTTGGACTGCAAGGAGATCCAATCAGTCCATTCTGAAGGAGATCAACCCTGGGATTTCCTTGGAAGGAATGATGCTAAAGCTGAAGCTCCAGTACTTTGGCTACCTCATGCGAAGAGTTGACTCATTGGAAAAGACTCTGATGGTGGGAGGGATTAGGGGCTAGAGGAGAAGGGGACGACAGAGGCTGAGATAGATGGATGGCATCACTGACTCGATGGCCATGAGTCTGAGTGAACTCTGGGAGTTGGCGATGGACAGGGAGGCCTGGCGTGCTGCGATTCATGGTGTTGCAAAGAGTCTGACACGACTGAGCGACTGAACTGACTGAACTGAACTTAACTGAATGAGTTAGTCAAAGGCAGTGAATGCTTTGAGGGCATGGTAAAACTATAGGGTGTTTCAGCAAATGAAGGCATTCCTGGATTAGGGAAAATACCAGGTACTCTCAGTGTTGCAAAGAAACATCTATAACAGACTTGCATGTTCGTAGCATCTTGGCCTCTTAATCCTGGGGGGAAGTTCTAAAATTATTGCCCAGTCTTCTGAAGCAGGAAGAAAGGGAATGAGGCCGGATACTCTACAGGGAGGTAGAGGGAAAAATGCATTGTTGTCTTCCGTTTCTCTTTTGAAGTGATGTATAAAGTTACCTACTAAGGGTGAAGGATATGAGATAAAGATGGGGAGACTTAGAGTTGTAAAGGCTAAATGGTTTTGGATCCACTATCTGGGAATGGGAAAAAGAACGAACAGGTGGCAAGGTTACTACAATACAGGGTCCATGAGGCCTTGGGGTTTTTCTACCTGGTATCTCCTTAGCATTTGTTCCTAGTACATGCTCAATAAATATTTGTGGAATGAGCAACTTCAGAAGAAATTCTTGTGTTCATTTTATAAATGGCAGCTTCCACAGAACAATTTTGGAAATAAATTCTATTAACAATATTTCAATGAAATTGCTACTATCTCACACCCTATCATCTGTTTCTCATGTTCTTCATAATGCCAACCAAAGGGTCTTTGTGCATTTGAGATCTGGGCAAAATGGCTCAAAGATGGATTCTAGGTATATAGTGAAAGTGAAGTCGCTCAGTCATTTCCAACTCTTTGTGACCCCGTGGACTCTTGCCCACCATGCTCCTCTGTCCATGGATTTTCCAGGCAAGAGTACTGGAGTGGGTTGCCATTTCAAGACTAGCCTTGTATATAATGGGTCTGGTTTTTGGCTTGGTGATGGTGAAGTGGTCTGTGAGTGTTGTAAGATGACTGTATGCAGACAAGACTGAGGTCCTTTGGGAACATGGTGGAACACAGTTGCTTCCTTACCTCTCTCCCCTATAATGCTAGCCTGCCTCTAACTGGCTATCTGTGAGCACCAGAGTCTCCCAGGTGCTGTATCTGAACTGTTTATTTCCTCCTTGTTCCAGAGTTTCTTGGTACTCCCTCTGTCTTTCCTTACCCTTCAAGAGGAGATTCTGCCAAGACTGCAGAGGACTGGCTCATCCTGCTGCCAACAGGTGCCCATAAGTTTTGATGCTCTTTTTTTCAGGAGGTTCTTAACTTCTATAGGAAACTACAGTACTCACTTGGCCTAGAGATGCTGCGTCATGATGGCTTTAGGTCTTGGGAACTACATCCTCCTTGGTCCCTATCTCATCAACTTTTCATGACCTCTGAACTATTAATTTACCAATTCCTATGGATATTCCACTTTTGCTTCTATCATGTGGAACTAGAAAAAAAAGGGGGAACATCTGTGTGATGCATTAGTCAAGGTTAAGCTTTCAAAATGTGTTTGCAAACCTGACTAAGCACTTTATAATCTCCATATGAAAGCCAAGTTTAAGGCAAAGATACTCAATCTGTATAAAATATACAAATGAGTAAATTATTTCTAATAGCATGACTTTCCATATTCCCCTTCAAAGCTGGACTGGGAAAAAATTACTTTGATTTTAAACAATAAATTCATTTTTCCAATATCCAGAATGCCTCACTAATCCATTTCAGGTTTTCATTATAATACAGATCTACCCACATTTGTAAAACGAAAGACTCAGCTGCAGGAGAAATTAGGAAAAAAAGCAAGAACTGCATTTCCGAGTAACATGGAAAAAGCATTAAACCAGAATTCATTTTAAACAAGTTTCTGCTAGACAGTGTGGGTTGAGTGTGATTACTAGTTCTGGGAACCCATTACAAAACAAATAAAAGTTTAACATTGCACTGGAAAATTGATACAGTGAGCTGAATTCATTCATCTATTGAACAGCAAATAAAGCTCAGTTTTGGCAGGGAGAGTTAGGATATCTGGGGAGAGGATTTTATCCCAAGGATGCAGGTTAAGAACATGTTAGGTTAAGAAAAATAAAAGCTACAGAGATGGAATTTTTCACAATCATTCAGAACATGGTGGATTTATACTATGTCAATTTAGCTTAAGTAGAACCAAGTTTCTTCAAAATTGCCTTCTCTGCATAGTTCCTAGTTAGCAATGAAGTATCAGCCCCAGTTTTTATCTTCAGAAGGTCGAAGTAGACACTAAGGCTCCTTGCAGTCTACACACACTGTTGCTTATTGCTTGATGAGCATCTTGGGGTAAAATACCCTCCCATAACTCCCCCTTCCAGATTCTCATTTGGCTTCTCTGGCTCCTGTGTCCTGTGCAGATTTAGATCCGTGATGAAGGGCACTAGCTTTCCCTGCAAGATACCCCGTCATCAACGTTGCTGGTGTAAAGACCACCATGTTGCTCAGGCAGGAGAGTGTCACAGATTTTAGCCTGTCCTCCTGGTCCCAGTCAGCTTCCCAGGTTCCCACTTGAGCTCACTTCCCTCATTTCACACCCATCTTCCTTCTTAATTGTCCACCCTGAGGATTTCTGGCTCCACCATCAGACCCAGAAGAAAGCATCTCACATAATGGTTTAACCATGTTCCACAATTGTGCAAGGGGCCAAGCTACCATAATAAATCTTTTATTGTGATATTAGCATATATTCCAGTGAAGTTGTGTTTCTCTAATCCAACCAACTGAAACACAAGGTGAGGTTATTTGAGTGGGGAAAGATTGAGGAACAAAATTAGATAAAGCATCTTTCATTTCTCAGAAGAAAGACAATGACTTTGGCTAAGCTACCATCACTGCAAATTTCTCTGCAAAGCTCCACAAAAGTTTCTCTTTAAGATTTCCAGCTGTGTCCTGAGGGATGAAACAATTTACTAGCAAATTATTTTCTTGATGTTCAATATGTTCACATAATTTATCCATGTGATTGAAGTTACTAGACACACACTTTTAAATCATATACAATAGCTATATACTTATGTGTATATTTCATATGTATTTATATTTATAGATACTATTTCAAATATCAATATAGTCAATGTTTGACCTGGTCTAATAATATTGCCATTTTTAGTAGCAGGCATTCAACACTTAAGATTTTGCTTTGAATACCACTTTTGATTTGTATTTTTACCTATGACCTTATTTTTTTCCCCAAAATAATTTTGAGAAGTTAGAGAAAAGCCAGTAAATAACTGGGGTTTGGTATAGAAGAAGAGAAAAAATACCACTCTATAACTAGATCTTGCTTTATTTATTTTGTCTCAAACCTCCACCTGATGCTTCAGATTTATTAATTGAAGACCTGTCTTGTTATTTGTTCAATAATCATTGATGGTCCAATAAGGGCCAGACACAACATTAAAGATTAGGGTTAATGACTAATACATGAAATCTATCCACAGTGAGGTGGTATTAAGTATAAGAGACAATAATGTAAAATAAAATTTCAACACAATTCAGTGCAACTATAATGTGAGAATGTACAAGAATAATAGGGACCAATTCAACTGAGAGAATGAGCAAAGGATTCATAAAGGAAGTGCTGCTTAAGTTAAGACTTGAAGGACAAGTAAAGTTTTTCAAAGTAAAAGTCAGAGTTGATAGCATATGCATAAAGTATATGCATGAAGTAGAGTTACTCTTTAGAAATCATAATAGCTTGATGTATTAGAATATATATGTATATTCAAGAGATATAACTCTATAACTAGACATGCATACAGCCTGGCCTGATGCAAGGCTGCAAAGAGTTGAACATGACTTAGCGACTGAACAATAAAGGGCAAATTAGAATATAGAGAACAGGCAATGAAACTGGTGAGGAAGGCATAACTCAGTTCAAGAGAAACTTCTGGGGTCATGCTAAGGAATTTGGGCAACAGAGATCATTAAATGTTTAAACTGGGAAAGAGTATGATTAAATAGCAGCTGTGATCTGAAGTGGTATATGAAGAATCACTTAGAGGGAGTGGAGTGGCTTCTGGCTGCTCAAGCTTAGGCTTCCAGGACTGGGATCCTGCGCTAGCCCAGACCATCAGGACCACCCTCCCTACCTGCTCCTCTGACCCTACAAGTCAGGACCCTTACTGGTTGGCCCTCCATTTACTGGATATTCCATCAAATGAATATTTTGCTCTGCCGTCTATTAGGTTTTCCGGCTCGCACGCACTGACAGATACTTGGGTCACAGCCTGCCTGCCTCCCCTCAATGTCACACATGTTACATTGGGTTTCCGTTACTGTCTGTGCTATCCTGCTGGATCCTTGTCATTTCTAAATACCAACCCTTCTCCATTTGCTCCATCCCTGCCCCTCCAAGTTCAAATCTCAGCTTCTTCGGTTAGGCAGACATTTTCCTCCACTGACCTTGGATTCTTAGTAATCAGTTCTATCAGATAATCTTAACCTTGGCTAGTTTCACATATATGTAAAATTGGCCCTGTTTAACTCCTTATTCTGAATAGACTACTCAACTTGTGACTTGCATACTGGACATGTCAATGAGAGTAATAAATCATAACCAATTAAACCTGTTTTATTACCCCATATATCAATTTTAAAGTTAAAAAAAAAAACTTTTTGCTAATTGCTATCTTTTCAAATTTAACTCTAAGTTCTTTTTTAAAAAAGAATCTTAAAGAGTGGCTATATTGAGACATATTTGTATAATGAATTCACTTTGCTGTGCACTTGAAGGTAACACAACATTGTAAATCAACTATACTATTAAACTTTTCTTAAAGTGAGTAAATTAATGGAAAAACTACAATTATGTTTAGAACCAGAAAATATAGAGATGTATTATATAGGAAGAAAAAGAGGCCACCAGAACCACATGCAAAAATTTAGTGTCGATAGCTGGACAGCAGGATCTAAAACAATGATAAAAAAATGTTTATCTCTTGATAATAAAATCCTTCTTATAGTAAACTAATGACAGTATATTCAATATATCTGAAGAGTGTTACATTTTTAATATGTTGATGTGAATAAAATAGGAAAAAAAGCAAGAATCAAACACTAGACCACAAAACTTCCAAGTATCATCTAGTTGCCAGGGAGGAAGTATGATATTTTAATGAAATAAAAATTCCCAACGTATAATACCTAGAATTTTCATTTCAGCAATTGTTCCTTCAGTATTGAGACCCTTTGTCTGTTCCAGAGGGGTAATTGACAGGTAGAATTTTACCTGAAATCCCCTCAAGTTTCCAGTACTCTTGGTCACTTCCTCCTCAAAATTCTCCCTGTTACTAATCAATGACACTTCATCACAGTCTCAGTGTAAGTTTGAACAAAAAGAGCCATTTCCCAATGGTTGTAAAAATGAGGGAAGTTATACAGTAGCAGAGGCTCAGAATTTTAGTGACATTTAAGATTGATTTCCCATCTTCTACAAATCAGTTAACTGAAAATTAGAGAAGTTAAGTTGTGCTGATTAGGATCAAAAGTGAGTCCAGGTTTATGAGGGCATTAAACTTATACAACCTGGAAAGTCATCTTTTAAAAAAACAACATAATAATATAAAATTACATCCAGGACTTTGATTATGGGTCATGAAAGTGGGAGCTTAATATTCCAACCAGATCTAAATGAGATAATATCCAACTTAAAAAGGCAAAAGCCAAGTAAGGGTGGAACAATCCAGTCTCTGGAAGTGCAGGGAAGAAGAGAGGTATCAGGGACAACTGGACCAGAGACATGAACTTCACCAGGCTTGTTTCTGCCGCTGTTCCTTTCTGTACATTAGCCTTATTCCCTCTCACTTGCGGACTGGCAGTATTCAGAAGCAGGGAAACATGGCTACTGATAGCTAAGTTATATATCATAGAGCTTCAACTACTGCTGAGATGCTCACTCTGGGCCAAGTCAAACCCTAGGGAAGGACCTTAATTGGTGTGATTGGGTCCAAGTCAACTGTTGGCACAGAAGAAGAGTCATATAAACATGGGGGTAATCCAGAAAGCACAGGTTTCCCTGGTGGCTCAGTAGTAAAGAACCTGCCGGCCAATGGAGGAGACACGTTTTCCATCCCTAGGTTGGGAAGATCCCCTGGAGAAGGAAATAGCAACCCACTCCATTATTCTTGCCTGGGAAAACCCACGGACAGAGGACTATAGTCCACGGAGTAGCAAAAGAGTCAGACACGACTTAGTGACTAAATAACAACAAACCACTGGCACATGATCAGCACAGGGTAGGATCAGAGACAATGAGAACGTGGGAAGACAAAACCACCACTCCATACATGATGTCCTCAGTGCCAAACAGCTAGAAGTGGTGTATTCAGGATCATAATCTAAAGGTCTGTTTTCAGTTCAATGATTTTTTTTTCTCTCTAACTAGTTATAGCAACTAATTAAACGAAAGAACTTAATTTTCCTGACTCAGACTTTTTGTTTTCTTATCAGAAAATTATCAGAATATCAACACAAGACCAAGTACAAAAATAATCTTCATGTTTTCACTCAAAAGTTACATAAAGTTCTTCTGAATGATCATTTTATGCATCAATTCTATTAGAGATTTATTGATAGGAAATACAGGATATCTGTTACCTATGTATTTATTATGTATTCACTCATCCTAGACACTGCCTTCTTTTTTTTTTTTTTTACTGCTATTCTAATCTGATTTATTTACTTTTCTATTGTCTCTTTATCACAGCTATAGGATGCATGAAAAAGTTTTAGTTGGTTGTGCCCTGAGACAAATGAAACATTATGAAATATCACTGTATAGTTCTTTGAAATGTAAACAGCATCACTACAGGCTATCATTTATTAAAGCCACAATTTTAGAACAAATAACATCTTACAAAACATTTCAGACCAAGAAGTTCCTGTATAAGAAAGTTGCTATTGATTTGCATTTCCTAGTTAAGTCATTCTCCATCAATTTATATTTCTTTGCCCTAAACCAAGTGCTTCGATTGTTGGAAAAATTAAAATGAGGGGAATTTTGACAAAATACATCACATGAGAAAGAAAACCCAGATCTTTTTTTCATTTTGCTGAGGTGAGAAAAGATAGATTTATGGATTTCAGTTCTCAGTTCTCTCCTAACAGTAAGGCTTTCTCTGGGTTAGACTGAGCCTCATGGCCTGTCTCACGGTATGACCAGATCCACAGTTGTTTCACTATGCTAGGAAGAGCAGAAAAAAAATTCCAACTTACAAGTTGATTTTGTGAGTACAAAGGTAGAAAAACAAAATGAAGGGTTGTGGACACCACACCAAAATGAAGCCATATGAACAATCTTCTAAATGAATAAGAGTCCTATTGTCTCTCTTTGACATTTTAACCTCAGTTTTTTGATGCCATGGGCCTCTGGGTTCCATTTTCATCAATGCAAACATTTTATTCAGAATTATAACACTACTGAAAAATTTCTGTCAAGCAAGAACTCTGTAGGGTAAATATCATTATGCCAGTTTAATTTACTATTGTGGTTTAATTTATGATTGGATTTGCTATTCAGCACAGTTAAAACATTTTTATGTTTACTTTACTGAAATTATATTCATCAAGATCATTTTTCTGTAAACTGTACACTGTATATCTGATTTACTGGTCACTCATTTTGTCCATATTAAATGTGACTGATTATAGCTTCTACCCGGAGGACTTTTCTTTTACGGTTATTATAATAGGAATTCAACAGCCCCACATTTAATTTACATGAATTCAATCAGCTTGGCCAAAAATTAAAATACATCTAAGAGTTTCAGTGATTTTGAAAATCCACCCCAAGGGATTTCACACATTAAAACTTTTTATACATAATGGGGATAGAATTGAGCAGTGATTTTTCCAATCAGAAATTAAGGAATTGGGATGTGGGCAAGGCAAATAGTGATGAGAAACAAGTTATTAACATGATCTCAAAATATCTCCCTACCAATTATAATTTATAAGAAGTACAATTTACTATGCAGTGGACAAGTAAAATGATGTCTTAACCAAGTGATGGAAATTACCATCAGGAATAAAGGGCAACCAGACATCATGTGTCTACACATATGATGGCGTAAGAAGCACATGACATCATTTATTGAGAAATCACATCAAAAAAGTACATGCTCAGAATCATATTATGAGAAAATATGGGGTAAACCAAACTGAAGGGCTGTCTGTAAAATAAGTGGCCTGTAATCTTCAAAATATCAAGGTCAGGAATGGCAAAAAGAAAGGCTAAGGAAGCATCCCAAATTAGATAAGATTTTAAAAAATCAAATATGAAAACGAAGTATAATACTCAACCCTGGACTAGATTCTGTACTGGAAGAAAAACTGCTATAAATGATATTATTGAGATAACTGATGAAACTTTAAATGGACTATACGTTTTATGAAATCAGTGCAGCAATAAGAAATTTTCCTGAAATTGAAAACTAGACTGTGGTTATGTAAGAAAACAATCTATTCTTGGGAAATACACACTGAGGTATTGCGTGATAAAGAATCATGATGGATGCAATTCTTCTCTCAAATGGTTCAGAAAAAATCATGTGTGTGTGTGTGTAGGTTTGTGTGTTTATGGGTATGTGTGTGGCAAAGACAATAAAAAAGACAATGTGGCAAAATATTCAAAAGTAGTAACTGTGTAAAGGTTATATAGTTGTTCTTTGTAAGTTCATAAAAATTTTCCTTAAATTGCAAAGTATTTCAAAATGGAGTTTTTCTTTTTTCTTTTTTTTAAAAAAACAAAAACTATTTTAAGGTTTTAGAGGAACACTGACCAAAATTAGGAAAATTGTTTAAAATCTTAGGTAGAAAATAGAAAGGAGTGAACAATTTGAAATTTTCACAAAATTGTGTATTGTAAACATTTGAATTACTTACTGATTAAGGTCCTTCTGTGGAATTGTATGCTGCATATAGTAGCCAGTTATATATACACATTATTGCACTGTACCAGGAATCTTTGTACTCTGTATTGGTAGGCAATTTAGGGAATTTCCAGGGTAACTTTCACCATATGTGATTTTCAACTTATTTTAGAACTTGAAATCAGATTTTAAAATGTTACTTGACTGTATTTCTAGAAAGTCCAGTTTTTCTAGGTTAATTTTTACAGATCTAATTTTTGGTTTTGATGTGGACCGTTTTAAAGTCTTTATTGAATTTATTACAATACTGCTTCTGCTTTATGATTTGTTTTTTTTTTCAGACACGGGCATGTGAGATCTTAGCTCCCCAACCAGGGATTGAACTTGCACTCCCTGCATTGGAAAGTGAAGTCTTAACCACTGAGCCACCAGGGAAGTCCCACATCTCATCTTTTAAGGATGTAGTTTGCACCATATTGGATTGTATTGATTTTTATTTCTGGCTCCCAGTGTGATGAATGATCTCCTTTTTCTCTCCAGATCTGTGTTTCACCCTTTGCTACCCTCCTCTGGATCTAGGAGCTGTGTCCTGAGCTGCTGTGCCCTCTGGTTCCCAGATGGATATGAAAAAGGGGAGATGCTAGCAGGAGACAGGAAGGTGAGAGCTCAGGAACACTGGATATTTATTCCTGGGCTTACCCCAACCTGACCAGTGAGGCTGTTTTTTCCACTGAGGTTTGTTCTTCAGTGAACAAACTGCTATCAGATTGACTTGAACTGACAAGTGAAAGTTGCTCAGTCACAGTCCATGGAATTCTCCAGGCCAGAATACTGGAGTGGGTAGCCTTTCCCTTCCCCAGGGGATCTTCCCAACCCAGGGATCAAACTTAGGTCTCCTGCATCGCAGGCAGATTCTTTACCAGCTGAGCCACAAGGGAAGCCCAAGAATACTGAAGTGGGTAGCCTATCCCTTCTCCAGGGGATCTTCCTGAGCCAGGAATCGAACTGGGGTCTCCTGCATTGCAGGCAGATTCTTTACCAACTGAGCTATCACGGAAGCCCTGAACTGACTAGGTGATTGATTAATAATGGGCAACAGAGAAAACCTGTGAGATTTACTGTGTTAATATGTATATACAAGTGAATAAATGTTTATCCAAGTCATCATTGTCTTTATCAATTAGGGTCCCAATAAGAAACAGATGGCACAGTCAAATGGGTCAGTTGAAACAAGTTTGATAGATTATTGACAAGGGTGCAGTTTGGGAAGGAAACCCAACCACAGGATGCTGAAGCACTTGGATGTGGCTAGGACCAGTGTGGAGCCTTTACCATCCTTGAAAAGCTTGAGAGGGTGGGAGCTGAAAACAAAAACCAGATACACCCACATAGCTCACAGTCTGTATTAGCATGACTTGGCTATTTCTGGCAACTCCAGCTCACAAAGATGAAGTTTCACATAACTTTATTGCTTGTTTTAGGAACTTCCCAAAAGTCCATTCATCTTACTACCACACAGCTTGTCTTATCCTCACTTGAGTAAATCTTTCCTTCTTAAGATAACAGCTCCACCAAGTTTATCAAGCAGTTGTTCATTACTTAACTCAACTGAAAACCCTCATCTCATGGTATCTACCAATCTCAAACTATTATATTATGAGTTTTGCCCCATGCTAATCAAGTCCTCATGCAGAAAATTCCACCTTAAATCAGACCTTTAAAACCTCATATATATTGGATTGGCCAAAAACTTTTGAGTTTTACTGTATGATGGTATGAAAAATCTGAATGAACATTTGGGCCAACCCACTATCTAACTTTGTTCTCTCTCTTGCGAGTTGCTGCTAAGACTCTTATCAAAGTGGTCTGTCTTACTGTGATAAGCGAAACATTCAGCTTTGCTTTATCAACAGATTATTTTGCTAATACTTGGGGGAGTCAGTATTTGACAGAGCCACTATTAGAAACTAGAACAAATGTTGTCACTATAAGAGACAGGCCACCCAACAGGAGCTATGCCCTTAGTGGAGAACTGCAAACCAGAGGATGAGATGGAGTTTTGCACCTGGATCTCTGACACCACCTACAGAATTGTCTCACTGACCTTTTGCAGTGATAGGAAACAGGAGATAGAAAACAGGAGGTACTTAAACCACTCCAGCTAAATACAGAGAATTTAGCCCTGCTTTAGAAGAAGGCAATGGCACCCCACTCCAGTACTCTTGCCTGGAAAATCCCATGAACAGAGGAGCCTGGTAGGCTGCAGTCCGTGGGGTCGCTAAGAGTAGGACAAGACTGAGCGACTTCACTTTCACTTTACACTTTCATGTACTGGAGAAGGAAATGGCAACCCACTCCAGTGTTCTTGCCTGGAAAATCCCAGGGATGGGGGAGCCTGGTGGGCTGCCATCCATGGGGTCGCACGGAGTCGGACACAACTGAAGCGACTTAGCAACAGCAGCAGCAGCAGCAGCCCTGCCCTGGTTTTGAAAACTGCCCTTCTTTCTGCTTCTGTCTGGGTCTCATCTCCATCATGATAATTTACCTAGTGATTCAAACTTGCTTTGTTCTTGGCAGTCCTACCTGGCAAGAATTGGAGACTTGACCATAAACTCTAACCAAGTACAAAGTTGGATACCGGATGACTCCTGTCTGTTGCTGTTGGCCTGCGAGAATTCCCAGCCCTGCCTCAGGTCTTCTCTGGTGTTGCTGTTCAGTCACTCAGTTGTCTGACTCTTTGTGACCCCATGGACTTCAGCACACCAGGCTTCCCTGTTCTTCAGTGTCTCCCGGAGTTTGCTCAAACTCGTGTCCATTGAGTCAGTGATACCATGCAACCATCTCATCCTCTGTCACCCTCTTCTCCTCCTGCCCTCAATCTTTCCCAGCATCAGTGTCTTTTCTAACGAGTCAGTTCTTTGCATTTGGTGGACAAAGTATTGGAGCTTCAGCATCAGTTCTTCCCATGAATATTTTGGATTTCCTTTAGGATTGACTGGTTTGATATCCTTGCTGTCCAAGGATGTGTATATGTTTTGAACCCCAGTGACACAGTCTAACCACAGCAACTCCTCTGTTGCTAAACTCTTCAGTGTGGTGTCAGTCCCTCGAATTTCTAATAGAAACTAAAAGAAAGGTCATATGCTCACTCCTCCTATATTACACTCAAAAGCTTGAAAGAAAAAAAAAATCTTTAAAAGAAACAAAGAAAAGACTATAAATGGATGTCTAAATATATTTCCCAAACCTGTAAAAACTCTCTGATCTTTCTCCTCTGTACGAAGATTACCATCATCTTTAATACACATTCCCCCGGAAACATCCGCAAGTGCTGTGCTGAATTATTTAGTATGATTTAGCATGCTATTTGTTCTGTGCTAGACCTGTTTGGAATGAAATGGAGAAAAGGACATGAGACAGACACAGAGGAGCACAATTATAGGCAAATCACACTAGGTTTCATTCATCATTTTTTTACTTTCATGCCAGGAACTATTTCAGTTCATTTATAATATGCACATTATATTTTTTCAAGGAGATACAAAAACTCATATAATACATATCTCAATACTTACAGAGATGAAAGTGACTCAACAGAAAAGACTATGTCACATGCAATTTCCCTGACACTCTAAAGAAAGAGGGACAGGTTTTGCCTAAAGGACATGTTATGAATACCCCGTGTATAAATAGGAAATATGAAATCTTTCTTTAGATTTGGAGTCTACTCTGACAGAGCCAAGTGCAGGCATATCTTGGAGATATTGTGGAGTCAGTTCCAGACCACCACAACAAAGTGAGTATAGCAGTAAAGTAAGTCACATGAATTTTTGGTTTACCAGTGCATACAAAAGTTATGTTTAACTGTACTCTATTAATGTGCAGCTGCATTATGCTAAAAGAACAATGTACATATCTTAATTAAAGAACACTTTATTGCTAAAATATGCTATCCATCATCTGGGTCTTCTGCGAGTCATAACAGTAAAATCAAAGATCATTGATCACAGATCATGATAACAAATATAATAATAACAATAATGTTTGAAATATTCCAAGATTACTGAAATGTGACTCAGAGACACAAAGTGAGCAAATACTGTTGGAAAAATGACATAGAGGGACTTGCTCAATGCAGGCTGGCCACAAACCTTCGATTTGTAAAAAATAAAATATTTGTGAAACTGGGTAAAAGGAAGCAGCGGTAAAATGAGGTCTGTAACTGAAAAACTGGAATCATTTCAAGGACTCACGGGTTCCTCAAGTAATGCATTGCTGAGGAATAGCCTTCCTGCTGAGAATAGGTTTTTCATTTTCATTGAATAAATTACACACCCTACAGTCTAATATAGTGACTAAAAGCTTTGGCTTTCATGTTAGAAAACCTAGGTTTAAATTCCAGCTCCTATTTTCACTAGCTCTGTGAGCTCTTACAAATTAATTTATTTCATTACACCTTGGATACCTCAACTAAAATGGGAATAAAGTCAGCACTTATTCATACAATTATTACAAAAACTAAGTGAAACAATACATTAAAGCCACAATGCACTGCCTGCATATAATAAGCACTTGGCGCTACTGTGTCATTCCAAGTTGCTGCTTTAATATTGAATTTGCACTGCAGAATGGCCAGTTTTCACCTTTAACCCTGTATCTCCATTTAGATGATATCTAGTAACTCTTGTGAACTTCTTCCTACTCCACTAGTTGTTGTTGTTCACTAAGTCGTGTGTGACTCTTTGTGACCCCATGTACTGCAGCACACCAGGAAACTCTGTCCTCCACTGTCTTCCAGAATTTGCTCAAATTCATGACCATTAAGTCAGTGATGCCATCCAACCATCTCATCCTCTGCCATCCCCTTCTCCTTTTGCCTACAATTTTCCTCAGCATAACCCAGTAAGGATTTTTATTTGGAAGTTGCACCAACATATCATAGATGCTATGTCTGAAATGAAGCTTATTATCTTCCACCTAAAAAGAGTCCTAACTTACTGATTGTGTGAGAGTGGAAAAATTCCCTTTTTTCAAAGGCAGCTAGAGTCATAAATTTGAGGTCTGAAGACTAATGAAATCAGACAACAGAAGCAATGAACGGATCATTTTGAACAATGAGCTGATCTAGATCTATTGCGAAGAAACACAAAAATTATATATTATATTCAGTTCAGTTCAGTTGCTCAGTCGTGTCTGACTCTTTGCGACCCCATGAATCGCAGCATGCCAGGCCTCCTTGTCCATCACCAACTCCCGGAGTTCACTCAGACTCATGGTCATCGAGTCGGTGATGCCATCCAGTCATCTCATCCTCTGTCGTCCCCTTATCCTCCTGCCCCCAAACCCTCCAAGCATCAGAGTCTTTCCCAATGAGTCAACTCTTTGCATGAGGTGGCCAAAATACTGAAGTTTCAGCTTTAGCATCATTCCTTCCAAAGAAATCCCAGGGCTGATCTCCTTCAGAATGGACTGGTTGGATCTCCTTGCAGTCCAAGGGACTCTCAAGAGTCTTCTCCAACACCACAGTTCAAAACCATCAATTCTTCGGCACTCAGCCTTCTTCACATCCATACATGAGCACAGGAAAACCATAGCCTTGACTAGGTGGACCTTAGTCGGCAAAGTAATGTCTCTGCTTTTTAATATGCTATCTAGGTTGGTCATAACTTTTCTTCCAAGGAGTAAGCGTCTTTTAATTTCATGGCTGCAATCACCATCTGCAGTGATTTTGGAGCCCCCCAAAATAAAGTCTGACACTGTTTCCCCATCCATTTCCCATGAAGTGATGGCACCAGATGCCATGATCTTCGTTTTCTGAATGTTGAGTTTTAAGCCAACATTTTAAACTTTCCATTTTCACTTTCATCAAGAAGCTTTTTAGCTCCTCTTCACTTTCTGCCATAAGGGTGGTATCATCTGCATATCTGAGGTTACTGATATTTCTCCCGGCAATCTTGATTCCAGCTTGTGTTTCTTCCAGTCCAGCGTTTCTCATGATGTACTCTGCATAGAAGTTAAATAAGCTGGGTGACAATATACAGCCTTGACGTACTCCTTTTCCTATTTGGAACCAGTCTGTTGCTCCATGTCCAGTTCTAACTGTTGCTTCCTGACCTGCATACAGATTTCTCAAGAGTCAGGTCAGGTGGTCTGGTATTCCCATCTCTCTCAGAATTTTCCACAGTTTCTTGTGATCCACACAATCAAAGGTTTTGGCATAGTCAATAAAGCAGAAATAGATGTTTTTCTGGAACTCTCTTGCTTTTTCCATGATCCAGCGGATGTTGGCAATTTGATCTCCGGTTCCTCTGCCATATATATATATATATATAATCTAATCATCACTATGAGTCATCACACACAGTTGTCTCTCGGTATCCATGGGGGACTGGTTTCCATACTTCTGCAGATACCAAAATTCATGGATACTCAAGTCCTTTATATAAAAATGATATCGTATTATATTTGCTTATAACCTACACTCGTCCTCCCATATACTTTAAAGCATCTCTAGATTATTTATAATACCTAATACAATGTAAATGTTATATAAATAGCTGCCCGCATGCAACAAATTCAAGTTCTGTTTTTGGGAACTTTCTGGAATTTATATATATGTATATATTTTGATCCACTGTCCATTTAATTTGTGGATGCAGAAATCACAGGTACAGAGTGCTGACTAAATGTATCATGACTGTAATCCTTAAAAAGGAAAGGAAAAAAATCAATTAAAAGTTTCTTCAAAAGGTCAATCCAATTTAGAAAAACAAATTGATCAACATTTAAATTTAAAGCCCTGAGTAAAATGTTCTTGCAGTTCTCTTAGAGTTATAAAAACAACCAAAACTCTTTATATTTATATGTTACTTTAAAGTTTACCATGAGCTTTCCTTTATATTAGCTTTTAAAGGTTAGGAAAGTATGATAAGTATTCTTGCTTTACATATGATAACTCAGAGACAGTACTTGAGATTGGACTATCAGGAAAGCCCAGTGTCATTGACAAGGTACAGAAACCTAAGTGGAGTGAGGGAAAAGAACTGCAACTCTCAGAAGGAAGAGAATTCCAGGGAGGGGGGGCAGCATGTATAAAGGCCCTGAGACGAAACATGCTTGATGTGGTAAGGAGACAGCAAGGAGGACCATAGGGATAGAAGAGAGGCTGCCAGGAGTCCCATAATGTAGGGCTTTGCAGGCAACAGGAATAACTCTGGAATCTTTTTTCTTTTCTTTTCTTTTAAAATTTATTTTTTAGTTGGACTACAATTGCTTTCTATTATATTAGTTTCTGCTGTACAACGAGGTGAATCAGCTATATGTATACATATATTCCTTTCCTCTTGAGCCTCCTTCCCCATCCCCATCGTACCCCCTAGGTCATCAGAGAACACAGAGCTGAGCTCCCTGTGCTATACAGCAGGTTCCTATTAGCTATTTATTTTACACATGGTAGTATATATATGGGCTTCCCTGGTAGCTCAGCGTGTAAAGAATCCACCTGCAATGAAGGAGACCCCAGTTCAATTTCTGGGTCTAGAAGATCCCCTGGAGAAGGGAAACCCACTTCAGTTTTCTTGGGCTTCCCTGGTGGCTCAGATGGTAAAGAATCTGTCTGCAGTGCACGAGACCTGGGTTTGATCTCAGGGTTGGGAAGATCCCCTGGAGGAGGGCATGGCTACCCATCCCAGTATTCTTGCCTGGAGAATCCCATGGACAGAGATGCCTGGTGGTCTTCAGTCCATGTGGTTGCAAAGAGTCAGACACGACTGAGCAACTAAGCAAAGCACTGCTGCTGCTAAGTCACTTCAGTCGTGTCTGACTCTATGCGACCCCATAGACGGCAGCCCAACATGCTCCCCGGTCCCTGGGGTTCTCCGGGCAAGAACACTGGAGTGGGTTGCCATTTCCTTCTCCAATGCATGAAAGTGAAAAGTGAAAGTGAAGTCGTTCAGTCATGTCCGACTCTTCGAGACCCCATGGACTGTAGCCCACCAGTCTCCTCCGCTCATGGGATTTTCCAGGCAAGAGTACTGGAGTGAGGTGCCATCACCTTCTCCAAAGCAAAGCACAGCACAATTCATGTATATATGCCGATCTTACTCTCCCAAATCACTCCACCCTCCCCCTACCCCTGTGTCCACAGGAATCTTTACCTTGTACCTTTTCAGAGATCTGTCAGCTAGCAAGTTGCAAATCTGGGACATGCTTTTGCCTTTATCACTTCAAAATCTGAGATGGTGAAACATAACAAGGGTGTCTAAGGTAGACAGCCAAGACACTGGATGGCACCTTTAAGGACAGAGCAAAAGCCCATCATTTTATCTCCACTACACCAGCATCCAGCATATCTACAACTGTCTGGTTGTAATTCTCCTAAGAAAGCAGTCCACATGCTCAGGGCTTCCTCTATTCTTTCCCTTTCCTCTAAACTTGCTGATGAGGACATGAAGGCCGGCAGAGGGTTCACAGAAGATCTGGTAATTTCTGCTTCAGCTACTTGTCCAAATTTAGTTCTAATCCTAACTGTCACACTCTCCAGTTGTGACATAAGACAAGTCATTTCAGCTTTTGCTTTCCTCTCTCTGCAAAACAAAGATACTGATGCTATTGTTATTTTCAAAGGGTGCTTTATCCTAGAAAAATGAGGTAATAACTATATAGCTGTTTTGGTCTCTTCTCCAGAGAGAAGATATGTCAGCAAGTATTCATTAAGCAATTCTATGTTCCCTGCATGTGCTGGACACCGTGGAGCATAAAAAGAAGTAAAATGCCCAAGCCTGGACCACAGAGAACTCAAAATTCTCTTCAGGAAAAGAATGTGTCTCCACACTGCTGCTACTGCTGCTAAGTCGCTTCAGTCATGTCTGACTGTGTGTGACCCCATAGATGGGAGCCCACCAGGCTCCCCCGTCCCTGGGATTCTCCAGGCAAGAACACTGGAGTGGGTTGCCATTTCCTTCTCCAATGCATGAAAATAAGCAATGACTAAAACTTAGGAATCTTAAAATGAAGAGAGAGGCCATGGTGATTTTGTCAGGTCCTATCTGCCCTACTGCCTAATGGAGTTATCATAGGAAATAGCTGACACTGACTGGGCTCTATGCTTCTGTGGATGAATAGGAGGCTTTGGTCTTCTTGTCCCCCTTGGGTGTGTGTGTGCTCAGCTGTGTCTGACTCTTTGTGACCCCATGGACTGTAGCCCACCAGGTTCCTGTGTCCATGGATTTTACAGGCCAGAATACTGGAGTGGGTTGCCATTCCCTTCTCCTGGGGATCGACCCCACCCAGGGATGGAACTCGCATCTCTGCGTCTCCTGCACTGGTAGCTGGATCCTTTACCACTAGTGCCACCTGGGAAATCCCATGTCCCCCTTAAAAGGGTATAAGCTCTTTGTTTAAAAAAAGGATCATATGGAGCTTTACAAAAAGAAAAAGGATGTCAAGGTCATTTAGTTTCTTCAAGGACATTAGGAACATAGAGCATTTATGTTCTGTTCATCAAGACAGATCAAGTGGCTGTTTGCTAGAGATTTCTGAGAAGAGCTCTGTATCCACCTTCACCCTCAAACTTTCCCACTGGCCCAACCTACGTGTATATAATTTCCACTTTGGGGTCACATATTTGGAATAAATATATTTTGTTTATTGAAAGTCCTTGTTAGAATTCAAACAACTGGGCTTCCCTGGTGGCTCAGCGGTAAAGACTCCACCTGCCAGTGCAGGAGACATGGGTTCCACCCTGATCCGGGAAGATCCCACATGCCACGTAGCAACTAAGCCCGTGTGCCACAGCTACTGAGCCTGTGCTTGAGAGCCTGGGAGCCGCCACTACTGAGCCCAGGCGCCACATCTACGGAAGTTACTGCACCCGAGAGCCCGAGCTCTGCAAAAGAGAGAAGCCACTGCAATGAGAAACCCACAGACTGCAACTAGAAATTAGCCTCTGCTCTCTTCAACTAGAGAGAAGCCTGTACAGCAACAAAGGCCTGGCAAGCACAACCAAAAATAAATAAATACATTAATCAATTAAAATAAAAGACAAGGTAACCCACATTAACTGACTAGTTAATACATCATTTTCATGCCAAGGAGAAAGGCCTTGAAAGTGAAGTCGCTTAGTCGTGTCCGACTCTTTGTGATCCCATGGACTGTAGCCTCTCAGGCTCCTCCGTCCATGGGATTTTTCCAGGCAAGAATACTGGAGTGGGTTGCCATTTCCTTCTCCAGGAGATCTTTCCAATCCAGGGATTGAACTCGGGTCTTCTGCAGTGTAGGCAGACACTTTACCATCTGAGCCACCAGGGAAGCCCTTAGGAGAAAGGCCTTGGGAGACCATAAATACAGCAATTTTGAGAACAAGAGATAATGTCTGAGAGAACTGGGGCAAGAGAACCCAGAATCAGAGATGCTAACACCTTCAAGGGGCAAGATACAAACATCTACAAGGTAGACTGCTCAGAGGGGAAAACAAAATGTGACGGGAAGATAGAGCACGTAAGACCAGCTCAGGCAGCTTCCTGCTTTTGTCTAGGGTTGCTTTGATGTTCGAGAATGAGACTGAGCAGCAGAAGAAACTGTGGGGACGCCGCTTCAATGCCTCCACTTTACGTGTACAGAAAACACTATCTGGGCTATTTCAGTCACTTGCTTAAGTCCATTCAATGATACCCCAACCACTTTGATAAATTTTTTCAAAAAGTGGTGCTCTTAAGATTAGCCACTTTGATTAGGGTTTTTGCAGATCCTATTTTCAAGACTTAAAAGCCCTGAATTAAAGTCCTGGAATTAAAGGTTCTTTTATTTTGGCTCTGCTGAATGTTTATTTAAGAAAAGGCTATCAGACCAGGTTCAGATTGGGATTAGTATGCAAAGAAGCTTAAACCCCTGGCAGAGTACAGCTCAAAAGTAGAAAAGCTCTCCTGGATCAGAGGTGGGTGCAATATGCAGACACATTTCCTCTTTTCTTCCCACACTCTCATCTTAAAAATAATACCAGACAGTACTAGACATCAAAGACAGCCAGCTGAGACAGGAGGAAGTGACTGTTTAAAGAGGAGGGATTCAGCAAGGTAAGTCCCTAAACAATAAGGCATGGTGATAAATGAAGCAAAGCCACCACCCAGTTTATCAATGTCTCCAAAACATGTGAACCCTGCCAGCAAGGACCGTGAAAGTTCTTCCTGCTAATGTTGGTACCTGATTCCACTGTCGATGAATAGTTCATACAAACAGGTTAAAAACAAAATAAAAATATCCCACTTCTTTTTTTAAGCTGAAAGATAGGCATCACGGTACGATGAAAAAAAGAATAGTGTTTGAGTCACATAGCTCTGCTGTTTTCATTCTTCGCTCTCAGATAAAAGAAAGTGTATCATAAGGAGAAGTGCAAAGGGAGAAAGATGAATTTTGTTATACATGCTTATCCAGTGTCTGCATTTCTCAGCAAAAGTATAGCACCTTGGTTAAAGGAAGTTTTATGAAATGAGACCCATAACACAGATCTACTGTTTACTGGCCATGTGACCATGGGCAAGCTATTAATCTAGCTTCTCTTGAAACAGTAATACTAAAAACCAATTTATAGGATTGTCATGAGGATTAAAATTGAAAAACAAGTCACATGTAAAGTCCCTAGGGAAATGTCTTGCATACAGTAAGTACTCAACAACATATATTCCCTTTCTTTAAGATGTCCTCAAAGGAAAATCAATTATATATAAAATGAAATTTTAAAAGCATTTGCCCCTATACCCTAGCCCTCTAAGTATCTTGTCATTTTAAATTTGAGCTATTTGCACTTTAAAAATTTCTTGGTCCTTTTGGGGGAAAAAAAACAAAAACACTGAGAATAATACCTGGGATTTTAAGATATAAAAAATTGGAAGGCATTCAATTTGAGTGGTTTGAGTGGTGAGATAATGATGTTAAATTCCTATATAAGAACAGATGTTCAAAGTAACATTAAAGATAATCAGCAGACTGGAAAAAATATTTGTAATGCAAGGGCTAATAATCATATTTTTATTTAGAGCTCCTATTAATAAGAAAAATACAAATGTCAATGGAAAATGGTCGAAAGATTTGAAAAGACAACTTATTAAAGCCCTAGAAATAGTCATTAATCCCATAATGTTCAACTCAATTACTGACAAAAGAAATATAAAGTAAAACAATGAGTTATTATTTTGCTTATCAGATTAGCAAAATTAAATAGATTAATGATATCCAGATTGGAAAACTTAAAAGCCAAAAGGAAGGCAATATTTTTGGAGAAAAATATGGTATTATGGTATTATCTATTAAAATTTAGGTGCTTATGCTCCTTGACCCTGAAATAAACTACATAGACAATGATAAATGCAGAGGATATTTGCTGCAATATTATTTGAAATATTAAAATCACAGGAGACAAATATCAATCTGTCTTAGGATGCTTTTGATTGCAAGTAACATAAAAATATTTCAAAGTAGCTAAAAAATAAGAAAGTTTTATTATCTCATGTGCCAAAATTTTAATAAGAAGTGGATCTTGAGTACTGGTTAATTTATTTGGTCAGCAATATAAAGGACAATAGTTGCTCCCATCTTTTTCCTCTGGCAAACTTTGTTGACTCATCTTGATATCATATGGTACCACCAATCAAAATTTTTAACAGTGTTTAGAAAAATATGAAGAGCTACCTGTTTATAACATATAAAAACACCTTTCCAAGAAATCTTCTGTAGGAATTCTCATTTTCCCTTGACCAGAATCAATTGCATATCCATTCCTAAGCAAATGCCTAGTGAGAAGAAAGGGATTCCCTTACTTGGTTTAAGAAAAAAACATGGTTTCCTAGCATGTTTTTTTCCTAGAAAAACACATGACTTCCTAAACTTCATCTGGGATCTACTTTAAAGTATAAGAAGAAGACTTGACAGAAATATTCTATATGTTGATTGAAAAATTGGATATATAGTTAGTTACCCTGTTGAGTAAGATTGAGAAATAAATGAGTCAGAATAGGAGAGGTTATGGTAAGATAACAAATAGGCCCTCTATCCAAGAAGCTTAATGCAATAGCAACTCAGGTTTCCTTTTATTAATGTCATGGTCTTATGCAAGTTGCCTGGCTCTCTTGGCAGCTCATCTTTCAAGTAGGGACATAGGGATCCAGATTTCTTCTAACTTATGGTTCTACTTAATCTCATACATGTCACTTCTAAAATCATTGCAGAAAAGAAAGATAGCATGATGACTGCATGGGGATTTTATAGCCAACCCTAGAAATGGGTTACATTACTGCCACTGAAATCCCACTGGACAGAACACACTTACACAGTCCTTCCCCAGCTACACAAGAGTCTGGGGAATGTGGTTTGTGCACCCAGAAAAGGAAAACAAAATCACAGTTTGGTTATATATAGCTTTGTCTCCATCAGAGGACACTTTATTAAATGATTTTTATTTTTTACTTTATATACTTGTCCTATTATTTTATTATTCAGTTCAGTTCAGTTCAGTCGCTCAGTTGTGTCTGAGTCTTTGTGACCCCATGAATCGCAGCATGCCAGGCCTCCCTGTCCATCACCAACTCCCAGAGTTTACCCAAACTCATGTCCATTAAGTCGGTGATACCATCTAACCATCTCATCCTCTGTTGTCCACTTCTCCTCCTTTCCTCTATCTTTCCCAACATCACGGTCTTTTTAAATGAGTCAGCTCTTCACATCAGGTGGCCAAAATATTGGAGTTTCAGCTTCAACATCAGTCCTTCCAATGAACACCCAGGACTGATTTCCTTTAGGATGGATTGGCTGGATCTCCTTGCAGGCCAAGAGACTCTCCAACACCACAGTTCAAAAGCATCAATTCTGCTGTGCTCAGCTTTCTTTATAGTCCAACTCTCACATCCATACATGACCACTGGAAAAACCAGAGCCTTGACTAGATGGACCTTTGTTGGCAAAGTAACGTCTCTGCTTTTTAATATGCTGTCTAGGTTGGTCATAACTTTTCTTCCAAGGAGTAAGCATCTTTTAATTTCATGGCTGCAATCACCACCTGCAGTGATTTTGGAGCCCCCAAAAATAATGTCAGCCACTGTTTCCACTGTTTCCCCATCTATTTCCCATGAAGTGATGGAACCAGATGCCATGATCTTCGTTTTCTGAATGCTGAGCTTTAAGCCAACTTTTTCACTCTCCACTTTCACTTTCATCAAGAGGCTCTTTAGTTTTTCACTTTCTGTCATAAGAGTGGTGTCATCTGCATATCTGAGGTTATTGATATTTTACTATTGCTTTTCTTCAAACAGCTATTTTTACTTTGTGAATTAAAACAGTCTTGTATATAAAGGGAGAAAAACACTACCTGCCATTCCTGATAAGTTACCTGGTTCTGATAATATTTATTCGTATTTTCTTTGTATGAAAATCCTATCTTTTTTCCCCCATTATGGGGGCCTCAATATAGAATAAAACTATAGTGTAGAGTCTATAAGTTATGGATTCACATCACAGCATCCTAAAAGGTCAAGGATAAGAATCTGGAGAGGCAAAGGAACTGAGGACACTCTGATCAGAAGCCTTAGAAACACAGGGATATATGGGAATACATTTTATTGTTTTTTTAAAATATATTTGTATAGTCATTTCTTTTTCTTTTTTATTTTATTCTTTTAATTGTGGCAAAATACACACATAAAATTTATCATTGTAACCACTTCAAAGGGTACAATTCAGTGGCATTAAGAGCATTTGCAATGTTGTGTAGCCATTATCACTATCTGGTTACAGAATTTTTTTGGTTACAGAATTTTTCATTGCCTTGAATGGAAACCCCATACTCATTAAGCAATTACTCCCCATTTCTTTCCCCCAGCCTTTCATAACCACTAATCTGTTTTCTGTCTCCATGGACTTGCCTATTCTGGATATTTTGTATAAATGCAGCCATACAATGGGTGGCCTTTTATGTCTGGCTTCTTAGATGATTTAACATGACTCAGTTATGTGATCCTGTGCTCATTTCTCTGAAACCAGTCCTATTCAAAAAAGGGACTTATTTCAGTCTGTTGCCTTTCAACACCACTTATTTTTCTCTACATGAAGAAGAATAAGGCAAAGCGTAGTTGGAAGGGGTAAACAGAAAAATAAGAAATTATCATAACATATGATAAATGCAATGGTAGACATTTGCATGGAGTATTTGGAAGGAATGCAATCATTTCAAACTGAGCAGCCTATGAGGAATTCAATAGAGGTGTTACCAGGTTTTTGTATTACTGGATTAAGAAATGTTAATAAAGCAAAGCGGTCTTAGGAAAAAGAATGGAAGGCTACTCAAAGTAGAGAAAATGTATTGAAAAAGACACCTTGAGCAAATTGACAGCTCAAGAGTCTGCTAAATGGATTTTAACTCAGAGGCAAGGCCATGGAACATGTCGGGTTTGAAGTAAAGATGGTGAAATTGGAATAATATGCTGCAGCAAACCTTCACCTCATTCCAACTGGTGCTGAGGCCAATCTTAAATCAGATCGCATGTCATAATTTTAGTCACACTTAATTAATTCACACACAATTTAATACTTGAGAATATGTTAGCTTATAACCTTTATTCACATTTTATTTCTGGTCATCATGAGCAGATATTTCCTTTAAGACAGAGACAAAAGACATTGCATTGACTATTAAAGGGATGTTTTCATACCTTACAGGCAATGGAGAACCATGCAATTGTGACTAATGTTTGGTTAGGGACTTACGTGGTTTCTTGCCTGTAGCATACCCATTTCCTTCAGTAAATGCAATCTGCTTGTACTTCCTTTGTTTTCTATAGTTTTGCTTGTTCTGTCGATCAAGGCTTTTCCCACTCTCAAGTCAAAAAATACAAACCATGGGCCCAGCTGGCTCTGTCACCCAGGGCCTAGAGCTCACTGAGAACTATAAAACACCGTCTTCCCAAAATTCAACTGCGGGGGGTGTGTTTAACTAGCTGACATCATACGTAACCCCCTTGACTGCTCAGTTCCTAGCCTATGGAGAACACCTAGGGTTTCAGTCACTGCTGGAGAAATTCTCTCACTGAAGCATCAGCCTTCTAACTTCTTTACTTTTACCACCAATCCTTGCAAAAATTAAACATCACTTCTGCCTCAACCTCCCTCCATGACTCTAACCACCAACGAAGAATTTCTCTGTTCTTTAGCCAAATTTACATCTCCTAACTGTAAAAAAAAAAAAAAAAAAGGAAAAGTCATCATTATATGCACACTGTGCATGGGGGTAATTCTCAGTGTTTTACCCACTGGTGATCCTGGAAGACCCATCTCTTTAGCGGTTATCCCCAGTGCATACGGGTTTTAAGATGTGAGAAATAAAGGCAGAGAGACATAGGTTTTTTGTTTTTTTTTTCCTGAGTAACAAAAAAATGCAGAAAAGCCAAATTCTTGGACAAGTAGAAAAACAACTGGGAAGCAATGTGGAATCTTACCGTACATAATAGATTCAGGTAGCTCCAGAATAATATTTTCTTTAAAAAAATATTCATTACACTTGCCAGAAGACTTGAAAACCATTGCTTCTTGCCAAAACAAAGAAAGAATGTTGGATTGCAGACCAACCCATTTCCCTATGCACATAGTTCTAGAAAACCGAAGTAAATATTTTTAAAATGCTCATCATGTTTTAGGCATTCAGAAAAAGTAATGCGTATGGGACATGTTCTTTCCCATAACATAAAGTGGGGAAACATGTAAAATGAGACAATTGGATTTTATATTATTAGAGGAAGATAAGGGAAAAGATATTGGACCAGTGGTATTCACACTACTTATAACTAACTCAAAATACCATATGTTAGGTACTATGGCAGATAAAAGAACATATTTTGGAGTTGGTGCAGCTAGGCTTAAATCTAGAACCTGCTACCCACTTTCTCCCTTAACTTCCAACAAGTTTCTAAGCTTCATTTTCCTCTGTTTAAAAAAATGGAAATAATAATAGTACCTATCTTATTATATATGGATTTTTCTTGTTATATTCAGTGTAGTGGTAATATCTGGTACCTTGAAGTGTTTTGTGATGATTAAATGAGATTTTATGTATATATAGAACACATCAATGGTCAATGAATTTTTATTATGATGATTACAATATGTCTTGGTACTACCTATCAGGCCAAAAATGTAAATAAATCCAAGCCACTATTTCTTTTCTTAAGTTACTTCTGACTCAAAATTAGATAACAGATCCTTAAGTTGCCACCATTATATCTGGAGAAGCCAGATTTGCCATCAAAATATCTTGAGAAAGCCATACCAAAGCCTGGAAAGCACTTCTGAGACGGCCTGCATCCCCGACGGTCTCCGTCCCCACCTCTTGGTGGTTGTAATTCACGCCCTTGTGTAATCCTCTCCATTGACTGTGGGTGGGACTTAGCTACTGCTTTTAACAAATAGGGTACATACAGCACAGGAGATGGTATGTCACTTCCAAAATTGGTTATAAACAGACTCCTAACGTGTCAGATCTGTCTCTCTCCCTAGCCCCTTCTCTCTTTCTCTCCTTCTCTCTCTCTCTCTCTCTCAGAGTCTTCTATTCTTTTCTGACTTCCTAGCTCTGATGGAACCAGTTATCCTGATGTGAGCGTCCCTGTAGAGAGGCTCATGTGATAAGGAACTGAAGTTGGCTTCTCGACCATAACCAGCAAGGAATTAGGACCTCCAATCCAGTAGTTTGCAGGGAAATGAATCCTGCCAACAGCCATGTGAGTGAACTTGGAAATCCACCCTCCTCCAGTTATGCCTTGACATGACTAGAGCCCCCGACACAATGATTATAGCCTGTGAGAAACCCTGTACTAAAGTCTAAGGTATGTCTATATTTCTGACCCCCAGAAACTATGAGACAATAAACGAAACTGATGTAAGGTGCTATGTATCAGACTCATCTGTTACACGGCAATAGAGCTAATGCAGCATTTGATCTTACCAAAAAGTAATGAGACAGGTCAGTGGGCAATGGGTTCCCTTTTGGGATGATAAAATGGAACAGGATGGTGGTAATAGCTATACAACTTCGTGAATGCACTAAATGTCACTGAAATGTAAACTTCAAGGTGGTTGATTTCATGTTCTGCGAATTCTAAAAACTAACAAAAAATATAATTTTTTTTAAAAGGGAGCAGCTCAAGACCTAAACAAAGAAACTAGGAGAAAAACAAGAAGATAATTTAACTTACATGTGGAATCTAAAAAAAAAAAACCCAACCAACAAAGGTGCTATTTTCTTAATAAACAATTCTAGAATGATTTAGCCCCTTAAATTATGTAAACATTATAATTTGATTCAAAAGTGAACTTCAAATAGCCAAAAAAAGTAATGAAAATATTTTAATTTTTAAAGCCCAGTACTTTTTGTGCAGCAAAGGGTAATTACTTCTGAACTTGGTTTTCCTCTCATGTACCAAAAGCTATCAGGGTACAGTCTATAATCAGGAATCCAATTTGAAACAGAAATTAGAACTTCTTTTTGCAGTGAGATAAGATGTTGTATCCACTGAATGTAGGAACAACTGTTTAAATCACTTTCCAATTAAGAAAATATGTTTGTCATAATGTGTCTTTAGATCATACTGTCTCTAAGACTTCATACCTGCTTTGGGGAAATGTACATGCATCTTTTATTTGGAACAGTATGCCCTGCCAACCCTCCACCACCCTGCCATTCCTCGTGTTGCTGTATTAGACCTGTGGTTCTTAACTCTATGGCGCAGAATCACCTGGAGAGCTGAAAAAATCAATATCCCACCCTCTGAAATTCTTATTTGTCTGTGCTAAAGTGTGGCTTGGGCTCTGGATAAAAATAGACCATCATTTTTAAATACAACAGAGAAATAGTACAGAACAAATCTGTCTTCCCAGCTGAAAGATATTGGTATTTGAGAAAGACACCACTAAAGATAACCCTGTTCCAATATATTCTGAAAATATGAGTAGGATTGATGAAAAATAGTAGGGCCAGATCAACATCTGTGAACAACAAAGGATGTGGGAGGATGAAGTCAAACTGTGGGGGTTGGTGAAAGGGACGCCGAGCTGAGAATAGAATAAGACGACCAGGCAGAATGGTGTGTCCAAGAAGGAACTTTCCAGTGAAAAAGATAATTTAAGGTGCTTTCTCCTTAGAGTGTTCACACTCTCTATGGACATGAATGTTTAGTCCATATCAAGTCTCATTTACCCCTCCATACCAAACCCTCCATAACAGCCCATGGTGACTGCTTCAAAAGTTGTCCATCTCACATGAAAAGCCAAAGCATAGCTATGAGGCTGTTACGGGCTGAATTGTGTTCCCCTCAGATTCATATGTTCTAATACCCAGTATATCAAAACGTAACCTTATCTGGAGATAGGTTATCAAACAATATAACAAGAAAAGTTGTAGCCCTCCTCATACAGTTCAATTTTTAATACCAAAATATGTCACTGCAGTATAATGGGAAATATTTGGTCCTTTATCTCCAGTTCCTGGCCCAGCGCTCCCAAGACCCTTGGAATTTCCTAAGAGATGAGAGTATTTTTTGGTATCCAAGCAAGCCTCTTTCAACCACAGCTGAGTTTATGCTAATAAGGTGACTCTGGAGGGTCCCTAGACAGTTTCACAATGGGGACTGCTCCCTCAAAAGACCAAGGCATAATTTTAGGATTCGAACTTTTGACCCCACCCCCTGTCCTCCAGGAAAAGATAAGAGGCTAGATAGAGATTGCATTCAATCATCCATGGCCAATTATTAATCAATTATGCCTTATATAATGAAACTCCATGAAAACCCCTCAACAGTGGGATTCAGACAGCTTCAAGGTTGGTGAACATCAAGGTGCTGGGGGTAGGATGTTCAGGAAGAGGTGGAAGCTCCACGCCCCTTCCCTCCTCCCGTGATCTCTGCATCTTCTCCACTGGGCTCTATCTGAGTTGTATCCTTTATAATAACCCAGCAATAGTATGTAAAATACTGTCTTGAGTTCTGTGAGTTGCCCTAAAGTGTTAGTTGCTCAGTTGTGTGTGACTTTTTGCGAGCCCATGGACTGTAGCCCACCAGCCTCCTCTATCCATGGAATTCTCCAGGCAAGAATACTGGAGTGGGTAACCATTCCCTTCTCCAAGGGGTTGTCACAATTCAGAGATCGAATCTGGGTCTCCTGCATTGCAGGCAGATTCTTTACTATCTGAACCACCAGGGAAACCTAGTTGCATTGTTCTAGGAAATTGTCAAACCTTAGGAGGGGCTTGAGGGAACCCCTGAATTTGTAGCCAAGTCAGACAGAAGTGCTGGTAACCTGGGATCTGATGCTTGCCACTGGCCTCTGAAGTGGGAATGGTCTTTGTGACAGAGCCTTTAGATCTGCGAAGTCTGATGCTAATTCCAGATAATTAGTGTCAGAACAGAACTGAACTGTCAGACACACAGTTGGTGTTTAGAGAATCGAATAATTGCTAAATTGATGGGAACAGAATAAAGGTACAAAGTAGGTGATTAAATAGCTAATCTCACTAAGGGGTAGTAAGTGCCTTCCCTGGTCACTCAGGTGTAAAGATCTGCCTGAAATGCAGGAGATTTGAGTTTGATCCCTGGATCAGGAAAATCCCTGGAGGAGGAAATGACAACTCACTCCAGTATTCTTGCCTGGGAAATCCCATGGACAGAGAGCCTGTGGGCTATAGTCCGTGGGGTCACAAGAGTCAGACATGACTTAGTGACTAAACCACCACCACCACCACCAAGGGAGAAGAAGTAAAAAACAAAAGTATGAGAGACCCCTGTAAGTTAATGATCACTCAAGAAAGCAGGCTTGCCTAACAACAAAACCAAGCAGGCTTGCTTAGCAACAAAACTATGCAACGGAAGCGTGAGACATGCCCTAAAACAATAAAACAAGGTGAAACGAGACCCACATCCTGCCCAGTGAGGTAAGTTAATGATTCCTGAGACATGCTTCTAAAAACAAAAAATATAAGGAAAATGTGACATTATGCTAAAACATGAAATGATTTATCATATTGTAGGATATGTTTTTGACTTTTTGCTCATTTCCATTGCACCACGACGGTGCCACTTTGACCATATAAGGACAAGAAAACGACACTCCACCCCCAATCCACCCAATGTGGAATGGAGCTGATGGTGGAAGCTTGATGTCTACTCAAGAATGAGGAAGAAAGTGGTCTTCTCCCCTTCCTGAGTTTTCCTTTGATTATAAAACTATAGCCTACTAAGTTCTCAGGGTGGCACCCTCTCGCCTGCCTGCCTGTAAACCTCAGAAGCATCCTGTTCTAATAAATCACTTCTTATCTATCACTTCGCCTCTCGATGAATTCTGTATTGAGACAAAAAAAACCTGAGCTCCTCGGAGCCCCCAAGATGAATTTCTGTGATTTCAAGTTACAAATATTTACATCCTGCAGGACAAATAAGAAGGCTACAGTCATACTCTGACCCATCCATTCACTTGCCATTTAAAGGACACTACCCCTTAAGGGTGTCTGCCCCTGTAACTCAAGGGGATGGGAAGACAGACAATTGCCTCCCAGGAATTCAGCCACAAATTCCCTAACAGTCACCCTGGAGGTGTTGCTCCATCTTAAGCCTTAAGTTTCCTCCAAAGCCTCCTTGAAACCCAGCTTGACTTAGCAGCCTCTGCCTGGGCAGAGAGTGAGTGCAGACAGGAAGAGTGGGAGAACGTGGGTGAGGTCAGGAAGGAAACCGACCTAGGCTTAACCTCCCACCAGCCCTTCCTTTCTTCTCCCTCCTACTCCTGTTCTTCAAGGCCTTTTTCCTCCCTTTGGACAAGAAATAAAGGTAGGATGAAATGCAAATTACTAGTTGGAGGCCACTGCAGTTTTTAAGTCACCCACGATTCTCAGTTCCAAGCCAATTCGATTTCCCTGGGCCAAGTCAATTTCCTCTCACCTCTTCCATATACTTATCCTACATCAATATCCCACCTCTGATCCACATGCACCCCCAGAAATACCAATGCATGCCTTCTGCCCTCCTTGTCTCTCAATTTTCTGTTCTTTCATCTGGTGAAATCACAAATCCATTGGTGGATTTGTGAGTTGCTTTGCTAGTTTTCTCTAGACTTTCCACTACAGGTTGGTGTAAGTGGAGAACTATTTAGGCTGAACCTAGGTTTTAGGCAGATATGGTGTCAAATTCCTCTGGCTCCATATTACCTATGTGTCTTTGTATAAATTACTTGAAACTCCTGAACTTTTCTTTTTAAAAAATGCAGATTTCAATTAAACAACTTGACATGTAGTCAGATTTAATTTGATTGTTAGCTAGGTTGGAGCTGTCACTTATTATAATTATATAAAGCCATTAAGATCATACAACTTTCGAAGTAATCTTAGAAATTAAACTATTCTAAAAATGTGATTTGACTATTTATTTTTATCCTCCTGATAAATGCATGCGTTGTGGTTTAGAAACTTGATATTGGGCCTGAATGGAGTAAACATCACAGCAAGAAATACTTGAGAATTCTGCATTCATCCGTCTTCACCTCCAGGGTTCTGATAGTTATATGACAACAGAGTGGTTCCCTGTTCAGACACCTGCAAAGAGACTGTCCTTTGTTCTTCCCTAGGATGTTTCATTTGTAAACTTCAACATGCAAAGTATTTTATGTTTGGATGCTAAAAATCAAGTATTATGTATTTCATGAGTGATATCAGAACTTTTTATATTGACAGAACTCTGTCAATACCCAATTTTCACTTTAAACAATGATTTAGAATCCCATTTTGTAATTAACAGTTTATTATTTTAATATAGCATGGGAAAATTATATATATATATATATATATATATTTGCATTTTCAGCATTTGATGTTTTTCAAATATTCCGAGTAATACATTCTTATAATGTGTGAAAACAACACTATAAAAGAACAGATGAGCGAATCTGTTGTCTGCTACCACTCTCAATAACACTCCCCTGCCACTCACACACACACACACACACACACACACACACACACACGAGTAACTAGATTCATGTGTGTTCTTTCAAACCATTTTCTCCATCAAATTTGTACATGCACATATATATGTCCATAGGATTGCTATCATTATTGTTTTTTTAACAAAACAGAATTATAGCTATATATTTCTATAAAATGTGGACTTTTTCCACTCAGTTATATATATGTAAAATGCCTAGTACCTGTAGCTATAGATCTAATTTGATCTATTTTCTAAAGATTTTACACATATATTCACATCCATTAAAAATTTCATACATAGAGGTTCATATCAAAATTTTGGGAAATTTTTTGTTCAGTGCTTATTTTTCTCTTTATTTTTTACTTCTTTACACCTTTCATTTCCTTTTCTACCTTCAGATGCAATTAATTGTGAATTTAATGATTTTATCACATGGTTTTATGATTCTAAGAATTTCCTATTTATAGCCTTTGTTCAAAATTCTATTGAGTTATGCTTTCAGGTCAGTTCAGATTCTATATATTCTTTGTGTCCTATAAATTTTAAGCTGTCATCTGAATTTGTGTATCTGCAAACACATTTTACAAATCTATCATCTATCCACTGACTTTGGTATCTTCTGTCATATTTATATATGTTTAATGTGTCTTTTTTACTATCTGAATTTTCTGTCCTGATTTAAAAATTCTCTCTCATACATAGGCAGTGTGTGTAACTTCTTGGATTTTCTTCTAAGATTCTCATTTATTTCTTTAAAGCAATTTTTTAAGTCTTTAATTCAGCTGGAATTTAAATGTCAACAGTTCTGAATAAACTATCTTTTCCCCCAGTGAAACAGAGTGCCAACATTACTATATATCCAAAATTCATAAACATTACAGCTTATTTTTTCAATTCTCTATTTTGTTCCAACAATCTATTTATCTATTTAAATGCCAAAATAAATTCTACAGTAGCTTATGTCTGGCAAGGCAATATCCTTATCATGATATTTATTTTTCATACTTTTTTAAAGCTATATTTGTTACTTATTTTTCCATAAGACCATCTTTTGGAAAAGGAAATGGCAACCTACTCCAGTATTCTTGCATGGGGAATCCCATAGACAGAAGAACCTGGTGGGCTACAGTCCATGGATTTGCAAGAACTGGACATGACTTAGCAAGTAAACCACCACCACCAAGAACATCTTTTATGAAATTACCAAAAACTCTTCTTACAATTGTACTTGGAATTAATATTATTTTGGAAGCATTGGTGTTTTTATTTACTTAATGTTACCATTTAAAACCATGATATGTCTTTCTAATTGCATGAATACCCTTTTATGTCTCTCAATAGGAACCAATTTTTTCCTGTAAGTTTTCTGCTAAACTTTCCTATTAAGTTCTGATGCCTTTCTTCTTAAATTAATTCCTAAGAACTTTATCATTTTTTTAACCATTAGAAATAGAATATTTTCTTACTTTTATTTCTGGTTACCATTATCACAGAGAAAACCCATTGCTTTTATATAGTTATTATATATCCAGTTATTTTACATAATTTTCCTGTTAGTTCTTATTACAATACTATTCTGTAGATGATGTACTTGTTGATTTTCTAGCTATACAACACTTCACCAGTAAAAAAAAACATTTTCATAACTTCTCCAAAATTTTGCTTTTGTTTTAATTAAAACAATTTTAATATTTGACCATTTAGAATGATATATTTAGTTTTGAGGGTATTTGAGAATAAATGATTATTTCACATTCATTAACTACTTTTTCATTATAATTATCTGGATTTTTAAAATTAATACTAATAATCTCCAATAATTAAAGGTGAATAAAAACTAAATGTTAACTTCTCCACATATATACACATTAGATGGTAAGGTAAAATTAATCATATAACAATTTATTAGCAATCAGAAATCAAAACAGCCACACAATCTATTTCTAAAAATCAATGAAGCTCTAGCTTCTCTTCAACTTTTAAGAAGTCCAAAGAATACCTTGCCTGGAAAGTGCAGCCCTTCACAAATAAAGCAGATATTCTGGAGGATCCACTAATCTAGTCAAATCAGGCAGGCAACACAGGTTCAAATGATTTTATACACGTAGAGGGCTGCCCTGAAGGTGTCAGGTGAAAAACTAGGTTCCAGCCAATAGCCATGTGAATGAACCATCTTGCAAGTGAGTCCTCTGGCCCACTTAAACCTTCAGATTAAGTATTGGGTCCCACCAATGTCCTTACCTTATAAAAGACTCATACAGTAATAAGAAGTAATGAGAGGGTAATGAGTAACAGGAGGGCCATTACCATTCAGCTAAGCTGCTCCAAAATTCCTCACCCACATAAACTACAACATAATATATCTTTGGTACTTTAGTTCATCAAATTTTGGATTATTTTTTACTGCAGCCAAAATCTCTTATGCTTTACACTTAAGGTCAAATGGTTGACCATAAAAATTGTATTCCTTCATACTAAATTAAATTGGAGGAAAATGTTTCATTGCTCCCGTTCAGAAATTGCAAAGTAGGAAAAGGTTGATATGAAAAAAATCCCTTTCTCTTCCTCAGTGTGCATACTTCACATTTTTCTTTGTTACCTTTAAACTATATCCTTGTATGTCAGTCTGTTTTGGACTCCTTTGCTAGTGTTACAGGTGGAAATAAACCATTAATTTGGGAAAAATACCATAACTAACACAATATGTAGGGGGCTTCCCTGTGACCCAGTGGTTAAGGGGGGCATGGGTTCTATCCCTGGTTGGAAAACTAAGATACCACATGGCCTGTGGCACAGTCCAAAAAAAAAAAAATCACATATATATATTTTTTATATCTTTCATCTTACTCTGTTAATTTATGTTGACATCTTTCCTTTTTATACTTGCAGCTTATTTACAGGTAGGACTGCTTATTAATATGGGATCTCTACTATACTTTGGGTACTAACAGTATTCTCCCCTTTCCGGGCAGTTACAAATAAAGCCATTATTTCTCTATTAATACTAATGTTAGCTCAAAACCCCTCATCAAGTGCTCTATTCTACTGCATGCAAGTGTGTGTTCAGTCACTTCAGTCGTATCCAAATCTTTGCAACTCCGTGAACTATAGCCGCCAGGCTTCTCTGTCCATAGGATTCTCCAGGCAAGAATACTGAAGTGAGTCGTCATGCCGCCCTCTACGGGATCTTTCCAATCCAGGGATCGAACCCACGTCTCTTATGTCTCCTGCATTGGCAAGTGGCTTCTTTACCACTAGCGCCACCTGGGAAGCCCATTCCTCTACTACAGCCCTCCATCTCCCTTGCACCTCTTAGGATGAGACTTGTGCTCCATTCTTCCTATTTCCACTCATAGATTCAGTTTCTCCCCTACCACCTCTCAAACACCTCATTCCAATCTGTGTTTTGAGTTACTTGCTGTTTGTTGTGGTCCATTCTCCAGAAAATTCCTCCTATAGAATACCTGGATGACGTATACGTTGTATCCTTTTGTACCTATAAATGTGTTTATTTCATCATGCTAATGGAACTGCATTTTGGCTGCTTACAGAATCCATGGGTGCACTTCTTTTTTCTAAGTAATCTGTAGATGTCATTCTGTGAGTGGCAACTCCTGGTTCTGCACATAAGAAGTCTATTACCAATCTGAATTTTTAAATTAGTCTTCAGCAAACTTGTTCTTTCTACCAGGAGGTCCAGACATTTTTTCTTTATCCTTGGACTTTAGGAGTTTAATAAAACTTGCCTCAGTAAACCTCACTGTCCATTCAGGTCTTTCTTCAGTTGAGGAAATTTTTCTTCTTCTTTTTTGTTTAATTATTGCTTTTCTGCACAATCTTCTTGTTGTCCCTTCTGGAACTCTTATTATTTGCATGTTATGTCTCCTGTGACTCTTTTTAAAGAGTCATCTTTTTCTCATCTTTTTCTCTTGAATTCTATCTCTTTGTAGTTTGACTAAGTAGTCTCAGAAAACTTCCTCCACTTGATCTTCCCAACATCTATTTTAAATCTCTGTAAGGACTAGCTCTCTTTCAATTTATCCACTGATATTTTACTTAAAATATTATGTCACTTAGTTGCCAGAATCACTTCTCTGCAGCAACAAAACTTATCTTTTTTAAATTTTATTATTCAAGTTGCATATAGATCACCCACCAGCTCTTGGAAGGGCAGGGGTTGCCTCTCCTGATGGGCTTGTTCTTTCTCTCTCTGGGCAGTGGGAACCGTCCAGTGTGTATTTTTTCTGTCTGCTCATTTGGGACCAGCCACTGGCCTATCCTAAGTGGCACAGTGGACTCTACTCCCATGCGAGTAGATGTGGTCAGCAGATTTTCTGACTCCCAGGTAATTACATGAGGAAACTTAGCTGTTCCTTAGTCTCTTGAAACCTTTCAATCATGGGAGTTGGGTGGACTCAGCTCATAGGTTCAGTTTTTCCTCTGTGATCATAAATAATAGACCAACACTGACCCAGCCTCCCAGGATCTAGATCTGGTTCAGACTCACCACAGTGCTTATCTGTTTTGCACCCAGGCTCTTTTATGTCCAAAGCATAGAAACTCCTGCAAAAACACTCTCATTCACATCCTCCATGCTTTAACTGCCTTGTAGCCCCAACAGCCATTTGGCTACAAGGAGAAAGAATCAAATCTGAATTTGGGAATGACAATGATAAGGATGTTTTAGCAATCACATTTTGAAAATCCTTTTCTGTCTTTAGAATTTATTTCTTAACTAAGAGGTGATGCCAATTTGTGTCTAACACATGGTGTTAGACAACATCCCAATCCCCAAGCATCTATTTACATCCTCCTATTTACATGCAAGCAGAGCGTTTTTGAATGTTGCCTATAATTAGGATATTTCTGATACAAACCATATTGCAAGGACAGATGATAGCTGTTGTTGATGTACAGGAAGATCAGCAAAAAATATTTCAATTTTCCTGGTTCTCAGTTTTGAAGCAAGCAGAAAGTATAACAAAGGAATAAGGCAGAGGAAGAGGCCAGTAGCACTTTAATTACCTCTTTAAGAACATAGCTTAAGCACTGTGGTAGTTAATTTCTTAAAAAGGCACCCCTCCCACCCACATTTGATCACCTCCCAGTATTAACTGGTGCAGCCACCCCTTGCCTATTAAAGCCTGGGTGGCTCTGGGACTCAATTGTAAGCAACAGATTACATCCAAAATGACACCGTGTCACTTTCAAGACTAGATCAGAAGAGGCCTTCCACTTTCCACTTTGGTCTCTTGGAATGCCCACTCTGGGAAAAGTCAGCCATAATATCTCAGAGAAATTCACTACTCTGAGACCACCACAATGTGAGGCAGCCTAAGCTAACCTCCTTGTGGAGGAGTAGATTTGCCTAAGTAGCTCTAGTTGTTTCAACCATCGCAGCCCAGGCAAAGATAAGTCAGTGAAAACCTTGAACATTCTAGCCCTGCTGGAGAAACACTGAGGACCCCAGATGATGGCCAGAATCAAAGTCCAAAACAGATGGCTCCAGTGAAACCAGATGAGCCAAACCCAGCTATTTCAGCCAACCTTAGGCTCTAGTCATCACAGAGCAGACACAGGTCATCCTTGCTGCGTCCTGTCCAAATTTCCAACCCCAAAACTTACGAACTTAATAAAAATGCTGTTTTACATTCCAAAGATTTTTTTTTTTAATTAGAGCTTAGTTGGTTTACAGTGTTGTGTTAGCTTATGCTGCATAGCAAAGTGAATTAGCTATTTGTATACATATATGTCCTCTTCATCGCCACAGAGCATTGAGTAGGATTTCTCTATGCTATTAATATAGAGTAGGTTCTCACTAGTTACCTATTTTATACATAGTATCTATAATGTATAGGTGTCAATTCCAATCTCCCAATTCATCCCCTTTTCCTTTCTCCCCCTTGGTGTCCATACACTTGTTCTCTACATCTGTGTCTCTATTTCTGCTGTTGCAAATAGATTCATCTGTACAAGTTTTCTAGATTCCATATGTATGTGTTACTATATGACGTTTGTGTTTCTCTTTCTGACTTACTTCACTCTATAAGACAGTCCCTAGGTCCACCCATGTCTCAGCAAATGGCACAATCTCATTGCTTTTTATGGTTGAGTAATATTCCATTGTATATATGTGCCACATCTTCTTTATCCATTCCTCTGTTGATATGCCACTAAGTTTTTGGATGGTTTGCCACACAGCAATAACTGGGAAAAGTGTGCAGTAACAATGGGCTTGCTGTTACCCACTCTGTCATGCACAGCATTGGATAATCATTAGCCTCTCCAAGCAGGGGTACCTCCAATTAATGGGCTAGGCTATATGCTTTCTGAAGGCAGACTGCCTTCCATGACAGTGAGGAAGGAAGGAGGTGAGATACACATATCCTCTTTCCCTCCAAATTCATCAATCAGATAACTCACTCCACTACTAGGGGAGAAATAAAGGAAATGATGAGGGAGGCTAAGACATCAGGAATTATTAGTAGAACGTTTCTTCAGAGAGGAAATAATTCCCCTTTGGGATCTGGGATCAAGGGTCCCAGATACACAAAGGGAAAGGATTCTGGACCAGAAAGATGTATTCAGCAAATATAGGAGGGGTGGTTGTGAATACGGTCGTGCTTTCTACAAGACCTATACTTGGATATATGCACTTCAAGAAACAGAGCTCTGTAAGTTGAAAAACCTACCTATAGAAATTTGAAATTATATTATTTTGGTAGAGCAGCCATAACGAAAATCACAGACAGGATGGAGTACCAACAGAAACTTCTTTTCTCACAGTCCTAGAGGCTTGGAGAAAGGTCTGATTTTCCCCGAGACCTCTCTCTCTGGCTTGCAGATGGCTGCCTTCTACCTTCCTATTCCTCAAGTCTCTTTGTCTGTCCTCTTCCTGTAAGGACACTAGTCCTTGGATTAGGCCTCATTTTAACTTAATTACCTCCGTAAAGACTCTGTCTCTAATACAAGCCAGAAGATGGGCTTACTTGACCATCAGGATCTTGCTTATACACTTGGATTAAATCTCTCATGTAAAGTGACTGTTTTTCTGCCTGGTTCTTAAGTCTTGCTTTCATGATAACATTATACTTGAGAGCAAATGATACTGAACAGTGAGGGTTGATACTGAGAAGGGCCTGGTGGGGTTCCTGGGCACAAAGCCTTTCTGTATTCTGCATTTCTTTGATTACAGGAAATAGCCTTCATTCAGCCTCCATGACCTTCCCTGAGTTCCAATGGGTAGATTCAAGCAGTTGCTAACTAGAGAAGGGAGGGGATATGAGATCAGGGAGAAACAGTCAAGAGCAGCCTTGGGGCAAGGTCCTTGTTTCCCACCAATGTAAACACACGACAATACCTTTGACCTATTTTGCAGATACTGAAAACCCCTCCAGGTGGGAGACGTTAATGATTAAAAATGGCATGTTGCCACAAGCAGGTAGACCCCAGAGCAGTTGGACCTGAAGGCTGACGATGCTGGCTCCTACTTACTCACCACCAACCCATCAGAAGAATGTCCACAAGCTGGTCATGCCCTCTTTGAACCATTACTATAAAAACTCTCACTATCCTCTCCAAGTTGGGACACACAGTTTTTTTTGAGGCAGGGGTCCACTGTGTCCCCCTTTGCCTAGCAAAGTAATAAAGGTTCCCTGGTGGCTCAGATGGTAAAGCATCTGCCTGCAATGTGGGAGACCCGGGTTTGATCCCTGGGTTGGGACGATCACCTGGAGAAGGAAATGGCAACCCACTCCAGTGCCCTTGCCTGGAAAATCCCATGGACAGAGGAGCCTGGTAGACTACAGTCCATGGGGTCGCAAAGCGTCAGATACGACTGAGCGACTTCACTTTTTCCCCTACTTCACCCAAAACTCCACCTTTGAGATTTGGTTCAGCACCAATGTACAGAGAAGCTGAGCTTTCATCATCACAAGTGAGCAATAAAATAGAGTATTTGGCTGAGGAAATATCTAAGGAAAATATGAAGGAGCAGACTGTTTTGCTCTTGACTGCTTATAGTAAAATGGGGGAAGAGAGAGGTGGTTTAAAGATGGAATTGTAAAAAATAAATAAATAAATAAATAATAAAAAAATAAAGATGGAATTGTTCATCAGAAAGGAACAGAAGCGTAAAGGTACAGAACATTCTCAGCCCGTCCACATTGTAAAACTGAGACGGCCTATTGAGAAACAACTTTCACAGTGTGGCCAGACCACCATCTGATAAGGCAGAAAGCCTTATCAGAAGCCAGGAGCTATGGTTCAATGGAAGAATGACCCCTGCTTCTCCCCAAGGTGATCCAAAGCTCATGAAAACAATTTCAAAAGAAGGGCCACCAGTGCCCACGGGGCCTCTATGCTCTTTGGTCTGTGTTAAATAAAATTAATATTTTATGGCAAGATAATACAAAGTTAAACATAAAGAATTTTCTCTGTCCTTTTGTCTTCCTCTCTCCCCTCTACCATGCATTGCATATCTGTCCTATGCATCGACCAAACACCCCCATCAGCAGAAATACCTGCTCAACCATAAACCATGATCATTCTTCTAGTACCAACAAGACAATTCCTTAAAGTATAACATTCCTTCTTGATCTTGTAAGGGGCCATAAGGATGGCTAGAACTGGATTGTGGAAACTGTCAATACCACATAATTTAACGTCCAGTGTCAGACTTTATTTTTTGGGGCTCCAAAATCACTGCAGATGCTGACTGCAGCCAGGAAATTAAAAGACTCTTACTCCTTGGAAGAAAAGTTATGACCAACCTAGATAGCATATTCAAAAGCAAAGACATTACTTTGCTGACTAAGGTCTGTCTAGTCAAGGCTATGGTTTTTCCAGTAGTCATGTATGGATGTGAGAGTTGGACTGTGAAGAAGGCTGAGCGCCGAAGAATTGATGCTTTTGAACTGTGGTGTTGAAGAAGACTCTTGAGAGTCCCTTGGACTGCAAGGAGAGCCAACCAGTCCATTCTGAAGGAGATCAGTCCTGGGTATTCTTTGGAAGGACTGATGCTGAGGCTGAAACTCCAATACTTTGGCCACCTCATGCAAAGAATTGACTCATTGGAAAAGACTCTGATGCTGGGAGGGATTGGGGGCAGGAGGAGAAGGGGATGACAGAGGATGAGATGGCTGGATGGCATCACGGACTCGATGGACATGAAGCTGAGTGAATTCCGGGAGTTAGTGATGGACAGGGAGGCCTGGTGTGCTGTGATTCATGGGGTCGCAAAGAGTCGGACACAACTGAGCGACTGAACTGAACTGAACTGAACTGAGCCCTCTGTTTCAAAATTTATATAACTTTTATATAATTTATATATACTATATAAATAAAATGTATATAAACGTATATAACTGCTCTGGCTTCTAATGGGCAAAACAGTTCTCAGATTTCTGGGTCTTCTTCTCCACTGGCACAGAGTGTAGTCACCTGGGAAGCAGGGGACGTGGCTACCTCAACCTAGATTTGCAAGGAAAAGAGTGTCTCAGAGCCACAGGTGTGCCATCCAGGCACAAAAACATGTAGGAGTGGGGCTACCACAGAGAACACCCCACAAGAGTGGCACCCATTAGAACCTGGGGACAAGGTCATCCCCCAGGCCCCACGACAGTAGAACCATCAGCAGGCAATTCCAGTCCAGGAAAGCCACAGGCACAGGACTGAAACCAGAGGGAAGGGAGCAGAGATACACAACCATTAAAAGAATGATATAGCTTTGATGATATGACATAACTGGTCAGAACCCATTAGGCGCAAGATGGCGGAAAATTCAACTTTCAGTGAACCCTAGGTCTCATTATATGCTCATTGTAATACATCAGCATATGTTAAATAACACAGCCACAGGTGCCATGACAGTTCCAAGGCCAACCATAAAAGGCCAAAAAAGTGGGCAGTGGCCCAATTCCTGAAAATCCCTGCCCCTTTGCCAAAGTAGTTGAAATAAAACCCCCACTCATTAGCCTATGAAATTACCTAGCTCATAAATACCAACCACTGCATATTTTGGGACCTCTCACCATCTGAGATGGTCCACCCTCTATCTGTGGAGTGTGCTTCTCCTAGGACCACTCTTGCCTTTTCAGATGAACTGCATTCTATTCATGGAATATGTATCTTTCTTAATAAATCTACTTCTTACTTACCACTTCATCTCTCACTGCATTCTTTTTGCACTAAGGCAAAAAGAACCTGAACTAGGTCCTAAGACCAGGTGTGTGACTTAAAAGGTAGTGGGGTTCAAGTCCCAACTTGTGCTGTGCAGTTTCAGGACTACATCCAACCTGTGAGAGCTATGGTGGGGTTCGTGTCAGCAAAGTCAAGGGTATGGGGCCTCCCAAAGCTGGGAGGGCAGGGCAACCTGGAGGCTTAAGGGCTGAAGACCTGCAGAGCAAAGCTGGGGACCCACACTTCAGTCTAGAAGGTGGGACCTCTGCCCCAGCACAGCTGGTGAGCAGGACAAAAAAATCAAAGAAGATTCTTACATCTTAAGGTTTCCGATTTGCTCAGGATCTGTAACTCCTCTCTTCTTGCCTTTTAGAATGGGGATATCTGGCCTGTGCCTGTCCCACCATTGTACTTTGGAAGTACAAAACTTGATTTCAAGGCTCACAGCTGAAGGGGAACTCAGGATGAATCCACCTGGAGTCTGACCCATACCTGATTTTGATATTTACATGACACCAAAATTTAGAGTTGATGCTGGAAGGTTAAGACTTTTGAGGCTATTGAATGTATTTTGCACCGCCATCTTGCGCCTAATGGGTTCTGACCAGTTATATCATATCATATACATTTGGGGGAGACAGGGATGGGATACAATGAACTGAATGTTTGCCTTCCCAAAATCCATATGTTGAAATCCTAATCTCCAAGGTGATGGCATTAGAAGGTGGGCCCAGTGATTAGGTCATGAGGGCAGAGCTCTCATGAATGGCCTTATAAAGTGACTCCAGAGGGTGGGACGAATAAAGAGAGTAGCATAGAAATATATACACTACCATATGTAAAACAGATAGCCAATGGGAATTTGCTGTATGACACAGGGGCTCTATAACAACCTAGAGGGGTGGAATGGGGTGAGAGGCGGGAGGGAGGCTCAAGAGAGAGGGGACACATGTATATACCCATGGCTGACTCATGTAGATGTATGGGATGTATGGCAGAAAACAACACAGTATTGTAAGGCAATTATCCTTCAATTAAAAATAAATAAATTAAAAAATGAGAGACTCCAGAGAGATCCCTCAGTCCTTATGCCATGTGAGGTTCCAAAAAAAAATGGCTGTCTAGGAAGCAGGCCTTCACCAGACACCAGATCTGCCAGTACCTCGATTTTCGACCTCTCAGCCTCCAGAATTGTTTGAAATAAATTCCGTTTATAAGCCACCCAGTTTATGGGATATCTGTGATGGTAGGCCAAACTGACAATCCCAGTTTCAAGATTTTAAGAAATGCATTTAATAAATTTTATTTTTTAGAGCAGTTTTAGTTTCATAGCGAAACTGAGCAGAAAGTACAAAGGTCCCATTTACTCACACCCAATACGTTGTATCCTTTAATCTGTCTTTTGTTCTTTTATTATATATATAAAAAAAAAACTACTGATATCTGCAAAAACTATCATTTAGATAGTTGGTAGTCATTGGGGGCTGGGATTCCAGAAGGTAGGAGTGATGATCTTGGAGAAAGATGGGATGAGTTAGTATTTGGCCTCAACTGTACCCTCACTTTGGAGTTGCCTAGCCTGGTATTTGGGTCCAACACCAGAGATTCACTGGTCTGGAATGCTGAGTTAGAAAGAATCCAGATGATCCTAAGTGTGTCAAGATTTATAACCAAGAAGACAAAGCCATGTTCAACCAAAGTGGGGACAATTAGACACAGTTAAAAAGTCTTTCTTTCATCCAGACTGAGGTTTTTCCTTTCACTTAGAGCTCAACAAGGTTAGTATGTGTAAAAGTGGAAATGGAGGCACCAGTCAGTCCTCACGCCTGGGGCTATGGGATATCAGATCAAATCGCTCCTCTTGCCCTGGCCTTTGTCACAGCCTCATAACCGTAAGCTATCTTTTTATCTCTCAGAAATAGCCAGTCCACTTTTACTTTCAATTCTCAAAGCTAATTTCTTCAAATAGAGTTTTGATTTTCCATTTCATCCTAAAAATGCTTTACCTGAACCAAGGGATGGCTGAGGTTTCAGCAATTCTCTTTGCAGCCTTGCAGTTGTGAATAAGCTAGTTATTGCCTGTCTCACTGACATCTGCCTCTTTTCAGTTTTCCATTTAGAAATAGAGGCAGGTGTTGAAGAAATTGGAAAGAGGACAGTCCAGACACCCTTTCCTTGAAATCTCCACTTGTGTCTACAATCCTCTGGATTTCTAAACCGTCATGAATAATCCCCAGAGGCACAATTGAAAACGGATCTTGTTTTATTCTTCTGAGAACTTTCATCCCTCCCCCCTCCTGCCAATCCAGATCTTCCCAGTTTGGTTATACCCATGTTGCTGTTGGCAGTACAGGAGTCACGGATCTGAGCTCCATCACCTTCAGGTTTCTCTGAAACTGGCTGGGAAGAAAGCATAGCTCAGCTGGTAAAGAATCTGGCTGCAATACAGGAGACCTGGGTTGGATCCCTGGCTATCCCTGGAGAAGGGAAAGGCCACCCACTCCAGTATTCTGGCCTGGAGAATCCCATGGACTCTATAGTCCATGGGGTCACAAAGAGTCAGACACAATTGAGTGGCTTTCACTTTGCAGGATGTGCACAGGCCCCTTCCCTTGCTTTTTTTGTCAGCAGAAATAGTCCACTCCCCATTGCAGAGTCTGTCTGGCAAGGCGGATGAGATGAGGGCCTCTGGGCTTCCCATTTTCCAGTCCCATGTCACCTGTTTCAAGTCCAAGTTCAGATGTGCTCTATCTGACACCTGCCAAGTCAGGGACTAGCCCTGGGGAAGAAAGACAAGATCAGAGGCGCCCTTCCTAACAGCTGTCTTGCACCAGCCCTCACTGTTGCCTTCAAGGATTCAGAGCCTCCTTCACAGCGTCTGGAGGCACACCTCATCTAGCACACTGCAAAGAATGTAGCAAGGGGCCAGGGCTTCTCAAAACTCCAAAACCCCCACAGTTTTCTGATCTTGAGAAGCTTTTTCCATCTCTCCCTGGGTCTTTTCTTTTTTTAAAATTGAAGTATAGTTGATGTATAATATTATATAAGTTACAGGTGTACAATAGAAGGCCATACTCCATTTACAGTCATTATAAATATTGGATACATTCCCTAAGTTCTATAATATACCCTTGTAGCTTGTACCTCTTAATTCCCTACCCCTATATTGCCCCTCCCCCTTTCCCTCTCCCTGCTGGGAACCACTGGTTTGTTCTCAGTATCTGTGAATCTGTTTCTTTTTGTCATATCTGCTGGTCTGTTGTGTTTTTAGACTCCACATATAAGTGATATTATCCAGTATTTGTCTTTCTCTCTCTGACTTATGTCACTGAACATACACCCTCCAAGTTCAGCCTCCTTCCTTGCTCCTTCAATGAGCCTCCACATCCCTAATAAAAGAATGTAAGAGTGAGAAGGGAATTGTTTCCAGGGTCTGGAAAACTCTGTTTCTTGGGCCAAGGCCAAAGCCTCTGTTAGAATCGGAAAGTCTGTCTGCGTTCTTAGGCTAGGAAAGGGGAAAAGTACTTCTCGTTCACTTCAAGAGAACAAATAACATATCATATCATCCTGCCTTAAAAACTAACATTAGGGGAAAACAAGTATTGTATATATTAACACATACATGTGGAATCTAGAAAAATAGTACAGATGGTCTTATTCACAAGGAAGAAGTAGACACACAGACATAGAGAATGAACACACGGATACCGAGGGGGGAAGGAGAGGATAGGATGAATCTGGAGACTGGATTTGACATATATACACTACTATGCCTCAAACAGACAACTAGTGGGAACCTACTTTATAGCACAGGGAACGCCACTCAATGCTCTGTGGTGATCTACATGGGAAGGAAATCTAAAAAAGAGGGGATATATGGATATGTATGTCTGATTCACTTTGCTCTATAGCAGAAACTAACACAAGATTGTAAAGCAATAAAAAGTAAAGTATTTAAATTAAAAATCAAATTAAAATTAAATTTAAAAATATTAAATTAAGCTAAATTAAAAAATTAATCTTCAAAAACCTCACATTAACCTTTACTTCATGCCACAGACCTATCTTGTCCAGCATCTAGAAGGTGATTACTTTTTGCACCCTCAAAGCCCTTATATTTTGAGTTATTCAATTAATTACTTTTACATTATCTAGTCACATATTTGAGTCTCATTTTCCTCACTGAGATATTAAGTCCCTTAAATATCAAGAGAATAGTATTTGCTTCATTCTGCCTTCTGTGTAGAAAATCAGCAATGTTGATTTCTCCTTATATCAGGGGAAATAAAGGCCTCCTGAAATAAAGACCAGATCCTTAACCCATTTCTCAGCTAGCTGTACATCTTTTGGATTATTGTATCATCCAAAGATAAAAGATACTCTCCATCTATCTCTCACTTGTTCCTCCTTTCCTCCAAAATAATGAGATGGACTCTCTTTTTGCCTTGATGAATAAGAATTTAGGCCTAAACATAATTCAATTAAAGAAAATGAACATCTCTCATATCCAAATGTTACAGTCAATCATACCTGTAAAAATGCATGTGGACAAATAAGCTTTCTCAGAACTTATCGTGTGAATTGGATGAATCCCATAGTCTTTACATGACCCAGACTATTACATGTTCAAACTTGTCTGTAAATTTGCTAAACCAAATTGTGTCTCTTCAAGCAGGAATCCTTTCCTTGTTAGGATTCCATAAATAGCACCTCTTCCTCTCTATTTCTCTACCTCATCTATGAAGAATCAAATGTTGAGTGTGCTGTGGCATGGAAGCTTATGAAACTTCCCGTCTCTTTTCAAATATTGGATTGTGGGTAAAGTTATGGTTTTAGGTGATGGGTCAATAAAATTCTGTCTCAATTCCAGCTATAAGATCTGGGGTCAATTCCAGCTATAAGACCTGGGGTTGCTGTTATCCCCCCCAAAGCATCTATTATAATACAATAATTTTTACACTAATTAAAACTGTTGCAAAAAGAACATTATCAAGTGAGCATTTGAATCATACAGCCAATTTTCAATGAAAATTCATGTGGCATAACCAAGCTTTGATTCATATCTTCAATTGCCTTCCCCTCCATCCTCTACTTGAACGTCCCACATAAAATAACATGAAATTACTTCACTTTTGCTAAATTTTGTATTGAGATGTTACCATTCCATCTGGAACCAATCAAATATTTTAAAATTAGGGGGATAGACAAGACGTGATGTTTAGTAGTAAAACTATCTCTATAAATGAAATAATGTGTTTTGGGGCATGTTCCACTTTACCGCACCCACTCCACACCTTATTAGTGCAACTACCTCCACATTGCTTCAGCAAATTGGGTGCCATCAGGTGATTTATCAGTCAATTTAGAAAAGTGGCAAGGCTCTAAGTCGGCTAACAGGGCAGTTCTTCACTCTCTCCCATCTCACTGGCTGCAGCAGGACAAGATAAAAAAAAGCAACTTAGATGAGTGTCTCAGAAATACTGACATCGATGCTATAGACTCTTTGAATTTCCTGTAGACTGACCGTTTTCCCCAACAGAGTAGACCCCCATCTTGGTTGCTCCACCGCTAGGGTTGTCTAGTCCCCACAGCTCCCATACTTAGTGCTTTGTTGACAGTGTGCAGTCAGTTTAGTTATCAATTTTCAGCTCCCTCATCTGGATTTCTTCCCTGGCATGTGCAGGCCACAGGAACAGAGGACAACTTCTGCCCTTTTCCTGCCTGGGGGCGGCATGCCACTCTGTCACCACTCCTGCTGCTCACTCCTGTCTCAGCCTCAGCAAATACAACCGACTGCAGCTCAGCAAACTCCAGCGGGAAAAAAAAAGATAGAGAGAGGGAGAGAGAATGGTCTCCTACTCTTCAAAACTTCTTGGAAAGATCTGCCAAGGAAATGCAGCAAACCCCTTTTAATTTCCACTGAGGCGGGGAAAAAAAAAGAAAAGAGAAAGCAAAAGAAATCTCTGCCCCTCTGAGCTAAAGTCACATTAGGAATGATATCCTTTTGATTTTACCTTCTTAGGGTCTGCATTTTTATTCTTGATGGTGAGCATCTTTTAAAGCAATGATTACCTTTATGGAAAAGGGTAACAGGCAACATAGAGAAAGGTTTAACAGGTCATATAGGGATGATTTCCATTAATATTTCAGATATTATCAGCCTCTTAATTAACATTCATCAGACCTTTCTCTTTGTTGACTTTATTTTTATATTTATTTGGCTGCACTGGGTCTTAGTTGCAGCATGTGGGATCTAGTTCCCTGACCAGAGATCAAACCTGGCCCCTTGCATTGGGAGCACACAGTGTTAGCCATGGAACCAACAGGGAAGTCCCTTGACTTTATTTTTATACTATAATATTTGGAGTTTTAAGATAACCTGTGAGAGATAGAAGGCCATGTAGAAAAATCAGATGTTAGGGGTCAGGCAGATCAAACTGTCTTTAACTAGTTGTACAAAAAAAAGCAGGTTAGTCTGTTTCACAAACTATTATCCCTGTTTTACTGGATAATAATAATAAAAAAAAATGTACCTCCTTAGGTTATAAAAATTCAATTAAGTTATTTTAATCACTAAACCTGTAAGGACTTAATAGTTTCAATATTTTTGTATTTTAAGCATTCATTTCAAATATTGATTCAGTTCAGTTCAGTAGCTCAGTCGTGTCCGACTCTTTGCGACCCCATAATTTTAAAAGTCTATTCAGTTGATCATTTTAAAACTTTCACTCTAAATTATCAGTTCTAATCTATAGGTTTCAGTTCACTTCAGTTCAGTCCCTCAGTCATCTCCAACTCTTTGCGACCTCATGGACTACAGCAAACCTGCTTCCCTGACCATCATCAACTCCCAGAGCTTACTCAAACTCATGTCATTGCATCAGTGATGCCATTCAACCATCTCATCTTCTGTCAGCCTCTTATCCTCCTGCCTTCAATCTTTCCCAGCATAAGGGCCTTTTCAAATGAGTCAGTTATTTGCATCAGGTGGCCAAAGTATTGGAGTTTCAGCTTCACCATCAGTCCTTCCAATGAATATTCAGGATCGATTTCCTTTAGGATGGACTCGTTGGATCTCCCTGCCATCCAAGGGACTCTCAATAGTCTTCTCCAACAGTTCAAAAGCATCAATTCTTTCTTTCTAGTTCAACTCTCACATCCATACATGACCACTGGAAAAACCATAGCCTTGACTAGATGGACTGTTGCCGGCAAAGTAATGTCTCTGTTTTTTAATATGCTGTCTAGGTTGGTCATAGTTTTTCTTCCAAGGAGCAAGCATCTTTTAATTTCATGGCTGCAGTCACCATCTGCAGTGATTTTGGAGCCCCAAAAATAGTCTCTCACTGTTTCCATTGTTTCCCCATCTATTTGCCATGAAGTGATGGGATGGGATGCCATGATTTTAGTTTTCTGAATGTTGAGCTTTAAGCCAAATTTTTCACTTTCCTCTTTCACTTTCATCAAGAGGTTCTTTAGTTCTTCTTCTCTTTCTGCCATAAGGGTGGTGTCATCTGCATATCTGAGGTTATTGATATTTCTCCCAGGAATCTTGATTCCAGCATGTGCTTCATCCAGCCCAGCGTTTCTCAAGATGTACTCTGCATATAAGTTAAATAAGCAGGGTGACAATATACAGCCTTGACGTACTCCTTTCCCAGTTTGGAACCAGTTCTAACTGTTGCTTCTTGACCTGCTTACAAATTTCTCAGGAGGCAGGTCAGGTGGTGTGATATTCCCACCTCTGTAAGAATTTTCCACAGTTTTTTGTGATCCACACAGTCAAAGGCTTTGGTATAGTCAATAAAGCAGAAATAGATGTTTTTATGGAACTCTCTTGCTTTTTCCATGATCCAGTGGATGTTGGCAATTTGATCTCTGGCTCCTTTGCCCTTTCTAAAACCAGTTTGAACATCTGGAAGTTCACAGTTCCCATACTATTGAAGCCTGGCGTGGAGAATTTTGAGCGTTACTTTTCTAGCCTGTGAAATGAGTGCAATTGTGCAGAAGGTTGAGCATTCTTTGGCATTGCCTTTCTTTGGGATTGGAATGAAAACTGACCTTTTCCAATCCTGTGGACACTGCTCAGTTCTCCAGATTTTCTGGCATATTGAGTGCAGCACTTTCACAACATAATCTTTTAGGATTTGAAATAGTTCCACTGGAATTCCATCACCTGCACTAGCTTTGTTCAGAGTGTTGCTTCCTAAGGCCCACTTGACTTCACACTCCAGGATGTCTGGCTCTAGTCCAGTAATCACACCATTGTGGTGATCTGCGTCATGAAAATCTTTTTTGTATAGTTCTTCTGTGTATTCTTGCTACCTCTTAATATCTTCTGCTTCTGTTAAGTCCATACCATTTCTGTCCTTTATTGTGCCCATCTTTGCATGAAATGTTCCTTTGGTATCTCTAATTTTCTTGAAGAGATCTCTAGTCTTTCCCATTCTACTGTTTCCCTCTATTTCTTTGCCTTGATCACTGAGGAAGACTTTCTCCTTGCTATTCTTTGGAACTATGAATTCAAATGGGTATCTCTTTCCTTTTCTCCTTTACCTTTTGCATCTTATCTTTTCTCAGCTCTTTGTAAGGCCTCATCAGACAACCATTTTGCCTTTTTGCATTTCCTTTTCTTGGGAATGGTCTTGATCACTGCCATCTGTATAATGTCATGAACTGCTGTCCATAGTTCTTCAGGCACACTGTCTAAATAAAGACAGAGTTTTTATCAATCTATAGGTTTATTGAGCACTAAAATGTCACTGTCCACGTGCCAGCAAAGCTGTGGGAAACTGTCAGTCTCATACAAAGCTCACTGAAGGGTATTTGTCAGAAAGAAGTAAAATCCTTAAATTATGTACTTTAACCTAATAGTTGCACTTCTAAAAATGCATCCCATGAAAATAACTGGTTGTGTGCAAAGATGTATGTACAAATACTTTTTATCATAGCCCTTATACATCTAATTATCAGGAAAAACAGGGAATTGATTCAATGATTGAATATACATACAGAGAATACTGGGACTTCCCTAGTGGCTCAGCTGTAAAGAATCCGACTGCAATGCAGGAGACGTGGGTTTGATCTCTGAGTTGGGAAGTCTATTACTTTAATATATTTACGGGAAGGATGGTGTTTTCTCCATGCTTGCAGATCAACTGCTGCTTCAGTTGTCTAAATACCATTCAGTCAGGCGAGCAGCAGAATTCTGAGTTATAGGGTAGAACCAGAGATCCCATGGTTACGTACCCATAGTCACACCTACTTTCCCATACAGCTGGTCCCTTGGTCTGGGCAATCTCAGGCACTGCATGGAAGCCCCCCAGAGTGTTGCGAGTTAGGATAACCACATGATCAGGGCATTGGTCATTAGCAGCCAGCACTCACAGCAGCTGGAGGATAGAGGCAATGATCCAATAGAAGAGCTCTGGGCAGGAAACCAAAATGTTTACTGTAGCATGGATGACTTCTCTAACCAGAAAAATAGCAATAAAGTTAAAGAAAGCTTTTATATTCAGCTGTGTGTTTTAAAATGCTGCACTTACAATTTAAATCCAAGTACACATGAATTTACATTCTCATCTTTCACAGAGGGAATCAATGCATGTGTGCCAAGTCGCTCCAGGCATGTCTTCAAGACCCTATGGACCGTAGCCTCCCAGGCTCCTCTGACCATGGAATTTTCTAGGCAAGAACACTGCAACAGGTTGTCTTTTCCTCTTCCAGGGGATCTTCCTGACCCAAGGATCGAACCTGCTTCTCTTATGTCTCCTGCATTGGCAGGAGGGTTTTTTTTACCATTAATGCTACCTGAGAAGCCCAAGGGCATCAATACGTAGCATCTAAATTTGATGTCAAGAAGTAGAATTATAACATATTATTTTTAAAAATTGAAATTAGATCTTAAAAATAAACACTCAGATTAGTAGCAGAAAATACAATTCCACACAGTTTAAGAGAATTAAGACAGACATCATAAAAGTTGACAGTATTTTTCCTTGTGGAAATTTAACAACATAGAGCTTTCAAGAAGAACATTACAGATACAGAAAAACTTCAGTTTAATGTTTAAAGACCATGCTTCAATCAGCAAGATAAACATTTTTTGTACCTTATCTGTGTCTCTTATTGAGATTGCCTCTAAAAGAAATATGAAACACCTGTTTGAAATAATGAATTAACAGGTATGTCAGTGGCTGTTCAACAACTGGTTAAGGAACCAAATGCCTATGTTTTCATCTGGCAAAGCCACCACTGACCAAATTAAAGTTAAATTATCTTGAAGTGAAGTGAAGTCGCTCAGTCGTGTCCGACTGTTTGCGACCCCATGGACTGTAGCCTACCAGGCTCCTCTATCCATGGGATTTTCCAGGCAATAGTCCTGGAGTGGATTGCCATTTCCTTGGCCTTCCTCATTTCCTCAAAGAAGACTTTAATCTATTGGGAATGCCATAGGAATACTATTCTGTGCCAGAAGGGAGAGAAATTCATACTTATTCCCTCCAGTTCTGCTTTGTTTTTCCTGCTAACCCTTTATCACATTACTGAAGCACATGAAGAGTAAATTTTAAAAGGCCTTGATTAGAGATGAAGAAGATGATTAAGTTGGCATTGTAAATTTTAAAAGCTGCAATGAATCATGAATCACAGAGCCCCTTTCTCATCCTGTATTGGTTCATATATTCATCTGACCAGTGTTAATTGATCACCTCTTATGTGGCCAGGACTGAAATGCACAATACAGCAAGTCTCCGAATGGCTCCTATATTACTAGAGTTAAGGGGTCTGAGGCAGGAGTGTGGCTTGGTTGGTTTATGGCTGCACCCCAATGGAAGCATGTTGGAATATTTTTAATTTGTTGGTGTCCCTCGCTCATCTGTATAAATCAGTACTGAGGGTGCATCCCCAGATGATACTGATAATACGAAAAGATTTCTGTTTCCAACTCCTGTGGTCTTAATAGGCTGGTTAAATTCCTGAGGGTTTAAGCTGAAAGAAACTCAGGACTAAATGTGTTTGTTTATGTGCATCAGATAAAACAGCTGTTTCTCCCAGTCTTGACAGACTGGTTCTGTGTAGATGAACCTCTTCAATCGGCCCAGCCAAGCTCCTGATTGTGTCTCAAACCTCTATGAATGCCTAAGCTGTCTTTGTTGTTTTTAGTGACTCCCAGTAGTTGAGAGTGTGACAAGGCTCTTTAGTATCCCAAAGGGGAGGATCTCATTCATCCCTAGAGGCAGGCTGGTGGGAAGCCAGACTCTCAAGCAGTAGCTGGGAAAGCATGGATAGGGTCATGCCCCTTACAGAGAGAAAATGGGAGATACTGGGAGGGCTTCCCAGGCGGCGCTAGTGGTAAAGAGCTCTCCTCCCAGTACAGGAGATGAAAGAGAGGTGGGTTCGAATCCTGAGTCAGCAAGATCCCCTGGAGCAGGACATGTAAACCCACTCTAGTATTCCTACCTGGAGAATCCCATGGACAGAGGAGCCTGGCTGACTATAGTCCATGGCGTCACAAAGAGTCAGACACGACTGAAGCGATTTAGCATGCACACACATGCATGGGCTTCTTGGAATACCACCATAGATGCAGGTTTTTAATTTTCTTTTATTTTATTTTTTGACTTAGCACATTCATTTTTATTGAGATATAATTCACTTAACAAAAATTTACCATTTGAAAACACACACTTGAGTAGTTTTTATTGTACAGCTGTCACTTCTAATTCTAGAACATTTCCATCACTCCCCCCCACCAAAGAAATCCCATTCCTTGTAGCAGGACAATATCCCTCCTTTCTCCAGCATCTAGCAATCATTAATCTACCTTTTGTCCAGGGATTTGCCCACTCTGGACGTTTTGTATAAATGTAAGTGAACACTAATGACCTTCTACATCTGACTTACAATAATATTTTCTAGGTTCATCCATACTGTAGCATGTATCTACTCAGTTCATTTTAAGGCTAAATCATATTTTACTGTATGTAAATATCACATTTTATTTAGCTGCTCAGCCCCTGATGGAAATTTATGTTATCTTCACTTCTGAAGTAGCATGCATGATGCTGCTATAACATTCTTGTACAGGCTTTTGTTTAAACACATGCTTTCAATTCTCTTGGATATATATATATATATATATATGGAATTGCTAGGTCATATAATTATTCCTGTTTAAATTTTGAGGAACTCACATTCAATTTTAAGTCAGTTAAATAATCATCATTCAGCACTATTTGTCCACTTTCATTCATCATCTACAACCCTTGTACCAAAGAGAATTTGAGATGGTTCACAGTGAAAAGGAGCTTCCCAGGTGGCTCAATGGTAAAGAATTGGCCTGCCAATGCAGAAGCCATCGGTTTGATTCCTGAGTCACGAAGATTCACTGGAGGAGGAAATGGCAAACCACTGTAGTATGTTTGCCTGGGAAATCCCATGAACAGAGGACCCTGGTGGGCTACAGTTCACAGGGTTGCAAAGAGTGGGACACGACTGAGCGACTGAGCAGGGACACACCTAGTGAAAAGAGGACTTCCCCGGTGGCAAGGTGGTGAAGAATCTGCCTGCCAGTGCAGGAGACTCAGGTTCGATCCCTGGGATGGGAAGATCCCCTGGAGAAAGAAACGGCAATCCACTCAAGTATTCTTGCCTGGGAAATTCCATGGACAGAGGAGCCTGGCATGTTACAGTTCATGGGGTCGCAAAGAGCCAGACATGACTTAGAGACTAAACCATAACAACACCATAGTGAAAAGAAGTACAGTATAAGAGCTATTTTTAAAAATTAATGCAGTAAAAAAGCACAAAATATGTAGTATACACTTAGGTGATTCTTAATCTTTGGGGGCTATGTGCCCCTTGGAGAAGTGTATAAAAGCCATGAACCTAGCTTAAGAGATTATGACATTCAAGGAGGGAAGACCCTTATATATTGAACGTGGGATATGGTGGGTTCAGTAATTGCGTGTTCTATTTGGCTTGGAAGTTTCCAGGAGCCAAAACTACTCCTGCTACGCAAAGGAGACCCTAGTTTTTCCAACTCATTTCACAACTATACCCAATAATTACTTTAGACTACAATGTAATAGAGCAGAAAACAGACTATAACAACATAACTTAAAACTGGTTCCAGGAAATCTCTGCTCTTAAAAGCCCATGGGCACAATCCAGTCTTAGAGACATGAGACTATCTGGACTAGTGCCAGCCTGCCTCTGTATCACAAACACTCGGTCTACTTACCCTGCAAATTAATTGGGGAAAGGTTTTCATTGTAAGTCCTTTTTTGCTTCCTATTCCTCATCTCCTGAGGGATTTGAAGAAAATTATCTCATTTCCTATGAATTTCTACTTATTCCCTCCACCCATTATCAACGGTAGTGGTGGTTTAGTTGCTAAGTCATGTACTAATCTTGGCAACCCCATGGACTGCAGTCTGTCATGCTCCTCTGTGCATGGGATTTCTCAGGCAAGAATACTGAGATGGATTGCCATTTCCTTCTCCAGGGGATCTTCCTGACCCAGGGATCAAACCCAAGTCTCCTGCATTGGCAGGTAGATTCTTCACCACTGAGCCACCAGTGAAGCCCCCTCCCATGTAGGCCTTCCTTTTATAACACTGTACTAGTCTGCCTTTTATTCAAGGATAACTTTTAATGCTGATTTGTATCTTTTCACCAGACCCTGAGCACCAGTATTCATTTTGCTCCCTTTTCTGTTTCTAGAACAGTGCTGTGCACAGGTAACTTCTCAATAGATATGTGTTGCAATGAATCATCTCAGATCTTGACCCAAAGAGCTGATACTTTTAAAATTTATTTCATGAGCATTCTTTCATCTTGCTACAGTGAGAAACTTCTGCTTCCATATCCGATGCTCACTTCTTTTCTTAAGTCAATAACTCCCTGTAAATTTTAGCATCAAATCACATGTACAGCAGAAAGACTATTCAAGACATATAGGGCACCTCGCCTACTTGCTATAAAATAACCCAGATCACAAGTTCCTAGTACTGTTTTACTACTTTCCTGAAGGAAGTTACACATTCAGCCTTTCTCTTAACACTGGTACAGAATTGCCCAACATTCATAGAGAGTTTGTATTAAGGAAATATTCTACCTTCATTTATCTAAGATTATATATTGCTAACATCTGAGCCTATAAATCATAGATGGTCTCAAAGAGGCATCTTAACTCTTAGTGTATGTTTTACTACATTCTAAGTCTAAACAGGGGAGTTACATAAACTATATTTGCCATTAACCTTAGCGGTCAGTGACCTCATCTAGCAAGGTCCCCAAACCATTAGTCATTATATCCCACCACTTCTACCCTCCTTACTTCCAAATGTTTTGAATGTTACCATATTTGTTTTCAGGCCCTCTAATATTGGAGGGTGTAAGGTCCTCTATAAAAGTATTCAGTATATCATTAATCTGAATGTCTTGATACTTGTCATAAGGGACAAAACAATTTTTTTTTTTTGCAATTTCAGCCTGTTAATCTTACCTAGAAGCCTTTGTCCCAGCCTGCATTATTTTTCTTGCATATCAACCTTTATAGGGGTTTTTGTTTTGTTAGAACTTGTGTAGCCTTTCCTCATAAATCATCTACTTAGGCCCATAATCATTTAATTTTCCTCTTCAGTTAACTCTCTCTGGGTAGTACAAATCAGATTATTACATTATGAATTTGCATAATTTTTCCAAAGTGAATCAAAGAATTTCTCACAAACATATTCCCACTAACTATTCTCACAGTTCCAGATAGAAGATGAAAGGGAAGACAGATATGTTTAGGCATAGAGGAAACAGTCATGGAGCATTTCAGTAAGGAGTGGGTTTGAACCTAAACATTATCCTATACAAACCAGATTGGTCCAATTTTACTGTGTCAAGGCCACTAGACATGTTTCTGGGAAGAGAGGACATGCTCTTGTCCATTCTGCTAGTCTTGAGAATATGGAGTCTCCATGTGATCTCACAGAACAGCCTCGGGTTTCGTCAGAAAGGACTTGCCACCAAATCTCTGGTGAGCATTTCCATGACACTTGTTTGTTGCTGTTGATCCTGGCTGTTATCCTTTGGCCCTCCTCCCTGCATCCGATTCTAGATCAACTTGAACAGTGTGCTACACCTTGAGACACACAATAGAGAGGAGGTTCAAAGCCCTGGGCAATTCTACCACTTGAGCCAATTTCTTCAGGCTCCCATCTTGCTGCTTCTTCATCTGCACGATTAAAGTTAGTCATCCTCCTTAGAGGACTGCTGTGAGGTTGAAATCACAGAATGTATGTAGAGCCCCTGGCACTGTGTCTAGCAGGGTAATTGCTGAGCAATACCAACTGTGTTACCATTATCATTATTTTTGTAGGTCTTTATTGAATTGGTTCTGTTTTATGTTTTTGGTTTTCTGGCCACCAGGCTTGTGGGATCTAAGCTTCCCAATCAGTGATCGAACCCACACCCCCTGCATTGGAAGGTGAAGTCTTAACTGCTGGGCTGCCAGAGAAGGCCCATTATTTTTTATCACCAACACTGCCCTGGCTAAACTGCTCATCTTCCAAAATGTATGGCTTCAGTTAAACCCTCTCTGTGTCCTGGTGAAATATATGTTAGCAAGTTTTTTGTGTCCCCCACCCCCTTCCCTTCTCCCCACTTATAACTGCCTTCCTCCCTTAAGCCCAGAGGAAAGAACTTTAACATCCAGATTTCCTCACAGGTCCCTTCACTCAGCAGTGATGCCTCGGGGCCACAGCTCCCACCGTATCCTATTTAAGTATGAGGAGTTATAATAACCTCTTAGCACCTGGTTCTACCACCTCTGATCCAATGCCCTAATTTTCCAGTACAATGCCTCAACACTGAACTGGGAAATCCAGGGTTTTAAAGAAGACAGAGCCCTTTTAAAGAAGCAAAACATGGGTTTGGAGGAGATGCCAGCTACCATAACCCATAAGGTTCCCTTGGGGATGCTTTAAAAGAAATTACTGTTGCCCTGATGTTGACAGAAATACCTAGGACTATTCTAGCAATTAGCAATAATGACTTTTTCGTCTTTATCTCTCTGCTCCTGCTAACATTTTCTGCCTATCCTTGAAGGCCATTGATAGGATATAAGAAATACCTTTTGGGTCTTGACTATTTAATTTCCAAGTGTTTATTCAGTGTATTCCTATAAACTTTATGAACTGGATGGAACCACATAAAGCTTCTACATTTGCATTATGAATTGAATTATTCAAAATAAATTCACCATTATAACCTAATGTAAGGTGTGAAGTTACTGCTCAAAGAGAGAAAGAAAACAAAGGCAGACAAGCCAACAAAGACTCACACAGTTTATCTGCAAAGTGGACTAGAGTTTAACCAGGGGAGTGATGGTGATCAAAATAATGGTATTGATAAAAGAGTCAATATTCATTAGCAAGTACCACGCTAGATATAGCGCAAGATCCTCTAGATGCATGGTCTCATTTCATGCCTGTCTGAAATGCTCTTTCAGGCATGATCCAAAAAGCAATGTTATCCTCAGTCTCCATGGAGTAGCGTGGAGGTGCCTTTCAGAGACCAATAATTCCTCTGCAGAGACTGTCCTCATTCTCAGAAGCCAAAGTTAGCTTGTCCAAGATCAAATTAAAGGAGGCAGGAGAATCTAAAAGTCATTGTCTAACCTCTTAAATTTCTAGCAAATAGACCATCAAAAATGTCCTTAATGATTCGAGTTTTAACTCTATAATATACCACACACACAAAAGATACCTTTCTAGCTCAAGATCTTGCTTTACTAAAAGTCCAGTTGAAGAAAATTTAAGCAGGATTTTCTTGCCTTTATGTTTCTAGTTAAACATCTATGCAATATAAATCAAGATGAAAATATCTATATATGAAACCATGGGTTAACTTAAACATAAAAGAACAGACATTTATGGTAAAACTAGAACATGATCAAATAAAGAAAACTCAAAAAGTGTAAAGAAAAGAAAGTATCGTGAGAGGAACAGCCATTTATGGGAGAAAAGGCAGGACTGCAACAGTGGTTCTCAACTGGGGGCAATTTTTCTCCCTAGGGGACATTTGGCAGTGTCTGTGGACAGTCTTGGTTGTCAAAAATCAGGAACAGGGGGCACTACTGGCATCTAGTGGGTAGAGAACAGTGATGCAGCTGAGCAGGCTCCCATTGGGTGCACAGGACCATCACAGAGGATGACCCAGCTCATACTGTCACTACTGCTGATGTTGAGAAATCCGGGAAAATACAAAATTCCTTCCTTCAGGTATAGTCCTACCTCTAAAACACCTCCAAAGTGAAGGTTACACAGTAGTCCTCTGCAGATAAAAGTGGAAACCATGGGGAGAAAATCAGTCACGTTTCAACTTCCTTCCTTCTGGACCGATGTGAAACATCCAATTGGGATTAAAGGCTGGGAATAGGCAGATCTTGAGGAGACACGGGAAGATCTCAGGACTGGCCCTGGAGAAAAAAAAAAATCACTAGGGAGGTCCCCTCAGGCTGATGCCAAGTTCCTTTAACCCTGCTGCTCCTGCTGAGTAGCATCTCACATTCTCAGTATTCCCCCATTGGGTGCTTCCTGTACAGAGGCTGTCCAGTATAGAGCTTCTGGATGCTTATATATACATATACATTTTTAATTGAAGGATAATTACTTTACAGAATTTTGTGGTTTTCTGTCATACATCAACAAGAATCAGCCATAGATACACGCATGTCCCCTCCCTCCCATCCCACCCTTCAGTCTAATTAAAGATCCAATCTATTACAGGATAGTACTTATCTAGAATGTTAAAGGAGGGTGAGAACAAAGATGGAGCATCTTCTTTGTATCAAGCCTGAAGCTAAGTGCTTTATATGCACCATCACAACAGAACTGAGAAACAGGTACTCTCAGCCCAATTCTACACATGAAGTGTCTGAGGCTCAGTGTAATTGAATAACCAACCTAAGATCATGGAGTTAACAATTGATGAAGCTGAAATCAAACCCAGGTCTTTCTGACCCCCAAACCACAGCATTTTCACTTGACCACATAGCCTTCTAGGTCACATTTTGTTTTCATCTATTAACTAGTGCGTGCAACCAGAAATTCCTGAAGGGCTCATCATACTGATGGTAATTGCAGACATACATCCACTTTGTCTTTGACACATCTTGCAATGAGCATCTTTGCCCATTAACCAAATCAAGGAGGCATGATGTTAAACCACTATTCAAGTGTCACAGCTAGGAGGACTTTAAAACATAACTCAGGCAGACAAGTATTCCTAAGACCAGGTGCCAATCAATACCATTTATGTATCAATATTGTAGTCATAAACTGAAGCCTGACTTGCTTTAATATATCCAGCAGCATGACTGAGACATCAGTTCCCTACCTACCTTATTTGACTCGGGATCTTGTCACTCTTATCCCCTTGGACTTCATAAATGCATTGAGTCACATCTCTACAGATTATTTCCTTAAAAGGCATCAGGAATGAGAGTAGCTTTCTGTGCTCAAAGAGAAATACTTAGAAGACATAAGGACCTCTAAAAATTGTCATCTTTAGGTTCTTAATTCATGAATGGATTTTAAGAGGTTCATGCTCGTAAAATTTCATACAAGTGTGCATTATTTTCCATTAATTTATACAAGTGTTCTTCAAATCCTCAGAGCTAAGTATGGTTCCTGAATTTAGAAATAATACTCTCCTACCATATAGACCTTGCACTATAGGTTTTTATCCTATTCTATTATCTTGAATTATAATATAAAGGACTTAACTCCTTGATATTAGCTTAGGGTACTGGACACATAAGAACAGGAAGCTTCCTTGGCCTACAATCCTCTATCACTACACGTCCAAATGTTCTGGGGATGCCATGCTCTTCACCAAGAAACCATCTCATCCACTGGTGCTGGGCACTCACAGATGGTAGATATCTGAAAAATCAATAAAATCTTAGCCCAAAGAGTAACTCTAAGGTGATGTTTTAGATACTGGGAAAGGAAAGGAATATTGGTTCCTCAAATCATCGCATCTAAGACAACAATTCTGCTTTACTTTTAGGCCAGTCTTTTCCTCCAAACTGTGGAAGACATTTTCTTCATATAGTACTTTAAGCATAAAATTAAAGAAAAAAAATTTATAATCTAAAAGAGTTGTTGAAAAGGAGGATTTCAATGCTCTTAATACATAGAAGAATTCCTTGAATTTTCTATCTTGAGGTTATCTCTCAATAGATTAATGATGGGTATTTGAATAATTCACCACTATTTACACTCAGCAATTCTCTCCAGTGTAATCTGATCATCTCAAAAAGGCTATATTATCAGGCAAGGAAAAAGTCCATAATATTGGCTTACTGAAATGATTTTGTAATTAGTATGACATGGTTTTCTATAATGTCACATTGACTATGAGCATAACAAAGGACTGGGAATAAATTGAGTTCACAGCATTAAGTAGGACCCTTTTCAGCATATGAAAAAGAAATCATGAAATATATATCCTGATACCTGTATCAGAATGCCTACTGTTAATAGAAATGCGAGGCTAGGAATCTCTGAATTTCAGAAATCTCAAGAAAATGAGACATGCAGTGTGGTAGATGGTATAAATGGAAGCAAAAGCCCCTGTTCTCACCTCTTCCTCCATCCACATGTTTTACTATGTGCTTCTGTAATTCTGCTCTTAAATGAAGTAGAATAAATCTCTTTGCTGTCTGACTTTGTGTTTCACCGTGTGGCCTGCTTTGGTCAATAGTACAAAGCATTGGAGACAGTAGTGTTTGGTTCTGATATGAAGCAATAAGAAATTTTGTATGGTTCTGCTTGCAGTCTTAACCTCTGCATCTCTGTGAGATGAGCATGCCCAGTCTGTTGGTCCCTGGAGGAAGATGAGAAACCCATGGACCTCAGCAGGAAGCTGCCCTCATCTGGCTCCTTCTGATTGAGTCAAGCCCCCATCTCTATAAACATGGTGTGAGGAACAAATGCTTATCATCGAATGCCATGCATGTTTTGTGTTCTTATGCTGTATTACTGTGGCCACAGTGGACTGATAGAGGTGGATATCTGCTTTGTGTTCCAAGATGACCTTAATGCAAAGTAAACAAAGTTAACAAATAACACTAACTGGGTTTCACCTTGAAATGCACCAAAAGTAGGGAAAACTGGAAACAAGGAAACCAGGAAAGAAAAAAAAGCAAAAACATAATAAATGGCTCTTTGAATTGGCTTTCATTTCAAGGATAACAGAGAAGAATTTGGCGCTCTCTGTGAAACTCAGGGACTCTGGCTTGACACTTTTAATTAAAAAGACATTAAAAAATTAACACAGAACTCTTCCCACTTTGCTCCAGGGCAACTCATGAAAGATCCTTGCTTTGCTAGTCAAATGCATAATATCTTTGTCCAGGCCCATCTGCTTCCCCTTCCACAGGAAAGATTGTGAACGTCGGTGCCTCCAGTGAGAAACTGTCCCGGTGAGGCTTAATTTCCTCAGCACTGATAACATAAAAGCAATCTGGCAGAATAAATTAGTGGTTGATTTCAAAGCACACATTCTTGATCTTCTGCCATATTCCTGACAGAAATCAAAACACTCCAAATATTTTTCACTACCAAGAATGGAAAGAGGTTTATTTGAAAAGGCACAACTTTGTTTTATCCTCTAAATAAACACCTTGTGAGATGCTGTGTGTGTGCGCGCGCACGCACGCACATTTCTAGGGCAGAGCTTATAAACACTAATCTATACACAAATCACATCGCTTTTCTCATGGCTCAGACTATAAAGAATCTGCTTGCAATACAGGAGACTCAGGTTTGATCCCTCCCTTGGGAAGATCTCCTGGAATAGGAAATGGTACCCCACTCCAGTATTCTTGCCTGGAGAATCTCATGGACAGAGGAGCCTGGTGGGCTATAGTCCACTGGGTGGCACAGAGGTGGACACAACTGAGTGACTAACTTCCTCATACCACACACAAATCACCAAGAGTTGATGTTAAAAGTAGATTATGATGTAGCAGGGAGGGGGTGGGTTACAAGATTCTGAATTTCTAAAAAGCTCCTCTATGGGCTAGTGCTGCTGATCCAGATACCTCTAGAGGAGTGTTCTTTCAGTTCAGTTCAGTTCAGTCACTCAGTTGTGTCTGACTCTTTGCTACCCCGTGGACTGCAGCACCCCAGGCCCCCCTGTCCATCACCAACTCCCGGAGTTTACTCAAACTCATGTCCATTGAGTCGGTGATGCCATCCAACCATCTCGTCCTCTGTTGTCTCCTTCTCCTCCCACCTTCAATCTTTCCCAGCATCAGGGTCCTTTCCATGGAGTCAGTTCTTCACATCAGGTGGCCAAAGTATTGGAGTTTCAGCTTCAACATCAGTCCTTCCAGTGAACACTCAAGACTGATCTTCTTCAGAATGGACTGGTTGGATCTCCTTGCAGTCCAAGGGACTCAAGAGTCTTCTCCAACACCACAATTCAAAAGCATCAATTCTTCGGTGCTCAGCTTTCTTTATAGTTCAACTCTCACATCCATAAATGACTACTGGAAAAACCACAGCTTTGACTAGACGGACCTTTGTTGGCAAAGTAATGTCTCTGCTTTTCAATATGCTGTCTAGGTTGGTCATAACTTTTCTTCCAAGGAGTAAGTGTCTTTTAATTTCATGGCTGCAGTCACCATCTGCAGTGATTTTGGAGCCCCCAAAAATAAAGTCCCTCACTGTTTCCACTGTTTCCCCATCTATTTGTCATGAAGTGATGGGACCAGATGCCACGATCTTAGTTTTCTGAATGTTGAGTTTTAAGCCAACTTTTTCACCTTCCTGTTTCACTTTCATCAAGAGGCTCTTTAGTTCTTTGCTTTCTGCCATAAGGGTGGTGTCATCTGCATACATGAAGTTATTGATATTTCTCCCAGCAATCTTGATTTCAGCTTACGCTTCATCCAACCCAGTGTTTCACATGATGTATTCTGCACATAAGTTAAATAAGCAGGGTGACAATATACAGCCTTGACATACTCCTTTCCCTATTTGGAACCAGTCTGTTGTTCTTTACCTAAGCTCAATCTCTGTATAATGAAGTTATGCTGAACTTCAGGACTGATTTTTACCACCAGGAGAGAGTACAATGCAGCAGAAGGAGTGAAGTTTAGAGGTGATCTAGTTGGTTAAGTAAAAGGACTTGAAGCTTGCCTATTTATTTAACTTGCAGTATGTTTTTGGGCACTCTAATACTTATCAGCCTTTTCTTTGCCAATAAAATGGGAATAACCATCATGGGAAAGGAACTAACCTATAGAAAATCTTGCTAAATGATCATTAGTCAATAATGGGAGTCACCATCTTTCAATGCACTAAAATTTCAAATAATCATAACCTCATTTTCCTCAATTTACTAGCCTAGGTTTTATGTTTGGAGAAGTGTTTATCCTTGTTCTGTTTTAGGTTTGTTTATTTTGTAATAGAATGCTTTAATCATCAAAAGACATGGAAACAAGACTTTTGGAGATGTCTGTTATGTATAAGTCTTATTCATCCCATAAAATTTCATCGAAGGGCATAGCACTAAAGCTGTGATTAGTGCTTTGACATATAGAAAGACAAGATTTCACACCCTCAGGAAGCTAAGTTCTAGAATCATATTGCATTTTCTTATGAAAAATAGGTGTTACCTCCTCTTGAATTTGTTGAAGACTTCCCAGTATTCTGGGACTGAATATGTATCTTTCATTAGTAAATTTCTTGTGCTTTTAAGAGATATTGGGTTTTGCAGAATAAAAAAAAAAACAACTTTTTTTTTGCCATGGAAATGGATTTTAGAAGCTATCCTGACCCATTGCTGTGTTGTATGGAAAACCTTAAGAAATATTCATGCTTTTCAAACTGGATTCTTTCATATTTAAGCATTCCTAAATGTATCTCTGATAAAATGTCTTTTGAAATTATTAGGACAAAAGGCAAATTATATTACTAAACAATTCTTAGTGTATATTTTTGGATGGAAGGGAATTGTTGAACTGATGAATTCTTGAAAATAACTTCTTAGTTCTTGAACCTTGGGCAAATAATTTAATACCACTAAACTGCACAAAATTCATTTGTAAAATGGAAATAAAGAATATCTACTTTTTATAAGTAGGAGGAACATAATTTCTCAATAAATGATGGTAGTTACTTGTTATTCCTTGAGCACTTTATCTTATTCTTTTCATGTAAGATACCAGGTTTCTCAAGCCAACAGAAGTTAGAAAAACTGGTTCAAAAGAATTTTACCTTATAGTCTTTTACGTACAAGACAGTGATGAACATGGAGCTTTACTGTACAGGAAAGTTTTTTTTTTTTTTAATTGAATCATTATTCTTCAGCTTGTGAGCCCACTCTCTTTGTGGACCCCTCGTTACTTCCTCACCTAGACCTTATACTCCAGGTAAGATATATGTCTACTTTGTTGTTACAAAGAATCTTTGCCCCTGGAATCAGACAGCCCCAACCTCCATACTGAACCCATTCCTCACCATGTAGTCACTTTTGTGGGCAGTTGCCAGAACTGATAACAAGCCCAAAACGGTCCTTAAATAACAACAGCAAAGCCTACAACTATGGGGAATCATATAGTTGGAAGGCTTCTCAGGAAATGATTGCAGAGATACAAAATCTAGACCCAGCGGTGTGATATTTTTTCAGCTATGAATGCCAACCTTATGCTTCTCTAACTTTGTAATTCAATTATAAACAGTCCTATTATATAACTATAGAATTGTAACTAGGTTAAACCAAAAGGTAGCCAACCCATGTATTATTTTCCAATATTGGTGCATACAGGTCAGTGAGAAAGTGGGAACTCGAGAATTTTTACATTTTTGCCAAAGTTCCTTTCCTTAGTAGACATGCTTTAGATTGTCCGTCTAATAACTGCCTCCATTTATTAAGCACCTACTATGTTCTGAATACATATTTATCTTTGTGGACCATTACAATAAACTTTATCGAATAGGTACAGTTTTATCATCCCAATTTAAGGTAAGGAAATAGACCCAGAGTGGTTGAATATAATTTTGTCCAGTCAGAGAACTATGAAGTAGTAGAGCTGAGATTTATACAATTTCTTTGACTTTAGGGCCAGTACTAGCTCTAACATTCAAAATTGTTTTTTATAACATCACTTTGGTATAAGGGCCCCTTTCTTCCCCAGGAAAGTGAACTTTACTTTAGAATTGATGAAATAGGAAAAATCAAATAAAAAGCAACCCGCAGGCCACCTGTAGGTTCCTCTTCCCAATTTTTAAGAAAGCCGCACATGAAATACTTGGTTGATTTGAGTTTATCATACTACTCATACACACTCATTGACTATTTAGAGAAATCATGAGCTAATGAGCAATAGAATATCAAGATGGTTAAGATCAAGGAAGAGGGCTGGGGAATGGAAATTTCAGAGGAGCCTCAGAAAGTAGGGGACAGCTAAGGACCGGAAGGCTCAGGTAGGTCTAGAAACTCATGAAAAAAATTCTGCATGAAGAAAGATCTGTCTTGGCAATAAAACAAGAAATTTAAAACAAGGACTCTCTCCCTTAAAGAGATCTACTTTGCTGGGAAAATAGGTCCTTAAGATCTCTTCAGGGCAAGATTGGGAAGGGAATGTGTACATGTGGTAGCTAGAGGAGGGAGAGATAAGGAGGAAGATGAGAGAAAAACAAGAACCGGGCGTAGGAATGGGAGGAGAGGAAAAACACCAAATGGAGAATGTACAGGGTGAAACGCGGCATGCTTTCTGAGCGGACCACAGACCACAGCTCAAGGCTTTTCAACAGAGACTGCCAGAAGTATTGAAACTAATGAAGAGGTGGATCCTTGTCATAACTGATGATACATATACATAAAACTTCTATTCTTCAGCACCACAAGAGAAAAGGCCTCAGACTGCACCAAGGGGTGGAGAGAATTCGACCGTTGATCCTCTGAAACTGTCAGCATTGAAACCTCTCACCCGACCCATGCTTTATTTTGTCTCAATAGCATGGTTCTGTCCTCATCCTGTAGCCACTATTAGACTATAAAAATAAATACACTGTGGCAGGATTCAATTTAGGACCATCTTTGTACCCCCTCTGATGTCTAGTAGAGAAACTGCTTGATACATTTTTATAGTCATGAATAATTAATACACAAATGTTTGAGTATATTTGGAATCTAAATTGCACTTCACATCTGTGTGACTTTGGACAATTTATGTAACCTTTCTGGGCCTTTGTTTCTCCAAGTGTGAAACTGGGATAGTAGCTGGTTTTAGAAAAGGCAGAAGAACCAGAGATCAAATTGCCAATATCCGCTGGATCATGGAAAAAGCAAGAGAGTTCCAGAAAAACATCTATTTCTGCTTTATTGACTATGCCAAAGCCTTTGACTGTGTGGATCACAAGAAACTGTGGACAATTCTGAAAGAGATGGGAATACCAGACCACCTAACCTGCCTCTTGAGAAACCTGTATGCAGGTCAGGAAGCAACAGTTAGAACTGGACATGGAACAACAGACTGGTTCCAAATAGGAAAAGGACTACATCAAGGCTGTATGTTGTCACCCTGCTTATTTAACTTCTATGCAGAGTACATCATGAGAAACGCTGGACTGGAAGAAACACAAGCTGGAATCAAGATTGCTGGGAGAAATATCAATCACCTCAGATATGCAGATGACACCACCCTCATGGCAGAAAGTGAAGAGGAACTAAAGAGCCTCTTGATGAAAGTGAAAGAGGAGAGCGAAAAAGTCGGCTTAAAGCTCAACATTCAGAAAACGAAGATCATGGCATCTGGTCCCATCACTTCATGGGAAATAGATGGGGAAACAGTAGAAACAGTGTCAGACTTTATTTTTGGGGGCTCCAAAATCACTGCAGATGGTGACTGCAGCCATTAAATTAAAAGACGCTTACTCCTTGGAAGAAAAGTTATGACCAGAATAGACAGCATATTCAAAAGCAGAGACATTACTTTGCCGACTAAGGTCCATCTAGTCAAGGCTATGGTTTTTCCTGTGGTCATGTATGGATGTGAGAGTTGGACTGTGAAGAAGGCTGAGTGCCGAAGAATTGATGCTTTTGAACTGTGGTGTTGGAGAAGACTCCTGAGAGTCCCTTGGACTGCAAGAGATCCAACCAGTCCATTCTGAAGGAGATCAACCCTGGGATTTCTTTGGAAGGAATGATGCTAAAGCTGAAACTCCAGTACTTTGGCCACCTCATGCAAAGAGTTGACTCATTGGAAAAGACTCTGATGCTGGGAGGGATTGGGGGCAGGAGGAAAAGGGGACGACAGAGGATGAGACGGCTGGATGGCATCACCAACTCGATGGACATGAGTCTGAGTGAACTCCGGGAGATGGTGATGGACAGGGAGGCCTAGCATACTGCGATTCATGGGGTCGCAAAGAGTCGGACACGACTGAGCGACTGAACTGAACTGAACTGAATAATGGAATATCATTCAGCCATAGAAAAAAACAAGATAAAGCCATTCACAGTGATGTGGATTGACCTAGAGACTGTCATACTGAGTGAAGTAAGTCAGACAGAGAAAAGCAAGTATATGATATCACTTATATGTGAAATCTAAAAATGTGTTATAGTTTGCCCTCATAGTACAGCCAGCACCATATCAGTCTCATAAAAATGTGGTACAAATGAACTTATTTACAAAACAGAAATAGAGTCACAGATGTAGGAAATAACAAACTATGGTTGCCAGAGGGTAAGAGGAGGGGAGAGATAAACTGAGAGATTGGGACTGTCATATTCACACTACTATCTGTAAAATAGATAACTATTAAGAACCTACTGTATACCACAGGGAACTCTATTCAATACTCTGTAATGACCTACATGGGAAAAGAATCTAAGAAAGAGTGGCTAAGTATACAAGTATAATTGATTCACTTTGCTGCAGAGCAGAAACTAAGATAACACTTTAAATCAATTACATTCCAATAAAATTAATGTAAAATTATCCATCTCACAGGGTTCTTTAATGATGAAAACAAATCTCTGCATGCATGTATGCAATACACATATAGCATTTGGCACAGTACCTGGAATGTGGGAAGTACACTGATCATAGGTGTTAGCTGGTACGTGTACGTCTTTTTAAAGACCTGTAGACTTTGATCTGAAGTCCAATTCCATAGACCTGGAAATCCAGAGCTCTGTAAATATTTCTGCCAGTCTCCAAGTTTGGTTTTCTCTTATTTCTCTTTGCTTCCTCCCTATACCCAAGCTTGATACTAGTCAGAATTAAGGTGAGTGTAAAATAGGGTTCCTTCGCAACTTCTCTATCTCTTCCAATATTCACATACATACATCAGCAGCATTATGCACTCTTGAGAAAATTCAACTGTTGAGGGTAATGGGGCAGTGTCACCTCGCACATCATGGAGCAACCTTATCATTGTATGAGCCCCACCCTCTCTTCCCTCTTCTAACACCCTCCCTCTGGGGAGGGGCAAGAAAATCTGTTCCCTTAAGTCACCCAGAGCAGGAAAGCTCATATTTATACCCACTGGTTCCAGCCTTTCATTCCAAGTGCTTTCCCCCACAAATAAGAGTTGTTTTTCCCTATGGAATTCTGGTTAATAAAATATTCTACATCCTGATATGTTATTCTGAATATAATAAGGAACTCCCAATGGTGAGTTTCACTAAGCCTGTAATAAGTTTACCAGGGCAGCTACTGAGACCTTTTGTTCCCTAGGGTTCTTTACAAGGAGATATATATTAATGATGTAGATGAATGTGTTTGTACAGAGGGAGCCTGAAGTGCTTTATTTTTTCAACTGCCCTAATGATATAAGATCTTGCATTTACAATAGTGCTATTAGAGCAGTGATCTCAGATACTTGGATTCAACAAAGCTCAGAAAGGTTCAGATACTTAATTAGCTGAAGAACAAAGAAGAAACTGGGTCTGCTGATCCTTCATCCTATGCTCTTTCTACTACAAGCTACATTATGCCCAGCGCCCAAGCTCAACCGAGTAAACCTCTGTAGACCTCTGATTAGAGACCAAGAGGTGCCCTCCTTCCTGATCAAGGCTGACCTCAAAGTTCTAACTCATTTATTTCTATTTTAGTTCTTCCAAAGAGAGAGAGGAAGAGAGAGAGGGAGATGCTTTTCTTTTTAAATGATGCAGTGTTTGGAAACATCCCCAAGAAGGTTCTTTCCTTATTTTAAAAATAAATCTCAGGGTTTGGTTTTGTTTGTTTGTTTGCTTGTTTTTGGTGAGGTTACTCTTCAAAAGGACCTGATGCACTTGGGTTGTGCAGCCATCTGCCACTACATGCTCAAGTATTGTGGTTAAAAAAAATCTGGCCACCCTGCCTTTGATATAGAAGAACCACATAGCGTTGAGTCATACACTGTGGAGAGAACACAGCTAATTATGGGATATGCTGGGCCCAGAGAAGATGTTAACTGCTACATAATTACAACTGCAATCCAAGGGGACGGAGTCATGGAAATTCAGTTAATATAAAGAAGTCAACAGAAAAATACTAAATTCTAAGCCACAAATTGTTGATATAAAATCTCCTTCTTAAACATTCTTCCAAATTTAAGATCTGGTTTGTCACCAAGGATGTCCATAATCCTGCAGCATTTTTTTTTTTTTTACCATTAAATGAAATATTGCTTAACAATGCTGTGTTTTGATGACTGGAATGAAGATGAAAGAATGGCATCAGTTTCCGAGACACAAGACCTTGGTTCCAGCCTCAACTTGCCAATTAAAAGGGTAAGAGACCTTGAACAAGTCATTTAATTTGGGAAGGGGGAAGGAAAGGAGTTAGTTAAGAGGATGTCTGAGGTTTTCCCTCATGACAGAAATAGTCTATTTGAAAAGAGTCAGTGATCATCAAGTTTATGTCACATAAGTATTTGGGTTTCAAAGACGAATAAGACATAGTCTAATAGCCAGCTTCACAAAGTTATTACACTTTCTCTGAAGGTCTCATAATTTAGAAAGCTCATGACAGTAATAGAAACTTTACCTTTGGACACTTCTGTTATTTTTTTCTCAAATTTCAACTCAAATTCTGATGAAGTAAAATAACATCTCATGAGCAGTAGATTAAGAAGTTGAAAGGTGGAAAAGTACAAATAAATCTTTCCTGGGCAATATTTCATGGCCACACTCGATGATTCCTAGACTATGTTCCACAACATTCTATTTATAGGACATGAGGCTACAGGTTGGGACCAGTCAAGAAAGCAAAGGCATTTAAAAGAACCCTAGCATTGTAGTTGGTGTATTATACAGACTTCAGTTAAGTGGGTTTCAGTGTAGTGATAAAGAATCTGCCTGTCAATGCAGGAGACCCAAGAGATGGGAGTTCGATTCCTGGGTCAGGAAGATTCCCTTGGGTAAGAAATGGCAACCCACTCCAGTATTCTTGCCTGGAGAATTCCATGGACAGAAGAGCCTGACGGGCTACAGTTCATGGTGTTGCAAAAAGTTAGACCTGACTGAGCACACAAACACGCACATGTGTGTCCATGTGTGTGTCTGTGTATGGAGTTCCATCCCTCAGGGGTAGAACATGTGCCACAGTGGGGGTTCTTAAACTGGGATTTGAATTAGAATCATATTAAGAACATATGTCATATTATAAAGTTCTCATTCAGTGGCTCTGTAATAATATTCTTACCTTTGTTTTTAAAATAACAACTTCATTGTGCTGTAATTAACATACCATATGATTCACCCTTTAAAGTATACAATTCAGTGATTGCTAGTATACTCACAAAGTTATGCAATCATCACCACTGTCTACTTTCAGCACAATCTCATCACTCCAAAGAGTAAGTCTGCTACCTCAGGACCATGAGTAGTCACATCGAACTCCTCCTTCCCCATCCCCTGCCAACCGTGCCCTTACATCTCAAGGGGCAGCTATAAGAAGAAAATGGGTTTCTTGTCAAATCTGCTATTTTAATTTCCAAAGTTCCAGAAAAGTGACAAACAGCTAAGGGCTATGAGTTCCCACTTACATGAATTAGGAAATGTTTTGGGTTCAGGAAAATGCAAAATTGACTAGATAAACACTAAAATTATGATGCCACTTGGGACTACAGTTTATTTTCTTAGGCTAATTCCCAGCGCTTTCAGAAAGTTCTCTTAAGAGACTTTTTCTTCCAAAGACCTCTGTGCTATCTAACTAACATAAGTGGTAACAGGAATTCTAATAGCAACGGGAACATACTCTCCATGAGCTCTTGAAGAAACACCTCGAGCTGATCTTTTAACAGATGCCCAGCATCTGTCTTGTAGCCTGCTGGAGATGTGTGAGAGACACTAAAGATTTAACAAGAAATTCAAAGATCCCCTGCTTCCCAGAGATGCTGCTAAGGGCCAGATTTCTAGAGGCTGTCGTCATTGTTATCAATTGGAAAACCTAGTAGTCACCACTCTGATAGTGACATCCCTTTATTGGGAGCTTCCCCTGGAAACAGCAGTACTTTCAAGCTGGTGGCACTATACTGTCCAACATGACATGGTTGATGCATCAGTCAGGACTGAACTCAACCCATGTGTCAAAAATCCAGTTACAGCATATTAACTAAATACGAGTTGATTTTTCTTATGTAATAAGGTCCAGCGAAAGGTAGTTCAGGGCTGGAGCAGCTACTCATGAATAACAAAACTCTTTCCACTTTCTTAGCTGCACATAACTGTAGTTCTTTATGTTTCCATCATTCTTCTGCCCACTGCTCAGATGAAGTACCTTTTAATCATCTTAAAATTATGAGAATGACATTGCCACAGTTTGGGAAGGAAAAACAAAAAAACTACAGCTCCTCCAAAAGCTCTAGCCAGTAGACTTTTGCTCACACTTCATTAGCTAAAACTAGGTCATATGACCAGGAGAGGCTTGGCTACCAGGAATTCCACAGAGGAAAGTAGAGAGGGTTGCTTCTCTACTAAAAACTGGGTTGCATTAATTGAAAGCAGAAAGGAGGAATATGCAGAAAACTAGGAGTATCTGCCACATGAGGTTTTCTTTTTTTTTTTTAACACCCTCATAGCTATGTCTAAGTGAAAAACCTGATCTGAAATTCATGGGTTTTTTGGTTTAGGTACAAGAAATTACTGACTGGTGCTAATTTCAATCTAAAACTTCTGGTTACTTTTTATGTTACTCTAAGAAGCTGCATCTCAGATGGCCACCTCATGCGAAGAGTTGACTCATTGGAAAAGACTCTGATGCTGGGAGGGATTGGGGGCAGGAGGAGAAGGGGACGACAGAGGATGAGATGGCTGGATGGCATCACGGACTCGATGGACGTGAGTCTGAGTGAACTCCGGGAGTTGGTGATAGACAGGGAGGCCTAGCGTGCTGCGATTCATGGGGTTGCAAAGAGTCGGACACGACTGAGCCACTGAACTGAATTGAACTGAAGAGGCTGCATCTCAGGGGGGGAAAAAGAAATATATATATATAGGTTTGACATTATAAATTTTTAAGATGAGGGTCCTGCCTCAGAAATGTATGAAGCCCCAGTAAATATAATGCTTTGCATACAGAGGTCTACATTTCTTCTGAGGTATAAATGGGATGGTTCCAGAAAATGAAGTCAGTTTTACCCCAAAGCCTGGCAAACTAAAGTGTACAGCACCTCCCAAGCAACCATGCAAAGTGAGCATCAAGTTGCCTAGGAGAACACTGCATATAAACAAGAAGCTCAAATAAAATGTCTTCTTCAAAGTGTCTAAACAGTGAAGGAAAACAGAGAAGAATATTGAAGGACTTTCACACAGAACGGTGGTGCTCTCAGCCACAGACAGTGGGGTGCAGAGGGTTTCCAGCTGATGAATGTAAAGAGAGCATCCCTCAGCATGTTCCTCGGGTCCAGGGAGAAAGAAGCTCCTCTCTGTTACAGGCTTAACTGTGTCCCCTGAAATATATATTTGAAAGTCCCAACTTCTATATCTCAGAATATGACTTTGCTTTGAACATGACAGATGTAATTAGTAAAGATGAGGGCATACTGGAACAGAGTGAGGCCTTGATCCAATATAACTGATGTCTTTATAAACAAGGGAAATTTGGACACAGCCAGCCACATAGGGAGACGGACGTGTGACAATGAAGGTAGAGATCAGGATGACGCTTACACAAGACAAAGAACTCCAAAGAATGTCAGCAAAACACGAAAAGCTCGGAGAGAGGCATGGAATTGAATGTCTCTCAGAGTTCTCAGATGAAGAAGGCGATGGCACCCCACTCCAGTATTCTTGCCTGGAAAATCCCATGGATGGAGGAGCCTGGTAGGCTGCAGTCCATGGGGTCGCTAGGAGTCAGACACGACTGAGCGACTTCACTTTCATGCATTGGAGAAGGGAATGGCCACCCACTCCAGTGTTCTTGCCTGGAGAATCCCAGGGACAGGGGAGCCTGGTGGGCTGCCATCTATGGGGTCGCACAGAGTTGGACACGACTGAAGCGACTTAGCAGCAGCAGCAGCAGAGTTCTCAGAAGGAAGCAACCTTGTTGAGACCTTGAACTTGGACTTCTAGTCTCCAGAACTGGGAGAGAAGACATTACTAGTCTTTAAGCCACCTAGTTTGTTACACTTTGTTACATAGTCTGAGTTAACTAACACACTCTCTAAAGAAAGATGATAATAATTGGCTTTAGTTTTTTTCATCAAGACAACAGATCTGAAGGCTATAGACCTAAGCAAACAGTGATTTTCCATGATATCAACTTTACCCCTTCTGATGATTGGGCAGTCTTACTAAGTTAATCAAAAAGGCACATGGGAAGGCTGTGGCCTTGAATTCCAAACAGTGTCTCTAGCTTGTGTTTATTAATTTCCATATGGGGGAAGCCATAGTTGGAATCAGAAGCTAAAGTTTCATTCTGTACTATGCTGATTAATTGGCTGAAGAACTTTGGCAAATGACTCACATTCTCTGAAATTCAGTTATGATTACCATTAAAATGGCAACAATACCTAGGTCAGGGGAATGCTCTGAAGATTAAATGATGCAATCTGATACACACAGTTTAGTGGATGGCACTTAGTAATCTTTCAATAAATTGTAATGAGGTTAACACTCCTGAGTTGTACCTACAGATCAGTTCAGTTCAGTTCCTCAGTCATGTCCGATTCTTTGCACACCCATGGACTGCAGCACACTAGGCTTCCTTGTCTTTCACCAACTACTGGAGCTGCTCAAACTCATGTCTATTGAGTCGGTGATGCCATCCAACCAACTCATCCTCTGTCATTCCCTTCTCCTCCTGCCTTCAATCTTTCCCATCATCAGGGTATTTTCCAAGGAGTCAGTTCTTTGCCTCAGGTGGCCAAAGTATTGGAGCTTCACCTTCAACATCAGTCCTTCCAATGAATATTCAGGACCAATTTCCTTTAGGATTGTCTGGTTTGATTGCCTTACAGTCCAAGGACTCTCACGAGTCTTCTCCAACACCCCAGTCCAAAAACATTAATTCTTCGGTGCTGACATAGTCCAACTCTCACATCCATATATGGCTACTGGAAAAACTATAGCTTTGACTAGATGGACCTTTGTTGGCAAAGTAATGTCTCTGCTTTTTAATATGCTGTCTAGGTTGGTCACAGATTTTCTTCCAAGGAGGAGTCTTTTAATTTCATTGCTAAAGTGATTTTGGAGCCCTAAAAAATAAAGCCTCACTGTTTCCATTATTTCCCTATCTATTTGCCATGAAGTGATGGAACCAGATGCCATGACCTTAGTTTTCTGAATATTGAGTTTTAAGGCAACTTTTTCACTCTCCTCATTCACTTTCATCAAGAGGCTCTTTAGTTTTTCTTCGCTTTCTGCCATAAGGGTGATGTCATCTGTGTATCTGAGGTTATTGACCTTTCTCCTGGCAATTTTGTGCTTCATCCAGGATGGCATTTCACATGATGTACTCTGCATATAAGTTAAATAAGCAGAGTGACAATATGCAGCCTTGACGTACTCTTTTCCCGATTTGGAAACAGTCTGTTGCTCCATGTCCAGTTCTAACTGTTGTTTCTTGACCTGCATACAGATTACTCAAGAGGCAAGTCAGGTGGTCTGGTACTCCCATCTCTTTTAGAATTTTCCACTGTTTGTTGTGATCCAAACACTCAAAGGTTTTGACGTAGTCAGTAAAGCAAAAGTAGATATTTTCCTGGAACTCTCTTGCTTTTTCTATGATCCAACAGATGTTGGCAATTTGATTTGGTTCCTCTGCTTTTTCTAAATCCAATTTGAACATCTGGAAGTTTACAGTTCATGTACTATTGAAGCTTTGCTTGGAGAATTTTGAGCATTACTTTGCTAGAGTGTGAGATGAGTGCAATTGTGCAGTAGTTTAACAGTTTTTGGCATTGCCTTTCTTTGGGACTGGAATGAAAACCGATCTTTTCCAGTCCTGTGGACACTGCTGAGTTTTCCACATTTGCTGGCATATTGACTGCAGCACTTTCACAGCATCATCTTTTAGGATTTGAAATAGCTCAACTGGAATTCCATCACCTCCACTAGCTTTGTTCATAGTGATGCTTCCTAAGGCCCACTTGACTTCACATTCCAGGATGTCTGTCCCTAGTCCAGTGATCACATCATCATGGTTATTTGGGGCATGAAGATCTTTTTTGTATAGTTCTTCTGTGTATTCTTGCCACCTCTTATTAATAGCTTCTGCTTTTGTTAGGTCCATACCATTTCTGGACCATTTTTTGTGCTCATCTTTGCATGAAATGTTCCCTTGGTATCTCTAATTTTCTTGAAGAGCTTTCTAGTCTTTCCCATTCTATCGTTTTCCTCTATTTCTTTGCACTGATCGCTGAGGAAGGCTTTCTTGTCTCTCCTTGCTATTCTTTGGAATTCTGCATTCAAATGTGTATATCTTTTCTTTTCTCCTTTGCCTTTAGCTTTTTTTCTCAGTTATTTGTAAGGCCTCTTCATACAACCATTTTGACTTTTTGTATTTCTTTTTCTTGGGGATGGTCTTGATCACTGCCTCTTGTACAATGTCATGAACCTCCATCCATAGTTCCTGGAATATGAGATAGAGTCCTCAGGGACTCTATCTCTCAGATCTAATCCCTTGAATCTATTTGTTACTTCCACTGCATAATCGTAAGGGATTTGAGTTAGGTCAAACCTGAATGACCTAGTGGTTTTCCCTACTTTCTTCAATTTAAGTCTGAATTTTGCAATAAGGAGTTCATGATCTGAGCCACAGTCAGCTCCTGGTCTTTTTTTTTTCTTTCTGCTGACTGTATAGAGCTTCTCCATCTACAGATAGTGTTATAGTAGAATAAAACATGATTTCTGAGGCATAATCAACCCTCAATAATCTATGACTATAAGAAAAGGTTATTATAGGAAGTAAAACCATTAGTAACTAATCTAAAAACTATGTTCTCCAAATGAAAATTTTTATTGCGTGCATGCGGGCTAAGTCATTTAAGTCGTGTCTGATTCTGTGCGACCCTATGGACTCTAGCCCTCCAGGCTGCTCTGTCCATTGGGATTCTCCAGGCAAGAATTCTGGAGTGGTTTGCCATGCCTTCCTGCAGGGGATCTTCCCAACCCAGGGACCAAACCCATGTTTCTTATGTCCCCTGCACTGGCAGGCGGGTTCTTTACCACTAGTGCCACCTGGGAAGCCCATAGAACTTGTGTATGCTCATTATAAAATGTTTAAGTGATATAAATATGTATAAGGTAGAATTATAATTGTATACTTCCCAAATCCAAGGTTCAGTGCTTATTTTTCATATTTCTTTAGATATGTCTGCGTGTTTAATGGAAATTTTTATAAATTATTTTAAACAAAAATGGATCATATTCTGTATGCTCCCAACAGATTGATCCAGCTCTGTTCAATAATTTCTCTTCAACCTTTCATGCCACACATACTACAAGCTCTATCACGATGTTTCAAACGTTGTATAGTGACTTCCCTGGTAGTCCAGTAGTAAAGAACCTGCCTGCCAATGCAGAGGATATGAATTTCATCCTTGGTTTGGGAAGATTCCACATGCCGTGGGGCAACTAAGCCCATGTGCCAACTACTGAACCTGCACTCTGGTGCCCACAAGCCGCAACTACTGAGCCCACGTGGGTTGCAACTACTGAGGTCTGCACACCTTAGAGCCTTTGCTGTGCAACAAGAGAAACCACTGCAATGAGAAGCCTGCACATTGCAACTAAAGAAAGCTCGCACACAGTGACGAAAACTCAGCACAGCCAAAAATAATTTTTTTTAAAAAATGCTGTATAATAATGATGTTTTATGGATATACAAAATTTATTTACTCAAGTTGTTTGAACATTTAGATTTGCCTTCAATTTGTACAATTCACAATGCTATAATAAATAAAAACTATACTTTAGAAGGGGCTTCCCAGGTGGCTCAGTGGTAAAGAATCTGCCTGCCAATGCCGGAGACACAAGTTTGATCTCTGGGTCGGGTTATTCCCTGGAGAAGGAAATGGCAACTCACTGAAGCCTGGTGGGTTACAGTCCATGGGGTCACAAAAGAGTCAGACACGACTCAGCAACTAAACAACACTACCACCACTGTGGAGAATGGATCAATTTTCTCCAATCTTTTAAAAATAAAACAAGGCATTGTTGGAAGGAAGGAGAGAAAATGAAAAGGGGAATGTTTATTTATTTATCTAATAATTTTGGTTTATATAATGTCAAATAACACATTTGCAGGTTGTCTTGTTGAATTTTACTGATAATTTTCCTTAATGAGAATTAACTGAATTGAGTGTACCCTCTAAGTCATGTGTACACAGCTTTAGATAAAAGCTATACGATCCAATAAAAACTGATCTTCATTGAACATGTAATAAATTTCATCTAAATAATCTAGTCCCAGGTTTTCATAATTTTTCCAACATTTTAACATCCTGCAGGAACCCCACTGTGAATCACCTCTAAAGCCAGATGGCAAAGCTTCTCAAATGACATGCCCAGAACTCACCCAGGCAGACATCCTAGAATCTTAGCTTCATTTTGCAGATGAAATAAAGCAGGGTTTTAACTTAACATTCATTAAGAGAAAGAAGGAAATTTATTTTCTTCTGTGTTAACTTTGGGAGTGTTAAGCAATGCAAACATTTTAGAGGCAGCAGTTCATGATACCATGCGGGCAGACATCCTGTGCCAGGAGACACCCTTGCTTGGAAAGACGACTCTTCTTTCTCTAGTGGGTCTACATATACTATGTGGTTTCCATTAAAACTCCACTGAGAGTTTTCAAAAGGATATTGACTAGCTCTTCCCAAAGTCATCAAAAGAGCAGATTCCAAGAATAGCCAAAATATTCTGTATCAACATAGACAAAACTCAATGTACCAAATCAAAATGTAAAGTGACCGTTGTTAAAACATTGAGGTGACTAACAGGAATTGACTAATTGAAACAGAATATAAAAGTCTGGAAATGAACATATATATGTGTGTGTGTGTGTGTATATATATATACACACACATGAGAGTTTATTATGTGATAGAGGTGATAGCTTAATTTAGAGGTAAAATTGCTTGCTACTTAAAATGCAGATAGAAAAAGTAGACATCTATTTGAAAAAATAAGCTATTTATTTCATTATATACACAAATGAAAGAATCAAATATATAACAGAAGCTTCAAAAAGCAGCGGAAGGAAAAAGCTTCTAATAAGCCTATTAACAAATTTTGGACTGATTTATGAACAGAAAGCACTGTGCTGTGTGCTCAGTCACTTCAGTCCTGTCTGACTTTGCGACCCTATGGGCTGTAGCCCGCCAAGCTCGTCTGTCCACAGGATTCTGCAGGCAAGAATACTAGAATGGGTTGCCATGCCCTCCTTCATAGGATCTTCCCGACCCAGGGATCGAAACCACATCTCCCGCATCTCCAGCACTGCAGGCAGATTCTTTACCTGCTGAGCCACCAGGGAGGCCTAGACACACACACACACACACACATCAAAGTCTTTTTAAGTAAAACACAAAACTCAAAGTAAAACACATATACAAACATTGATAGATTTTACTAAATCTTTCAAATTAGTTACTTTGAAAAATATCATAAACGTGAACGTGAAGTCGCTCAGTCGTGTCTGACTCTTTGCGACCCCATGGACTGTAGCCTACCAGGCTCCTCTGTCCATCGGATTTTCCAGGCAATAGTACTGGAGTGGATTGCCATTTCCTTCTCCAAGGAATCTTCTCAACCTAGGAATCGAACCCGAGTCCCCCACATCATAGACAGACGCTTTACCATCTGCGATCTCAGCTAAAAGGCTGATAAAGATTCTTCAAAAAATAAAGAAAAGTGGGGGAAAATATTTACAAAAAATATCAACACTCACAATATTAACAGCTCTTACAAGTCTAAGAATAACATATTGAAACCACTAGGGAAAATGCACAAAGAATTTGAATAGACAGTTAAAAAAAAAAAAAAGAGAGAGCAAATCATCAATAAATATTGAAAGATATTCATCTTTGTGGTTACCAAGGAACTAGAAATAATTAAAACAACACTAACATGACATTTTCACCTATCAGATGTACAATAATTAAAAAATCATACCTAATAATAACAAAAATGCAGGAAAACGGACACTCAGCACTTGATGCAAGAGAACAAACAGCCTTTTCACAACGTGATTCCATAGTGTTCATCACATTCAAATGCATTTATATTTTGGCCCAGTAATCTTACTTTTCAATTTCTCTCCCAGAAGCCTACTCACAATTCCTTAAAGATATTTGTGCAAAGGTGTTGCTGCTGCTGCTAAGTTGCTATTGAACCATTATTTTCTAAGTTACCCATGAAGCACATGCCAACTACATAAAACATGTTAAAACACACAAAAAAATGATTAATGGGTGACTAGAAGGCTCAAAGGGACAAAATACCGAGGAGAAAGCTGGCTAGAGTGAACACTCTATGACTCAGTTCAGTAAAAAGGCTGGAGGAGACACAGGGTAGAAAGAAACCACGTTTTCATCAGACTCTCCCTCATTTTAAGAAAGATCCAAATCTTGTGTATAAAATATTAGAATCAGATTTCTGTTTTGCACCCTAATTGTGTTTCTTTTCTACCTGAAGTCAAGATGCTCCTTAAGAAATCTTAAATGATAATAGGTTTTACATCATTGCCTTCTAGTTCCGATGCCCAAAGCTAAAATGAATAATGGCTATCTTCAACTGAAAACACACTCTTTCAGGGCACTAAACAAAGTCACATATTTACTAAAGCTAAGAGGCAAAGCTATCATCAAGGAAACATTGCTCATCGGGCCACAGTCAGAGTTATATCCTCACCAATAGACATCTATAATATCCTTTTCTCTGCTTTTTGCTAAAGGTTCATGCAGTTCGAACTTCTACAGCCATGTTTATCTACCTAATTACATATTGCAGCTTGCATTTGGAAGGCTAGTTCCATTTCATTACAGCTTCCCACAGACAAAACAAAAATATTTGTTTAAACTCATCCATTGAACCAAAAATGTGACTACTGTTTTCCTATTCAACAGATACCAATATTGAATCTGAACACTAAAATGATGAAAGATATCTTGTTCTCGGCTGAACAGAGAACAAGAGATTTTAGGCTCCTTCCTTCAAAATGGGTTCATAAATAGTATGCAAAACTCAGTTTGTGTATCACTGGGAAGACACTATTCTATTCCAAGTCCTTTTAACCATACACCTGCTTCCAACCACTAGTGATGCTTAAGTATTTCTCACTTGGCTTCCCCTATCTCCCCAAACCAAAGGACTATGTCTATCCCAGGATGGTACATGCTTCACTTTCTAACAGTTAGCATTCCCACAGATCCCTGTGGATCCCTATCATGGTAGATTCTTTTAGAGCTTCTTGCAAATAGAGATTCCACTTACCTGCATTATGAGGTATTGGGTATCCAGAAAGAACGATTAAGGCTTAGGACTTAAAACTGAACTACTGAAGGCAATTGCAGCTCTGCCATGTCACTTGTGTGTCCGTGAGCATATTACTGAACTTCCTTCGGCATTAGTTCCTTTATCTGTAAAATGGGAATAATAAAAGCACTTGTAGGGTTGCCAAGATCATTAAATAGACTAGTATGGTGTCTGGCACATAAAAAATACAAAATATTTAGCTCTAATTGCTAGATTCTCATTATCTCCCTGCACACCCCTGCCTCGGACATACTTAGCAAAACATGTTACATAAATTCCCAGGAGGCCAAGGGACTGCCTGCAGGTTTTCCCAAGATGTAGGCAAGTATACAGCACTGAAGGCAATTCCACCTAGCAGGAGGTGAACTTCCTTCCAGACTCTTAGGCATGCCTGCCTCTCCATTTCCTATTTCGCCTTATGGACACCGGTTCCATGACTCTGAGCCACTGTGTACACTTCTATACTTTGTAAAATCAGCCTTTCTGTAACCCTCGTCGTGCGTGCATGTGTCCACTGCTAGACTGTGAATCTGAAGGGGGCACCAAGTTTCCTTCCTCTTTGTTTTTCTCTTGGTGACTGCCTGGTACTCTGTCGGAAGAAGCAGCATGCATGCTCAGTGGTGTCCGACTCATTGCGACCCCATGGACTATAGCCCAGCAAGGCTCTTCCGTCCATGGAATCTTCCTGGCAAGAATACTGGAGTGTCTGGAGGAGAGTGAAGGCTAAATAAAGAATGAATGAATGGTTGTAATATTTATCAACAAGATAATTGAACCAGTTCAAGGCTAAAGGGACTTTGCCTTGTTCTTTCCTAGCTCCCTTTTCCCCAACTGTAAGGGTATTCTTCCTTTGGTTAATAATGCCTTCCAGCATGCCTTAGCTTGTCTCCATCTATATTTTGGATTCCTTTCTTCCATCTCTTTGTATAAGAACTAACTTTCTCTCTGTCAAATGGCAATCAGGTATGAATGCACTCATTAATCAGGTAGGCAGCCCCTAAGACAAGGTACAAACAAAGGAATGTAACAAAAAGTCAAAAGTCTTAATCCAAGGAAAACTTGTGTGTAAAGAACTTAACATGAGTCACTAGAAAGGGGCAATGTCTAGTCTCGTTCCCAACAGCTGAGAGAAAGAAAACTATTTGTTTACTTTCCAAGAGGCTTTTTAAAAATTACAATTTAGCTGCTTTACAATGTTGTGCTAATTTCTGCTGTACAGCAAAGTGACTTAGCTACACATATATATATATCCCCTCTATGTCACCATAGAGCATTGAATAGAGTTCACTGTGTTATATAGGAGGTTCTCATTGCTGCTGCTGCTGCTAAGTCGCTTCACTCGTGTCTGACTCTGTACGACCCTATAGATGGCAGCTCACCAGGCTCCCCCGTCCCTGGGATTCTCCAGGCAAGAACACTGGAGTGGGTTGCCATTTCCTTCTCCAATGCATGAAAATGAAAAGTGAAAGGGAAGTCGCTCAGTCGTGTCTGACTCCCAGCGACCCCATGGACTGCAGCCCACCAGGCTCCTCCGTCCATGGGATTTTCCAGGCAAGAGTACTGGAATAGGGTGCCATTGCCTTCTCCCTATTTTATATGTAATAGTGTATATATGTATTTGATCATTTCTTCTCCTTGGAATCCTGACGGTTTCTTTAAGTGACTCTGAGAATAGCTATTGTACACATAGAATGTGAACAAGTCTGGCCAGCCTGCTGCTGCTGTACTAATTTATCTTTTCTCTGGTTTTTCCCAGACCCACGCTCAAAAGAATCAAAGTCCATGCAGAAAGTATTCTGAGAACAGTTACTGCTGTGTTTGTAGAACTGTTTTTCAGAGGAACTAGAGATAGCAGAGGGGTTATCGAGTTCAGATGTCAGAAGCAGCATTATTATGTTTGATGTCTTTGAGTGACCGCATGTAACTCCTCTACATAGCCAATGAGTAACAGGACCAAAGACTGGTACTTTCCCTCACAGCTGAAACCTCCAGCTAAATGAATCACAGCAGTTCTATGAGAAAGTGAGGGGAAAACCCACCAATAACGAGCCAAGAGGTTTCCAAGTCTGACAGAGGAAGTAACTGGGGGACCTGGGGAGTCAGAATGCCTAGCAAGCCCACTGCTTTTCTGATGGCATCTCCTCTGTGCTCTGAATCATCTCGGACTGGACAGTGTATTACATTACATCAATTGCCTTTATTTGATTAGAGTGGAAACTGCCTGAGGATAAAGTCTTACCTGACAGAGCAGGAACAGTGGGTCTGGTGAGTCACGTGCCTGAGTCTTGAGTACAGTGTCGGCCATTATATCTCCATAAACTTGGATTAGTTATTTCACCTCTTTGGACTGTCAATTTTGTAAACTAAAGACACTATCACTATCTTCCTCATAAAATCATTGTTGGTATTGCTTGTAATAATTAATCTAAAACCCTATGTCTAGGCCCAGGTAAAATTACTGATGATCAATAATTACCAATTGCTATTGCTGACCACTGCTGTCCTCCAAGTATGGAGCCTAGTGCACAGAAAATTCTCAAGATAAACTTAATGTGAGTCCCAAGTGTTGTCCCATGGAACTGCTATGTTGGTGAATAAATGAAATCGTCTGGAAAAATCATGTCATTGTATCATCACACCTCTGCTTACATTATCGAACAATACTATTCTTTATTCATTGAGTAGATTGCATGAAATTTTGTAGCAGCTCTCTAAGGATAACAGGAATTTAAAACATGCCAAGGGAGTTATTTCTTTCTTCAACAAATATTTTTGAAACAGACACAGTTTTCCAAAAGTGAAAACATTACAAAAATGATAGAAAGATAAAATTTCTATATCATTCTTATTAATAATAAGTCTATAATTATTACCCACCACCCAATAAGCATGGTGCAAGGCTCTTTATATCTATTAGCTCATTTTATGATGACAAAAAATGGCAAGGTCATTATTATGCTCATTTTAGAGAGAAGAAAACTAAGATGTAAACAGATTCAATAACTTGCCTAACATTTTTCAGCCAGAGTTTTCCAAAGCTGAAATCTCTTCTGTATTTCCAAAGCCTGTTCTTTTTCTATTTTGTTATTATCCCTCTTTCACTATCTTACTATAATATCAGGCAGAATGAAATAAGTACTCTATTAGAGGCATGAGAAAATTATCATGGAACTCCTGAACTCTGAAACTCTGGGAAAGAAAACAGTGAATTTGAATGGTAGAGAATGAGTGTTGACCTTAATCAGGACATTTTAAAAAACCATATAAGATAACGGGCAATAGGAGGAGATGAAGGGAATTTCAGGATGTAAAACCATATCAGTCAAGCCCTAGCAATGTCGCTTCACAGAGTAGAGTAGCTGTGTGCTCGAACTTAAAAAATAGGCTACAGATAGGTGCAGACTCTATCTAGGTAGGGGTATAATGACCGGAGTGTCAGAAAAGACTGTTCTTTAAAGTATGGACGCAATCTCCACATATTCACCAACTTTACTGCATACCTGAAACAGATGAACTTGGACGCTATCTTTGTTTCGTAGAATCATCACAATTCCCATTTGAGTGGGTTTGACTTGATGTTTTACAGTAACACATATGGGCTTCCCTGGTGGCTCAGTGGCAAAGAGTCCACCTGCCAATGCAAAAGACACAGGTTCGATCCCTGGGTAGGGAAGATCCCTTGGAGAAGGAAATGACAACCCACTCCAGTATTTTTGCCTGGAGAATGGACAGAGTCTGGTGGGCTACAGTCCATTGGGTTGCAAAAGAGCTGGATACAACTTAGCAACAACAACATATAACACACACACACACATGCACACACAACTATGAGCAGATAATGTCTATACAATCATACCTTGGTCATTCATTTCTCTCTACTCATTTTCTGACATAAGGCAAATTACCCACAGATTATTCTCAATCCTACAAATAATCAATAAGCAAATACATAAGGTGAAATTTGTCTGGTGCAAGACCTAAGAGAGAGAGAGAGCACTTGCTTTATCAATGACTCCAAAGCAGGTGTTTTAAGAGGAATACAGGGTTTAGAAAGTGGCAGGCTTGGGCATCAATACACAGCATGTCAGAGAGCAAGCTCATAGGACTGTGGGCCTTCAAGATGGTCTGTTTCCCCCAGTTTTATAGAAAATGTTTCTATAACCCTGGACTTGCACCAGGACCCAGAACCTTTGTTGCCCTAGGCCATCCTACCACTTCATCCTTCAGCTGTTCTGAAAGCAGTGGCTGCTGCTGCTAGAATACATCCCGTTTGCCTCTAAAAGGAAGGCTTTTTTTGGCTACAGCAGAAGGAAAGTGGGAAGATAAAACAAACTTTAATTCATCTGTTCTTACTCATAGGCTTCCCATCAAGGGTGGGTTTTATCCTTATTTAGAATCAATACTAAGTAAAGAAAGTATAAATATACCAATTGAAAACCTCTTTCTGTGGATGCCTCGGCAGCCACAGCTAAATTGCTTGAGGTTTACGGACACCATGCATTTTCCCCAGCGCTTATTCTGAAACCCTCAAGTGTTAAACTCAATCATTTCCTGGGACCCTTGAGAGAATGGAATCTAAGATCTGTTAATAGGGGTTTTTTGTTTGTTTGTGTTTGGGAGGGGGAGGTGGGACTGTCATTCTGGGACAATTAGGTAAATCCCTAACAGACTGATGGAGTTTTTGAATCCTATTGCTTGTTGTTCAATATTTTTCCCCAAGAGATAAGAGTAACTATATTTAAGTTGAGTAGTCTGAGAAGAGTAGGAGGATCTGGGTGAAACTGACGAATTTCCCCTGGGCATTTCCCATAGGTTAGCCTTGGGTCAAGGGATTCAGCCCTTAGAGATCTCCTAGGGTTGCTGTTTGCCACTATAGGAAGTGGCACAGACTCTGAATCCGGTGACTTTATGACTTTAACTACTACTACACCCCAAGAGAAGGTCACTCTCCAAAGAAAGTTTATATTCTTCATGTGTAAGATGGAAGACTGGAACTGACACGTCCCTTTAGAGTTCTTCCAACAGTGATCTATTCCACTGAGGGGGTTTTTCTGGGCAAACACAAAATGAGCCAAAAGATAAATGCTCAGAGCCAAGTATTTTGAGAAAAAAAAAGAAAAATGCATGTAGAGAATGCACCTGAAGAGTTTTTGCACCTGTATTTCTTCCCTAACTTAGAAAACCTGAAATCCTTTGATTGGTGCAGATTCTGGGTCAAGAAGTCTCAAGTTAGGTTCACTTTTTTTTTAAGAAAGCAGGGGTGGATTTATCTTCCTAGTAGGTGAAACCAAAACAACTGTGAGTGATAAGCCTAGATCTTGGGCTACTCTCCAGTCACTTTTCCACTACATTGTGCTACCTGGATTTTCTCCTTCAGACTTAAAAGAAAGAAAAACATGAAATGACAGGCAGATGACTTGGAAAATGTCAAACTATTATCTCTAGACTTTCTAAAAACTAATTCTGGAAGATATATAAAAATGTTTTTGAGGGGCAAAACATGTGGGATGTCAGAAAACTCATCTCTCTCTTGGAGTTTAGAAAGTATCATTCAAAAAAAGCTAAGATCCTACTGTAGAGAAATCTACATATATTTTCTTAAACTAGCTTGCCGTAATTTATTTGGCCAGTGAAGACATACTCTACACAAACCACCAATTATCATTATATCTGATCTGCAAAGACATAGAAGTGATCATTTGTGTAGATCATTTTATCTGTCCATTCAAGTGACCATGTATCCCATCTTAGTATGTGCCCATGCTAAGCTCCTTTTCCTAATCATCTTCATTCAGCACACTTTTTTTCTTTTTGTAGTATTTTCACTTTATTTAATAAAGATATTCAGCATTTGCTATTGACAATGCATAGAAATTTTTTAAAATTTTACTGGAGTATAGTTGACTTATAATTTTGTGTAACTTTCAGGCTTCCCTGGCAGCTCAGACGGTAAAGCATCTGCCTGCAATATGGGAGACCCGGGTTCGATTCCTGGGTCGGGAAGATCCCCTGGAGAAGGAAATGACAATCCACTCCAGCACTCTTGCCTGGAAAATCCCATGGATGGAGGAGCCTGATAGGCTACAGTCCGTGGGGTCGCAAAGAGTCGGACACGACTGAGCGACTTCACTTCACTCATTTCAGGTATCCAGTAAAATGAATCTGTTACACATATACTTATATCCATTCTTCTTTAGATTCTTTTCCCATGTAGACCATTACAGAGTATTGAGGAGAGTTCCCTGTGCTAAACAACAGTCTTTACTCGTTATCTATTTTATATATAGTAGTATATATGTGTCAATCTCAATCTTCCAACTTATCCTTCCCCCTCTTACCCCCTGGCAACCGTAAGTTTATCTTTTACATCTGTAACTCTATTTCCGTTTTGCAGATAAGTTCATTTGTACCTTTTTATTTTTTAGATTCCACATATAAATGGTTTAATACGATATTTGTCTTTCTCTATCTGACTTACTTCACTCAGTGTGACAATCTCTAGTTCCACCCATGTTGCTGCAAATGGCATTATTTGTTCATTTTTATGGCTGAGTAATATGCTGTTGTATGTATGTGCCTCATCTTTACCATCCCTCTGCTGCCGGACATTTAGGTTGCTTCCATGTCCTGGCTACTATAAGTAGTGCTGCAGTGAACACTGGGGTGCACGTACCTTTTCAAATTATGGTTTTCTTCAGAGATATGCCTTGGAGTTGAATTGCTGGGTCATATGGTAGTTCTATTTAGTTTTTTAAGGAGCCTCCATAGTGACTGTACGAATTTACATTCCCACCAACAATGTGGAGGGTTCCCTTTCTCCCACACCCTTTCCAGAATTTATTTGAAGATTTTTGATGATGGCCATTCTAACCAGTGTGAACTGATATCTCATTTAGTTTTGCTTTGCATTTCCTTAATAATTAGTGACACTGAGCATCTTTTCACATGCCTCTTGGCCCTCACCACAGTTTGTTTTTTAGCACAGTATTTGACAATCTGATTCAGTTGTTTCTGCATTCCAGCCTTGACATCACACCTCTGTATTCCCAAAATTACCTGGCATAATATTGGGTAAGATGTTATGGAAAAACTCAAATGAATATTTTGGCCAACCCAATGCTTGCAGGTCATGGATACTCAAATACTTGTGATGATCCTTTAACTGACCTTTACAAAACTTACAGCCATTTAAATGTGAATGCTCCATTTGATCACATATAGTTGGCCCAACTGACTTCTATAGTCCATTGGTTTTGTGGCATACTATCTAATCATGCACACCCAACCTTTCATGTGTCAGTGAGACGAGTGTAGCAAATCTAATCTTTGCTTAAATATAAACCAGGAGTAAAAAGAAGCCACAAGAACCCTCCCTCAAACCCAGTACACACAGATCAGGGTCAGCAGTTAAAGGCACATGGTCATCTGACCAGTGACCTATCTTTACCCTTGGGAGCTGGTAAAGTTCCAGATAAGCCCTGGAGAGGAGGATGGATGGTAAGGCGGAATGAGTCCAGACCAGAGTGGCCAGAGGGTCCACGCAGCCTGGAGTGGCTCCGTGCAGTCCTGCCCAGCTGTAGGCCAACACTGGTTAGAGCCCAAATGATAGGGTCACAGCCAGTAACAAGTAGCAGATACCAACGGGCACAGGGAACCACATGTGGCCACATGCACAAATCGATCAGAAGGAACAAAAACAAATCATTTAAGGTGAAATATGTTGATGAAGACAAACGTGTAAGTAGGAAGAAATTGAAACCCTTGTTCACTGTTGTAGGAATGCAACATGGCACAGCCACTATGGAAAACAGTATTGGAGTTCCTCAAAAAATTAAAAGCAAAACAATCATGTGACCCAGATCTATCCCAAAGAACTGAAATCAGGATCTGAAAGCAATATTAATACAATATTCACAGTGTTATTCACAATAACTAAGTTGTGGAGACAACCTAAATATCCACTGACAGCCAAATGGATAAAGAAAAAGTGATATTTATACCTATAAAATAGTATCCAGCTTTAAAAAAATAAAATCCTGCAATATGTGGCAACATGAATGACCCTTGAGGGCATTATGGTAAATGACATAAGCCAGTCACAGAAAGATAAACACTGCATGATTCCATTTTTGTGTGGTCTCTAAAATAACCAGATTCATAGAATCAAGTAGCAGAATGATGGTTACCAGTGACTGAGGGAAGAGGGAAATGGGGAGTGACTAGTCAGTGGGCATAATGTTTCAGTTAAGCAAGATGAATAAATTCTAGAGACCTGCCATACAACGTTGCACTCTAGTCAACAGTAATGTATTTCACACTCAAGAATTTGTTAAAAGGGTATATCTCAAGTTACATGTTCTTACCACAATAATGTTTTTAAATATAAAATATGAAATAAAGGTCCTTGAGAATAAATAAATATCTAAAATAAATAAAATACCTATACATTGCATTATTATTCTGACTCAATGGGCTCTGAATAAGAGAGTTTAGTTTAGTGAATAAGAGTGTGTGTAGACTGGAATCTGACATACTGTGTTCAAAATCCTCCTGATTTCTCAAAGTTATAAGAATAGAATTAAATGGAATTATATAGGGCATGTAGCATAGAGGCAGCGCCTAGCATATACTAAGTATATTTTGAACATTTTTTAAAAATATGATACAGGGCACCCTAAGCTGGTGCTCTGTGACAACCTGAAGGGATGGGGTGGAGAGGGGACACATGTATGCCTATGGCCGATTCATACTGATGTATGTCAAAAAACATCACAATACTGTAATTATCCCCCAATTAAAATCAAGTAGTCAATTAATAAAAAATAGAATTGTGTAAAGCCCCTACAATTTTGCCATTATTAGTTGGTCTTTGTTTCAAGTTTATTCAGTTGCTCCTCATACATCTGTCAGGATTTCTTTCACTTTCCCCTTTTGCTTTTCTCCTCCTCTCTCTTATTGCTGGGTCTTATTTCTTCTCTTTCTGCTCTCTTATACACCAGGTCCACTATAGTCTTTTAAAGGTCTGCTTTCCTTGTGTGTGTGTGTGTGAGAGAGAAAGAGACAGAGAGAGGAAGCGGGGGAGAGAGAACACGTAGAAAGGACGGGCAGACAGAAGTGGGCCATGGAGTGAAGGAGGGTCACAGTAGCGGCCCCGCATCTCAGGATTGGAGGAACAATGGCGTACAGACCATCTTTCCTCCGCCACAAAAGCGCCATCATCCAGTCTCACTGCTCTCCTTCTGAACTCACAGACAGGACTGAGTGCTCACATACGAATGGCACTCTGCTCTTGGCTTAACTGCCTTTGATTATGATAAGGGTGCCCATCAACCATAATCTTAGGTATCCATCAGGCTACTGTCCAAGACATACTGACTCCTTTTATTAACTGGAAATTATTTATGTAACAAATATTTCCCAGAAATTAAATAACAGCTACTAATTTGAAAAATAAGCAAATTCAACTATTTAGCCAAAGTGGCTCCAAATGGCACATGTTATACATGCAAACATCTCTAACAGACATAAACAAATTTTAAGTAATCTTTTTAAAATTAAATGGAAAATATAGACTGGAAAAATACACAAATTTCAAGGTTACAGCTTGATAAATTTTCACAAGGGGGCGCACACCCATACAACTATCATCCTGACCAAGAAATAGAACATTTCAAACATCCCAGAGTGCCTTCATCTTTCAGGCACCACCCCTCCAAGGGTTACACTATGCAGAGTGCTAACACCATAGATGAACTGCCTGCTTTTGAACTTCACTGAAATAGAGTTATCAGTCTCTAGTGTCTTGTGTCTGGCTTCTTCTGTTCAACATAGCATTATACGATTCATTCAAGTGAAAATGTAAATTAATTTCAATAATGAAAATTTAGCCAGTGAAAATTTGAATTAATTATAATTCTGAAAACTTTAAAGAGTATATCAAGTATGAAAATGTTCATATCCCTTGCTCCATTGATTCTATTTTAAATAATCCATCCCCAATTTTTTTAAACAGGTGAGAGTTTACATTCTAAAGTGTATTTAAGTTTGATGAAAATTCTAAGATGGGAATAGTTTTAAAAAATAATAAGATTTAATGCATACAGCCATAGTCCATTTGTTTCATTGATGTAGATTAATCGTAAGCAGCAGATTTAAATTAGCTTTATATACCAAACTCTTGTTGAAAGTGAAAGAGGAGAGTGAAAAAGTTGGCTTAAAACTCAACATTCAGAAAACAAAGATCACGGCATCTGGTCCCATCGCTTCATGGCAAATAGATGGGGAAACAGTGGAAACAGTGAGAGATTTTATTTTGGGGGGCTCCAAAATCATTGCAGATGGTGGTTGCAGCCATGATATTAAAAGACACTTACTCCTTGGAAGAAAAATTATGACCAACTTAGACAGCATATTAAAAAGCAGAGACGTTACTTTGCCAACAAAGATCCGTCTAGTCAAAGCCATGGTTTTTCCAGTAGTCATGTATGGATGTGAGAGTTGGACTATAAAGAAAGCTGAGTGCTGAAGAATTGATGCTTTTGAACTGTGGTGTTGGAGAAGACTCTTGAGAGTCCCTTGGACTGCAAGGAGATCCAACCAATCCATCCTAAAGGAGATCAGTCCTGAGTGTTCATTGGAAAGACTGATGTTGAAGCTTAAACTCCAATACTTTGGCCACCTGACGTGAAGAACTGACTCCATGGAAAAGACCCTGATGCTGGGAAAGATTGAAGGTGGGAGGAGAAGGGGATAACAGAGGATGAGATGGTTGGATGGCATCACCAACTCAATGGACATGAGTCTGAGTGAACTCCGGGAGTTGGTAATGGACAGGGAGGCCTGGCGTGCTGCAGTCCATGGGGTCGCAAAGAGCTGGACATGACTGAGCAACTGAACTGAACCAAACCCAGCATACTTTGGATGGCTTATAAGTAGGAGTTATATATATGAACTAGCAGCAAGATCCACAATCTGCTTAACTCTTTTGAAACCTTAATTGATAATTGTTTATTTTTCGCTGTGCTGGGTCTTCGCGGCTATGTGGGCTTCCTCTAGTTGTGGTGAGAGGCAGCTACTCCTGGTTGCACTGAGCAGGCTTCTCACTGCAGTGGCTTCTCTGGTTGCAAAGCATGGGCTCTAGGCCTCCTGACCTTCGGTAGTTGCAGTGCATGGGCTTAGCTGACCCACAGCATGTGGGATCTTCCTGGACCAGGGATCAAACCAGTGTCCCATGTATCACAAAGTGAGTTCTTAACCATTGGACCACCAGGGAAACCCTGCTTAACTCTTTAAACAGTTCTTTTTCTTTATTGTTTCTCATATATCCTTCTCCTTGGCAATAACCTGAGACTAGCTCATTTAAAAAAATGGGCTTTCAAGTTATTAATTGCCTGCCTCCTTTTTCCAAACTCTGCCCCACCAGTGATTCTCCACTTTCCCCCACTATTTCTTCTGTTTCACCCACCCTTCCCAAAGGTATGAACACCAGGAAGTCTGAGGTGTAATATATTCTTTCCCTAACAATATGAAAAAAAAAAAAAAACTACATGGGCTGAGGATGTTGGATAAATTGCAATTGCTGTCTAATAGGGTCTTCACACTCATTCACTGCTTTGTTTGAAGTGTCATGAATGTTCACACAAATATATATAAGAAAAAAACATTCTCATGTTAAAAAGAACTACTTAAGGTTTATCTGGGCCAATACTTCTTCTGCCACACACAGTAGATGGAGAAAAATGAGAGTTAACTATAATGAACTAAAGTGAAGATGAATATTACATCCAAGCAAATGGATGCTAAGACCACGTATGTGGTTGACTCAGCCATGGAAAAATCCCTGGAGTATGGAAGAAATACAGAAATGCCACAAATAGACGAAAGGAAGCATACCAGGCAATACGGTTACTCCACAATGTCAGTCCTGCCCATCCCAGAGGGGCACAAATAGAAATACTCTGGAATTTAGTACTACTGATATTTAAGCCCAATTTCCAGCAAGGTCCAGACTAATAGCGAGTTATTTGTTTTACTAACTCAGGTTGCAAACGCCTTTGGGCGGATCTGGTACCTTCTATATCTCGTTCCGCGCCAAGAACACTGTTAGCCATCAACAAAACCATAATAGAACCTGAGTCTTCTCCAAGGGCCAATGAAAACACACACACTGAGCTAATGGGGACATTTACAGGCAAGGATTCCAGGTTCCTTTCTGAAAATGCCACCAAGGCAGACTAGCTAATTAGGTCTTAGGAAGTGACACTGACCAGAAGGACCCACCTTCCTGGAGCTTTGTGAGTGCACCCAGCCTGTTTTCTATTTGTTTTGCTCTTGTTTTTGTTCTTCTAGCTATAAATGAAAATAACTATTTTTAGAATTTCAAAAGGCTCTCTCTGAGATCTGGCCTGTGCGTTTACAGTAATTTCAGGAAAATGGGACTGTAGTACTTAACATTGCAAAAAGAAAAAAAAAATGTATTCTTTTGGAAATGTTTGGTTATTCCTTTCCCACCCTTATTCTCTTCCTTTTGGAGAAACCTAGAAAAATAACTTTGTCCAAGGCCACCCTGAAATGCAGTGACAATTCCAAGAATGAAATTTAGATGTTTCTCTCAACCCTGTTTCTGGATCCAGCCTAAGAATAGTCATAATTTTCCCAGTATTTCCAATATATGTGTCCTTGTGATGGTCCAACTCAATGTCTTTGTGCTTCTGAAAATAACACTGCTTGACGGAGACAGGGATTGTGGACCACAGACACTGGAGTAACATGGACTCAAAGACTAGTAAGTTGCTCTATGAATAGGAATTACTTTGACTTCAACCAAGGTTCTTTGAACCCAAAGAAAGACCACATACGATGAATATTAAACACCAGAAAATGCAATGGGTATTAATGGAGCTTCTATTATAAATACTTAGAACACAAAAGTTTCAGTGTCCCTCATATTCTCTTCCTCCAAAATACTAGGAAAAAATGTTACAACTGCAAGTCATGGACTTTATCCATCTAAATAAATAAATAATTTTGGAGGAGTCAAATACATCAACATGGGAGCCAAAACATACCAGAAAATTGTAATGGAATATGGTAGAGCAGACAGAGAATGGACCAGAGAGGCAGATATACCTGACTAGCAATTTCAGTTTCATTTACTATCAGCTCTGCAGCTATCTAAATCTCTTTCAGCTTAATTTCTTCAATTATAAAATCAAGACTCAAATATTGAGCTCTTTCAACTGCAAATATTGAAACAACCCAAATTTGTATAAATAACAACACAAATAAGTAAGAAATAAAAGAAATTTCTTGACTATTTATAAAAAACCTAGGAGTCTCTAGCTTCTGGTACACTTGGATTCAGGTACTCGATATCGTCAGGAAGTCTGATATATGCCTGAGAGACATAATCTCTCTCATATGCCTCTTTCTTCTGAAACCGCTTAATTTTCAAGTATGCTTTCCCATCACAATGGCCCCCAGAATTCAAGGGTAATATCCTTACACTCCTGACTCTAACGCAATGAAGACTTCTCTGAGCTAACAGGTGGAACAAGAGTTTACAAACTGAAACTAATTTATTCCAATCAGTTATATGTTCAGAAGGAGGCATCTAGAGGAATCACTGGAAGGACCCCCAAGGTAGAGTGCTATTACCTGAATAAAGGTAAATAACTTCTGAAAAAGTCAAAGAAACCAAGGTCTTCTACAATGAATCTCAGGATTGTTGTAAAAGCAAACAAATAGAACTCAATTCCAATGTCCTAAAATTTCCATTAAGACAACAATAAATTAAAGTCATTCTTATAGGTGGATGAATCTTTGACATCCAGGAAATATGTGCTTGTATTAATTCCACTAAGAGCACACAACATAACTTAGTAGTGAAATTGATCTGCACAATATTCTGCCCAAATGAGGTAAGGTTGCAAGGTAAGATTTCAGTTAGATTGAAAAGAGAAGAGGATTTAGCCTAGTGAAGAAGAACAGAGCAGTCATTCTAAGGAGAAGTAAAATAAGATAACAATGAGATATTTTTCATATAAGAAAGAGTTTGTGGGCAAGATAAGCATTCTAATCATCAGAAAATAACAGATGCAGAAAACAAACTTATGGTTACCGAGGGGTAGAGGTGGGAAGGGATAAATTGGGAGATTGGGACTGACATACACATAGTATTATATACAAAACAGATAACTAATAAGAACCTTGGAGAAGGAAATGGCAACCCACTCCAGTATTCTTGCCTGGAGAATCCCATGGACAGAGGAGTCTGGCAGGCTACAGTCCATGGGGTCACAAGAGATGGACATGACTTAGCAACTAAATCACCAATAAGAATCTACTGTATAGCACAGTGAACTCTAATCTATACTCTATAAAAGTAGAGAAGAATCTAAAAAGAATATGGGAACAGAATCTAAAAAGAATGGATGTACATACACATATATGTATATATACATAAATGATTTACTTTGCTATACACCTGAAACTAACACAACACTGTAAATCAACTCTACTCCAATAAAAAATGTTTAAAAGAAAATGACATATCATTAAGTAAATTTATAAATATTTTAATAGGAAGAGTTTGCCAACTTTCACCAAAAATAAAATGTACAGAATTAAGTTCTTAAAACATCGTCAGCAAGGAAAGATGTTTTGGGGGGAGTAGTCAATCAGTGTAGTTTTTTTGGATACATGCCTCCTCCTTAAGCTGGTCTGCATTCAATGAGGCAGGCTTTGTGCGAACATAAATTTGACAAATGAAATTCAGCCTTCTTCATTATACGACACAATTAGCTCACTCCAGTACAGATGAGGATTTATTGGTTTAAGCATGTTAATAAAAGCCTGGCTGCAACAGAGAAACAACAAGTCATCTCGAATGAGAAAACTGCATTAATATACATGACGTGGCTTCTAACTGGGGCCAAAAGGAAAACTATTTCCTGGATTTCAGATAGAGGTCTGTCCAACAACAACCTTAATTTGAGCATTTTGAAGGTAGACTTCAAATAAACAATGAAAAGCAAGACAGGAACATTTAACCAAACATGATGAGTTTTTTTGTTTTTTAACACATGGAGAGTGCCAACCATAAATAATTTGTGCAAGCAATACTAAGCCAGACTTACCATCCTTCCGGTAATGCACCTACATCAGGCACCAAGAATCCTTATTTCTGGCTATGATGAATTCAGATGAGTTATCCCGTCCTCAAAAAGATGTCTAGAGAAGGCTTTGCTGACTGCCAAAAGCACTATTCTCTCAAAATAGAAATCCCTTCTCAGTTCGACTTAAGTCTGTTATGATAATCTCAGGGAATTTACCAGTCTGGGAAGAATTTATTTCATGGAAGTGGAATGTTTCCAAGGTTTAAAGAAATTCATTCCATATTTCAGGAAATGAACATGTGATGTATTTTGCATGTTGTTTTAATAGAAGAAGCAAATAGCTCTTTCTACAGCATGCTATGAGCTGTGGATTAAAAGTGGTTGTCTGTTTACAGTCAAGGAGTAAAAAAAAAGACCTTAAGAAAAGTGAGCATAATTAAAATCTTGAGAAAATAAGGGTATTTTAAGGCCATAATGGCAAAGCACTAGGTTCGAGAGCAAATATATATATATATATATATATTCAATTTGAATTGTTTTTCATTATTATAAGGTTGCTTCTAAATATGACATATTGAGGAGTGTCCATGCCAAGTATTCACTGGATGGTATGATGCCTGCCAAGCGTCTCTACTGCTCTGGGTCCTCTAGTTTTGTGTCTGTGGCATAAAGTGACATTTCCTCAACTCTTTCCTCATCCAAGAGCTCTGAAGCCAAAACAGAGTTAATGACATGACTAAACATACAGAGTTTTGATTACCACAAGGGTGTGCACAGCTTTCTATATGTCTGATTAACTGTAGAAGATCAAGGCAGCCTTGGGGTTTTGCTCATAGAGAAATGTCTAAACTCATCTCTAGAAAACAGGAAAGCTTCTATGAATAGGGGAACTATAAGCCATGATTTGAAGGAGGAGGGGAAGGAGCGAGTCAGGTAAATAAGGTCTCAAGGGGGACTGGCATGGGCAAGAGACCACCAGCCAGTGGGAGTACGGCTCTTTGGAGGAACTGGACGCTTTACTGTCTGAGCCACCAGGGAATCCCAAAAGAAGATGGTGCAAGTCACTGCTAACTCCTGCCTGGAGTATTGTAATTGCCTCCTCCCTGGGCGTCCCTGGTGGCTCAGAGGTTAAAGCGTCTGCCTCCAATGTGGGAGACGCGTGTTCGATCCCTGGGTCGGGAAGATCCCCTGGAGAAGGAAATGGTAACCCACTCCAGTATTCTTGCCTGGAGAATCCCATGGACAGAGGAGCCTGGTGGGCTACAGTCAATGGGGTCACAAAGAGTCGGACACGACTGAGCGACTTCACTTCACTTCACTTCTTGCCTTCCTACCTTCCCTTGCTCCCATCAGGCTTTGCTCCTCAAGATTCTCCCTACACCTTCTCCCTGCTCTACTCTTCTGCACAGCATTGACCAGCAGACATATCCTCTCTGGATGTGGGAGCTCCATCTCTGTCTCTGCCATCAGAAGGGCAGGAATAAACCAGTTTTGTTCACTGCTCTATTACTTGCTTTTTGAAAAATGCCTAGCAAAAAGTAGATGCTGAAAAAGGTTTTGATCATTGAGGACTAGCTTGTGCCTCCTATATTTGAAATCCTCTAGCTGCTTACCATTTTAATAGGATAAAAAGTCAAAATCCTTACTCTGAGTCAAAATCCTTACCAGGCCCTGCTGGACCTGGTCTTCTGGCCTCCTGCCTCCTTTCTGCTTTCATCTCCTATCACTTTTCCACTTGCTCTCTTTGACTGAGTGACGGAGCAGGCATACACTTTACTAGAAACACACTGGTCTTTCCATTTTCTGATTATAGTAAGTATGCATTGCTCCCAAGGCATTTGCATATCCTATGCTCTCTTGCATATTTAACTTATATGCAGAATACATCATGAGAAACGCTGGACTGGAAGAAACACAAGCTGGAATCAAGATTGCCGGGAGAAATATCAATAACCTCAGATGTGCTGATGACACCATCCTTATGGCAGAAAGTGAAGAGGAGCTAAAAAGCCTCTTTATGAAAGTAAAAGAGGAGAGTGAAAAAGTTGGCTTAAAGCTCAACATTCAGAAAACAAAAATCATGGCATCTGGTCTCATCACTCCATGGGAAATAGATGGAGAAACAGTGGAAACAGTGTCAGACTTTATTTTGGGGGGCTCCAAAATCACTACAGATGGTGATTGCAGCCATGAAATTAAAAGATGCTTACTCCTTGGAAGAACAGTTATGAGCAACCTAGATAGCATATTCAAAAGCAGAGACATTACTTTGCCGACTAAAGTCCATCTAGTCAAGGTTATGGTTTTTCCTGTGGTCATGTATGGATATGAGAGTTGGACTGTGAAGAAGGCTGAGTGCCGAAGAATTGATGCTTTTGAACTGTGGTGTTGGAGAAGACTCTTGAGGGTCCCTTGGACTGCAAGGAGATCCAACCAGTCCATTCTGAAGGAGATCAACCCTGGGATTTCTTTGGAAGGAATGATGCTAAAGCTGAAACTCCAGTACTTTGGCCACCTCATGCGAAGAGTTGACTCATTGGAAAAAACTTCGATGCTGGGAGGGATTGGGAGCAGGAGGAGAAGGGGACGACAGAGGATGAGATGGCTGGATGGCATCATGGACTCGATGGATGCGACTCTGAGTGAACTCCGGGAGTTGGTGATGGACAGGGAGGCCTGGCGTGCTGCGATTCATAGGGTCGCAAAGAGTTGGACATGACTGAGCGACTGAACTGATGCTGTCTTGCTCCACATAGCTATATAATTTATCTATGCTTCCTTCAAATCTGCTCAAATGTCACCTGCCCAGAGAGGCCTTTTTTCTACCATCCCACACAATACAATAGCAGCCCCTTCCTGACACTCTCTTCCCCTTTACTTGGCTGAATTTGTGCATGCTAAGTTGCTTCAGTTGTGTCCAAGTCTTTGCAATCTTATGGACCTATGTATCACAAGGCTCCTGTCCATGGGATTCTCCAGGTAAGAACACCAGAGTGAGTTTTCATGTCCTCCTCCAAGGGATTTTCCCCACTCAGGTATCAAACCTACATCTCTACATCTCTTGCATTGTCAGGCAGGTTCTTTTTAAAAACAATTTATTTATTTTAATTGGAGGCTAATTACTTTATAATATTGTAGTGGTTTTGCCATACACTGACATGAATCTGCCACAGGTGTACATGTGTTCCCCATCCTGAACTCCCCATCCCATCCCTCTGGGTCATCCCAGTGCACCAGCCCTGAGAACCCTCTATCATGGATTGAACCTGGACTGGCGATTCAATTCACATATGATAATATACATGTTTCAATGCCATTCTCCAAAACCATCCCACCCTTGCCCTCTCCCATAGAGTCCAAAAGACTGTTCTATACATCTGTGTCTCTTTTGCTGTCTCTCATACAGGGTTATCATTACTATCTTTCTAAATTCCATATGTATGTGTTAGCACACTGTATTGGTGTTTTTCTTTCTGGCTTACTTCACTCTGTATAATAGGCTCCAATTTCATCCACCTCATTAGAACTGATTCTTTTTAATGGCTGAGTAATATTCCATTGTGTATATGTACCACAGCTTTCTTATCCATTTGTCTGCTGATGGAGATCTAGGTTGCTTCCATGTCCTGGCTATTATAAACAGTACTGTGGTGAACACTGCAGGTTCTTTACCACTAGCACCACCTGAGAAGCCTTTACTTGGCTGTATTTGTTTTAATAATTGTGAAAAAATACTTATCATAATAAGTATTTATGTGTGTTGCATGTCTAACCCTGTAAGATCAGTTCTGTGAAGGCAGTAGATTTATGTGGGTCATGACTGTTTCCTGACACATAGAACTATGTTTGATCCAGGTTAGTATCTGTATTAGAGGAGTCAACTGGGAATCAGAAGTTACATCAGTTATTCTATGACAGGAAATTTAGTATCAGGAAGTGCTAAGTACTATGAGCTTGTTAAGTAGGTACCAGAACGGTACAAAGAAAACTCTCTAGTGTCCCAGAAGTAACTAGAGCAGGAAGCAAACACCACTGCTTAGTCAGAGGGATAGGGAAGATGCTGGAAATTCTAAAATGCAGAAACCTAGGAGAGAGTCCTTGTGGAGTTGAAACTTGGGGCTCTGAGAAGAGGGATCTCATGGCTGGTGCCTCTGAGCTCAGAGGAGTGACCTGGTAGGCTTGGGACCCAGACCTTTGAAGAAGGACTGTTGAAGGTTGGCCTGGGAAGATGATAAATGATGAAATGGGCTCTGTTCATGTTGGAAGAACTAGTGGCACACTGGATCCAGCTGTTGCTTTGAGAAGGAACAACTGCTATGGGATGAAGAAGTCATGCTTGGAAACAGAGAGCAGACAGGAAGCCCCCAAGAAGCTAGGGAAGAAGGAGGATATCCTTTCTTCCTCTTCAACACTTGTGATCTCCCTTTGTCTCTCCCTACTGGTGAAGTCTACACGGAGCCTGATGGCAGAACCAAATTGTGATTTTCATAGTTCTAGCCACAGACAGCATCACAAAGCTGAATATAAAAGGGTGGGTTTCAAGCTGAGAGACAACTCAATAACTTGCCCAGAGCTCAAGAACTTCTGTTGACAGAAGTTACTGAATGCCCTGGAATGTCTTCAGAAATCATTTAAATCGACTAAAAATTAAGCATGCTCGTGATAATAAATAGCAATAAAAAATTATCCAAAGGACACAGAGTCAATTGAGGTTTGTCCCCAGGCTATGGCTAAGTAAAGGCCAAGTAAAATAATCAGTTTCTATCACAGGCAGTGCATGGTATTCTGTTTCCTGGCAGCTGAGGTAACAATGGAAATATGCCATGCATTAAAATTTCATTATAACAGTGAAGAGAGAGCAGCAGAGAGGTCTAAGGATAAAGTTAGTTCTTTTTTTTCTAAAGCAGAGGTTTAATCTTTTCAAGTAAGCATATTTTTTGAAACCCCACAATACAGTACCAGGCAACATGAAATAAAAAGGCTTAGCCTTGCTAATGTTTTAGCTCATAGTAGCAGTGTGTGTGAGACCACTGTTGGCCTCATCTATAAAGAACATCAATACATAAACAAGAAAACATCTCACTTTAAGGATTAGATTCTCAGGAGCCATCAGGATGAATTAGGAGCAAAATGAATGCTTGAATTAGATATAAATCCACTTGCGGTTCAAGAAGTGACTGAATCCCTATAAAAGACACAATAAATTGACTTCTTGCCTGGGGATATTTAAAATTGAATGTTTAGCAATTACAATGAATTTTTGTTTTGCAAAATTTTATGCTGAGTTGCTCCTTTGGAAGAAGTCAATTGACCCCCACTGCTTCCTAAGTTCACTCCTAGAGAATACAATAAGGTTATTCACATAAAGTAAGATGCTTGCATTTCTCTTTTTTTGCAGCAGGAGGAGATACAGTCAACTCATTTCATACTTGTACTATGTTGATAAAGATTTTTAAAATAGGTGCTATAACAGTCCTGTTTGATATCAGTTAAGGCTATACTGTAATTTATCATGAAGGTATTTCCGCCTACTCTAATTTTGGAAAATATCTTGAGGGAGAGAGATAGCAACAGCTGTCTGGATTACCTCAGTAATTCTGAGGTAACTGGATTCCATGAGATGGCCTGTAAACAATTGTCCATAGAATCAGAGGTGGATGATGAAGCATCTTGAAGATCACATGTGGTCTTGAGATGTTCTTAAACGCAAGGCATGTCAATGCAAGTGCATCAAAATAAATAATATTTTCATTTTCAAAACACAAATTAATATGATAACTTCAAGAAAATGAGAAGACAAGTCATAGAATAGGAAAAAAAAATATTTGCAAAAGTCACATCTGATAAAGTCACATCTGATCACTATTATCCAAAACATACGAAGAACTCTTAAGACTCAATAATAAGAAAACAAACAGCCTGATTTAAAAAGTGGCACAGAGACCTGAAAAGACACTTCATCAAAGAAGACATATGGATGGAAAATAAGTGTATGAAAAGATGTTCCACATTCCATGTTCTCAGGGAAACGCTAATTAAAAATGGGATACCACTGCATATCTATCAGAATGGCCAAAATCCAGAACAGTGAAAATAACATGCTGGCAAGGATTTGGAGAAATAGAAAGTATCATTCATTGCTATTGGGAGTAAAAAAATTATATAATCCCTGGGGAAATAGTTTGGCAGTTTCTTACAAAACCATACTCTTCCTTATCATATGATCCAGCAATCATGCTTCTTAATATTAACCCAAATGAATCTACAATTTATGTCCACACAAACCTGCACATGGATGTTCATGGTAGCTTTATTCACAATTGCTAAAATTTGGAAATATCCAAGATGCCCCTCAGTAAGAAAATGAATAAATGGTGCCATATCCAGACAATACAATGCTATTTAGTCCTAAAAAGAAATGATCAATCGAACCATGAAGACATGGAGGCAACTTAACTGCATATTACCAAGTGGTGGAAGATTGTAACCAATACCTCACTCTGATACCAGACATGGATAAAGGGGAGGTTGTATGTAATATGAGAACTCCCTGAACTTTCTGTTCTATTTTGCTGTGAACCTCCAACTGCTCTAAAAATAAAGTTCATTAAATTTTTAAAAAGCGTGGAGTGATTGCCTATGTTACACCGAAACTAATATTTTATCACAACTTGTCTTCCTATGAAGGAGGAGGAAGTGGTTCCATGTTTATATTCCTTACCTCTAGAACAGCTGGCTCATAACTCTTACTCTATTTTCTAACATTTCCCTCATTTTATGTCTCCTATTATTTCTGTAAATAGCATGTGTTAAATAAGAAAATAACTGCTTTCAGAGTAACAATCAAAAGTTTTACTTAAACAAGTGACCAAGATTATTTCAATTGGTACCCTGGAGACTATATAGTTAGAACTCCTTGAGAAATCCTGACTATACCAGCCTTGCTAATCTAATCTCTCCTCTCATTACTCATCTATTCCAAATTCCATTAATTCCCTAGCTTGACTATGGCGTGAGCTTTCCAGAAGTCTTTGTAAGATTTTCTGCTTCATGGTACTTCTTGCATGCCATTCAGTCTGTTTTCCCTCTGAAGGCCTGTTCATAAGACAGAATGCAAGAGAGAAGATGAGTCAGATTCTATCACTGACAGCAGTACATTGTTAATAATGTTACTTAATATGAAGGACCTATCATGTGCCAGACACCACGTTAGGTGTTCAAATAAAAGTAAGTATTGTGCCCTTTATAGCTGAGGAGGAGTTTCCTGGTGACTCAGATGGTAAAGAATCCGCCTGTAATGCAGGAGACCTGGGTTTGATCCCTGGGTTGGGAAAATTCCCTGGAGAAGGGAAAGGCTACTCACTCTAGTATTCTCGCCTGGAGAATTCCACGGACAGAGGAGCCTGGAGTGCTACAGTCCATGGGGTCACAAAGAGTCAGACACAACTGAGCGAGTAACACATATATGCATACATAGCTGAGGAAACCAAGCCTCAGAGAAGGTTCACTACTTACAAAAGGCCACAGGCTGGATGATCCTCTGGATCCTCTGTTTGCAAGTGTCAGAAATAAGACTCCAACTCATGTGGGTGAAAAAGGATAAAGTTTGCCTCAATTCCAAAGTTTAAACAAGCAGACCAAGTGAATGAAAGTCACAAAGGCAGCGTGGCTTCAGGAATACTAAGAATCAGCAACTCAAAGTTCAAGTCTTTTTCTGGTCTCTCTGCTCTCTCTGCATGTATCACTTATTCCTTCTTATTGCAGACAAGTTTTTGCCTTTGGGAGGGAACTGGGCTACCAATGGCTCCAAAGAGTTATATCTTAAAATGTCTGTCCCTGGAAAGATATTCTCTTTGCACTCATCAATTCAAAAAATCCTGGCAAAGAAAGTTCTATTCATCTTGTTCACTCCTCTGGGTTAATTAACTCTATTACTAAAAAAAAAAAAAAAAAAAAATGTGGATGACAATAAATGGAAGTGGAACTGGGAGGAAGGTCCCAGAAAATTGAAGACTATTCTCATAAGGCAAACTCAGAGATGTTCACTATAAAAACCACGATGCAAGGCCTACAATTATTATTCTCATTATGCAGATGAGGAAAACAAAAGTTAAGCAATTAAAAGAAATTAAAGTGTAACTTTGGAAAAGGAAATAGCAATCCACTCCAGTTTTCTTGTCTAGAAAACCCCATGGACAGAGAAGCGTGTCAGGCTATAGTCCATGGGGTCGCAGAGTCAGACAAGATTTAGTGACTAAACAACAACAAAAGTGTAAGCTGCTCAACACAACCCAAGAAATAAGTATCTGGGACTGTTCACTGTGTTTTTGTCCATTCCATTGTATCTGTTTCCAGCCAGAAGAAATGAAGGTGGCACAGAAAAGCCATTGCTAGTGGAAGGGTGATGCACAGTATCTCACAGGACCAAGTTGATGCCAGTGGAACTTGAAGTCCACAGGTTGGATCAACGGCCAATCTCTCTGGCATCCATACTCTTAAGATAATAAGACATAATGAATAAAGAATAAGAGTAGTGATATTGATTGATTACTATCTTTATGCAGTGAAATTCGCTTATTTATTACATAAAATAAAACTCTGAAAAATAGGAAAGATCATCACCATTTCATATAAGAGGAAACTGAGAGAAAGAGAGGTGAAAATATCTGCCTAAAACCACGGCTGATGTTCCAACCTATATAAAACCAGCTTCAAAGTTTCAGTGAGTTCCAAACATCTACTTCCAAAGAGAAGAAGGCAGAAAAGAACAAACAAAGATTCTCCCAAATAAAAATGGTAAATAACAGTAACAGTAGTAGTATTTGCCTTGATCTCAGCTGGATGAATGAAAGCAAAGGGAACAACAGACACTTATGATCTCAGCAGAGTTGGAGTCCTAGCAACTAAGAGCAAGGGCTTAAATCTGACGTCAAGACTCCAAGTATTACTAGACACCAGGGATACAGTTAAACAAGAGTCTTCCACCTGAGAAGCTTCTATCTTCACTGGAAAAACAGACCATATTTTTATGTAAAACAAATAAACAGATAATTTATGTTTTGAGTGCATGCATGCATGTGTGCTAAGTCATTTCAGTCATGTCTGGCTCTTTGTGACCCTATGGCTCCTCTGTCCATGGGATTCTCTGGGCAAGAATACTGGAGTGGGTTGCCATTTCCTTCTCCAGGGGATATTCCTGACCCAGGGATGGAACCTGCAACTCTTAAGTATCCTGCACTGGCAGGTCAGTTCTTTACCACCAGTGCCACCTGAGAAGCCCAATTTATGTTTTACTACTAATACATATGATGACATTAAAACAGGAAACTAGTAGCAGCAAGTGAATGTGGATGCTGGGTTATTTGGTGTCCTCAGAGAAGATCTCTCTTAGCCGGAGATGTGTATTTAGTTCTGAATGATAAGTCAAAGGCAGCTAAACAGAAATCTGGGTGGGGTAGGAGGCAAGGAGGTGGGGAAAAGGATTATTCCAAAGAGAAAGAAGATCAGGTACAAAGACTGCTCAATTAAGTTCAGTTCAGTCACTCAGTTGTATCCAACTCTTTGCGACCCCATGGGTTGCAACACGCCAGGCTTCTCTGTCCATCACCAACTCCCAGAGTTTGCTCAAACTCATGGCTATCAAGTTCGTGATCCAACCATCTCATCCTCTGTCGTCCCCTTCTCCTCCTGCCTTCAATCTTTCCCAGCATCAGGGTCTTTTCCAATGAATCAGTTCTTCACATCAGGTGACCAAAGTATTGGAGCTTCAGCATCAGTCCTTCCAATGAATATTCAGGATTGATTTTCTTTAGGATTGACTGGTTTGATCTTCTTGCAATCCAAGGGACTCTCAGAGAGTCTTCTTCAACACCATAGTTCAAAAGCATCAATTTTTTGGCGCTCAGCTTTCTTTATGGTCCAATACATGACTACTGAAAAAACCATAGCTTTGACTAGAAGGACCTTTGTTGGTAAAGTAATGTCTCTCTGCTTTTTAATATGCTGTCTAGGTTGGTCATAGCTTTTCTTCACCTAGTTAAAAGGAGCAAGCATCTTTTAACTTCATGGCTGCAGTCACCATCTGCAGTGATTTTGGAGCCCAAGAAAATAAAGTCTCTCACCATTTCCATTGTTACCCCATCTATCTATTTGCCATGAAGTGATGGGACTAGATGCCATGATCTTGGTTTTTTGAATGTTGAGTTTAACAAAGACTCTGAAAATGGAACAAGGCTGATCTGTTTATAGGGCAGAAAGAAAGCCAGAGTAGCTGGATCTCAGTAGCTGAGTTGAAAAATAGAGAGGGGCTTTGAGAGGGCAGCATCCTCTTGATCCTGTAGTGCTTAACAGGCAAAGGCAGGAGTTTGACATTTTTAATAGGAAGTTATTGGATATTTTTATCTGGGAAATGATGAGATTTGATTTGTATTCTAGAATAATGGTTCTGAATGAAGAGCCCACATGAAGGCACGGAGATCAGTGAGGCTGGAGTTCACTGTAGAAAAATAGACCAGAGAGGGTGGAGACTTGAACTCAGGTTTTAGCCGTGAGATTTGTGCACAGTGGTCACACCCAGGGCACATTTTGGTGAAAAAACATACAAGGTTGTATGTAGACTGTGAAGAAAAGAATCAAAATCCCCAAATCTTCAATTTTTGGCCTGTATGACAGGCTATGTGGAAATGACATTTACTGAGATAGCAAAACCTTATGAGAGAACAGATACAGTAGGTGGGTGGGGGGTGGGATGATACTTTTGTTTTGCCCATGTTACGATTAGTATGCCTATTAGACAGCCAACTGGAAAGGTCGAGTAGGGAGTTAAGTGAATAATCTGCAAGTCAGGAAGGAGACTAGGACAGAGATAGAAGAGTGAGAGTTTTCCGTTTACAGGTACATTTGCACTAAACTCGTACCCTAGGGAGACACTGTGGATACATAAACCAAGAAAGATAAAGATAGAACCCTGTGTCACATCAAAATTTAGAGTGCCAGGGAAGAAAGAGCCAATAGTAAGTAGCTCAAGGTATAGTGTGTTAGGTGGTAGGAAAAGAGAGGGACTAAGTCACAGAAGTCGAAAGAAAAATATGTTTCAGGAAGGAGAAACAGGTCAACAATGATAAATGCTACTAAAAACAAGAGATGGAATAAATAAGAATAGCGACATCTGGATCATCATTCTTTCCACCACAAGCCACAGAGACCCAACTGAGAGAATTTTAAACAATTTGGAAGTTATCTCAGTTATCTAGACCCTGGGCTGTTCCAGGGGTCCTTAATTCAGAGGGTTAACAACACTAACAAGAACCAGATACCTTCCAAAGATGATGAAGGTTCTGAATCCACTGAGTGTTCACTCTAGGACAGGCATTGTTCTAATCATGTATTATTTTTCTAAATCTCATTTAATCCTCACAACGTCTTTACAAGGTAGGTATTATTTTTACACCCATTTCATAGTTTAAATGACAAGGAACAAGACAAGCCTGAAAGAGCCAGGCTTTGAACCAAGTCAATATGATTCTAGATTCTCTGTCCTTCAGCACTATATTATGTGGTGATGTACAGAGAAATAGGTGAGGCTAAAAGATGAGGACACAATGAAGGAGGAGAAGACACTTGGAAGCAGAGACATAGAGCTACAAGGCAGGGTGAGGGATGATAAAGGCAAAGACATGCACTTCAAAGAATCTGGGGTTTTCAGGGAGGAAGAGGGAGGGACGGCCTGGAAGTGACAGTGGGGAGCAAGGCTTACAAGGCACAAAAGCATCTGAAGCATTTCCGACCAAAAGGACAACATAAAAAATAACTTCAAATTTGGGCATTTAGAGGACTTGGCAGTTCCTGAGGGTTCTGTTCTCATCACTGTATTTTTATCCCAGGATAGGAAGTTCTTAAGTCCTTGTCCTCTAGTCCAGTCTAGCCAAGAATCAAACTCAGTTTTGGAGTGAAGCTATCAGGTTAACCAAGAGGATATCAAAATGAATTATTCTGGGAATGGTTCTCAGTATGATACTCACACAAAAGTATTAAAAAACAATAACAACAAAGAAAAAACTCTCACCTGTAGGGATTTTTCTGTTTTGTGATAGATTGCAAACAATGTAATTAGATGCAAATTTTCAAATGTAACTTTCGATGACAGGTTTTAAAATAAATAAATAAACTGCTTTTCAAAACCAGTAGATATAGATCAGGGGTTAGCAAAGTGCAGCCCATGGGCCACTTGTGTTTCTGTGGCCTGAGAGTGAAGAATGCCCTTTACACTTCTAGAAGGCATAAAAATATAATCAAAGACAATTAATATTTAGTGACAGGTAAAAATTATATAAAATTCAAACTCTATATGAACTAATTAAAATCTCATGACACATCAACATTAACAAATGGACATTTGCAAAACATTATGATGACGAGGACATCAAATAAATGAAGTCTTACTCCAAAAGAATTCCATCTTTGTCATTCTGTTACAAACAAGTGCACTTGATTATTATCATATTTTTAATTTCATCAGTAAAATATAATGGACATTTGTTTTCCCTTGTATTATAGAGGTACCTACATGATCTCAATTTCGCCTCTTAGCCTGAAAAAGTTAAAGGTTTGGCTATCTGACCTTTTATAGAAAAACTTCACTGACTTTTTGTTACAGATAATAGGTAGACAAAATTTATATTACTTAGGTATCACAATAGAAGTCTTATGGATGTGATATGTGGATGTCTGCCTATAAATGTAAGCATTGGATCATATATTCATTCAGTCAGCAGACATTTATTGAGCACCTGCTATATGCCAGAAAATGTCTTGCTTACTGAGGATACAATGGTCATTGCACTCAAGGAAAACAGTCTTATTTTATTGCCATGATAATTCTGATAGAATTTAAGAAGAACAAGCAATTTCTACAAAATTTTCCTGTGAAGGAATATGTCTTCCTCTTTCTCCCACTCCATTTTCAACTATCATTGACTACTGAATTTCATGTTTCTACATAAGCCTAGCAATTCACTGTTTTTCTATTTAGGATGTAAAATGCCAGTAAACAAACGTGACATCTCTCCCCCACCTTTAACTTCACCGGGATGTGTTGAGACTTTCTCTCCTAGGCTTACCCCCTATTATGTCACTGAATTGATAGGGGTCCTGGCATGTCGCTTGGACAAACTCATTCACGGGAGGTGCCTCTGCCAAGTGGAACTGAGCACTATCCATTATCGTAGCAATTGCATTGCTCATCCTCAGAATCAAGTCCCAAAGTCATTTTCTTGTTTTCCAGGAGCTAACTCTTGTCCTGTTCTTTCTAAATTGCCTCTGACAACAATGGCTCTACAGTATTTCAGTGTGGGTTTAGGAGCCTGAACAGCCAATGAATCTGGGACATTCTTATAGCATGCAATCATAACTTGTGTTTAGCTTTCATAACAAAGTCTTATCCAAAACCATCTCAAAGAAGCCAAACCAATCCAAAACCACTTCCTAGGTCCACATTGCGTAACAGATAGACGTGCTCTTTCCCACCACAAAATGAAGGGCACTAGGTAGCTAGATGCCCGATCATATGAATGGTGAAAGTATTTGTCTATCATGTTTAAGCTACAAAAACTGCAAGATTTCTGGTTCTGTGCTTGTTTCTGGTTCCACGATTTCTGGTTCAGTGTTTATTAAACAACATTTTTCTATTCATAGGCATCACTATTCCTTCTGTGACTCCTCGGAAGAGTCTATTGCTCTTTCTCTTCCTTCAGTTCAGTTCAGTTGCTCAGTCGTGTCCGACTCTTTGTGAGCCCATGGACCGTAGCACACCAGGCCTCCCTGTCCATCCCCAACTCCCAGAGTTTAGTCAAACTCATGTCCATTGAGTTGGTGATGCCATCCAACCATCTCATCCTCTGTTGTCCCCTCCTCCTCCCACCTTCAATCTTTCAAAGCATCAGGGTCTTTTCAAATAAGTCAGTTATTTGCATCAGGTGGCCAAAGCATTGGAGTTTCAGCTTCAGCATCAGTCCCTCCAATGAATATTCAGGACTGATTTCCTTTAGGATTGACTGGTTGGATCTCCTTGCAGTCCAAGGGACTCTCAAGAGTCTTCTCCAACACCACAGTTCAAAAGCATCTATTCTTTGGTGCTCAGCTTTCTTTACAGTCCAACTCTTCCTTCACATTCTAACAAAATATAACTATTGTGGGAGTAGGAGCATGGGAGATTTAAGTCTGTCACTTGACACCCACAGGTCAAGAAATAGGGAAGAAAAACAAAGAATATGTTTAAGAGCTGCATTGATAGAAATGAAGGAACTAGGGGGCATGGAGCTTAAATAATTTAAATATTTAAAGATTAAAGTATTTTTTCTTATTTCTCAAGTATCTTCCTTCCTTAAGCTCTCTCAACACCATTGAGCTTATGTGTCTCAGAAATAGCAAGGATTTGGGAATGTTTACTGGTTTATTAATCACTCCTCTTCCAAAATGTCTTCTGTGGCAGCAATGAGATTATCTGAATCCTGAGTCCATGGGAAAGAAATCTTCATTCTTTTCCTTTTAGATTGTAAGTACACATAACTGGGAGGTCTCTTGTGCTGTAGCCAGTGCACTTCGTACAGAGGACAGGGTTTTGGCGATAATGGAACCAGAAGGGATAAAAGAATGAATTAAAGAATAGAGCAGATAGAAATTAGAAAAAAATTTTAAGTCAGGAGAAAAATTAAGTGTGTAGGGAGGGTAGGATCACATGGAAACACAGTGAGCAGAGACCCAGATGATATAAATTTGATTCCAGGCAGTCCCATACCCTGCCCTACCATGCCCTCCAGCCCCAAAATGACATTTCTTCCATTGCTTTACGATGGTCTCTAAAACTGCCAGCATTAACAAAATTCCCTAGGGATGTAATTTTAAAAAGATATTTTAACTTAATAAGACCAATCAGATGCCACTTTGGTATGAAAATAACATGCAAACTGTAAAAAAGTGTTTGAGCTTGGGTTAAGCCTTATCTACACCATTGGGGCATCAAAATAAGAGTCTTCAATCAACAACACTTTGTGCATTCCACATCTCTGGGAAGGCACCCTAGCCTCTGTCACACTCTTTATAGAGTCATTTTAGATGCTTCTGTCTCCCTCACCATCTTCCCAAACAATGGCACAAGCAATCACCAAAATGTACGATTTCTATTTCCTAAATATCTCCCAAATCTGTCTCCTCTTCCCTACCCACACTTCCACTATTTCAATCTAGGCTACTCCATCTCTCATCTGGATTTCTGACATAAATAGGACTAGGTAGTCCTCTTCCCTGAATCTACCTAGAAAAGAGACTTTTCTAAATTACAAATCTGATCTTGATATCTTCTTGAATAACATTCCCATGGGTTTCCTACAGGGAGTGCTCACACTCACCCCTGTGTTTATAGCACACTTGTTTAGTGGCCTGTCCAGAACAAACTCCAGAGTGTAGTTTAGTTAGGGGTCGTCATGCTCTGCCACAGTGACATTTCTTCCAGTGTTTTATGCTGTCTCATGATTCTGCATCTTTGTGGTGACACAGATATTCTTGTCTACCTCATGAAAACGGTGCACTCCATAAGCATGAGCACCATGTCTTGTTTATTGTTACAGCCATGGCGTCTGACATAGTGTCTAGCGCATGGCACAATGAGACAAAGGACTTCTAAAGCACATGGACAATACCAAAAGGAGACAGAGTTTGCAGTCTGAGCACAGGTACCACAGTGATGAGGCCACAGTTACCTCTGACAGTCACAGGAAAACAGGAAGAGTCCCAAAAATTGGGGCCAAGGGAAGAAGGAGAGGATGAGTGATGGGCACCAGGAGAAAAAAATGAAATCCTTAAAAACAAACTGTCTAGTGCCTACTTTGGCAGAGGGCTGGCCCTGATGTGAAGGGTGGCTCAAAGGGAAATGACTGCCCAACACAGGAGTAAAGAATACCAATTATTTTCCTCTTAAGTAGGGCCAGACCAACTCAGCAGAAAACCAGAGGATGGGCGCTGCTTTCCTGGAAGGAAGCTGATGGTGCTGATGCCATCAGCCGGGTTGACTAAGGAGACATGATCCAGGAGCCACCCAGCTGAAGGCTGGTATACCACAGACAGACATGCTTCTAAGACCTGCGGCAATTAGGAATTCAAGGTTAGCCCCAACTTTTCAGATGAAGCCTTCTAATTTTCCTTTTCCCTCCCCTGAGCTTCTTCCAGGAAACCTGCCTTGTCCTCTGCTGTGGTTGGAAAAGATCAAATGTGCCCTTTACCGAAAAGGCAGGGCTTTCCTCTCCTCACTGCTCCTTCATGTACACCCCCATGTGACGGCTCATACAGGGACACTCCCGGGGCCTCTGACACAGAGCTGTCTCAGCTCTGTGTCTCTGATCCTTTGTCTCGATTGAGGGCACACCAGGTCAAGACAGAAGGCCAGACCTGCTGGTCCAAGATGGTTAATGATGATAGAATAAAGTCACCATAAAAAAACATCATTTTGAACAGAATTTTTCTGAGATAAATTTTGAGCTCAGACAATTCAGGGATGCTTTTGTGCAATGCCTTCATAATTTCACTCATGCCAACTTCAACCAAAAAAACTATCAGAATAATGAGGCAAAAATCAGGGGGAAAAATGTGGTCTATGCTCCAAAGTGCAAAAAAAAAAAAAAAGTTGTTGAAAGAGGAGAAAGCAATTTGATTCCACCCTGGTACCCAATCTTTTCTCCTAGAATTTCAATGAGATTTCTAAAGTTGGCTAGATGTTCTCCCACTGCACCCCAGGGGCACATAGGAGAACTTTCCAGTAGGTATTGTCTATATATTCATTGTCTCCATTCTGCCCAGTTGTATCAGTCCTTATAACCTGTATATTATAGAACCATTCCCCTTTTACTTCTGTCCCTCTCATCAGCTTGTGGACTTCTGGGAGACAGGAATGTATATCAATGATCTCAGCTTGTCACCACTGGGTCACCCTTTCCTTCCAAAGATGGTTTCCTGTGTGTCACTGCTGGTCTGTAAGCTCACCACGGGCAGGGACATGGCTTATTTCAGCACATAAGACAAGAAGAAGACAATGGGCATGTACTGGCTGCTTGTCTGTTTTGGCCAAAACATTGGCAGGTCACATATTTCCACGCCCAAAGTTTGTTTGCAGATACATACACTGTTGCCCTTTCCGAAATCTTCATTTTTCTCACAATGAGTTAAATACTGCACGTGGAAGGTTTACTCTCTTGGTGTCAGCCTATGAGAGGGCTATGAAGGGGCAGGTGCTATGAGCATGTAACAAGATTTTAAGCCTGAGGTATCATGTGACGGTGGTGATGCTGGCCTAGGTCATTTCTCTCACGACAGTCACAGCCAAACTTGCACAGGATCCAATTAGTAGCCCCAGTGAGGCTAGGAAATGCAGGGTAGCCCCGGAAGTGGAGCAACCACGGGGTCACTACAGAACATTCCTGAAGGGGAATATGCTAGGTTTGATAAATCACAGCGTTCGTGACCCAAGGAACAACTCACTTTCCTTGATGATCCCACAGTATTTTTAGCCATTGAGCTGGTTAGTTCCCTGTCTGGATATTATTCCTTTTTTGTTTGCTCAACTCTCGATCCTTCCTTCCTTCCTGCTGTGAAATGGTCTGTTTACTGTGTATTGCTAAATCACTACCATATTTACTTGTGTTTTTATGGCCAAGATGCTCACAATCCTGTTTTTGTTTTTTTTTTTTCCAATCTGGAGGGAAAAATCATTACCTAAAAAAGAAAAAAGAAAAGTTTGTCTCTTACATGAACTGAAATGTTTCATTTTATTTTCTACCCCATCCGAACACTTGTAGCTTATCAGGTGTTGTAAAGCACATTAATACATATTATCTCATTTAAATTACCACGTTGATTGCTAGAGACTTGTTTTTATCCTCAGTTTTATTTAGGGGGGCATAAGTACAAAGAAACTTTCTCGAGGTTACCTGCTAACATATGTTAGAGCTAGAGTTTGTACCTGGGTTAGTGAGACTCCTCTTAACTATTAACTTTCTATAACTTTGAAGTCTATATCTTTATTTCCCATCACTCCCTCCAAGTCTGTGAATCAGTTTCAAAAGAATTCCTGGCCTAGGGAATTTTGTAACACACAAGACCACAGAAATCATAGATCTCCTCAGCTTCCATCTTACAGATGTATGTAGATCATAAAGACCAAGAGTATTTAAATAGTTTATACAAGATGTTAAAGCTACTTCATGTTATTTCAAACCAATTAGATTTTCTGGTCCTCTTGTGGGTCTCTTGTCCTTATTACAACACTGACTTCTGTCCCTTATATTTTTACTATAACTTTCTGACAAGCAGTAGTTCTTTCCCTTTATTCAAGAAGCACTGCTTTGCCAAAGGAGAATGAAACCTCTCAAAGGAGAAATCCAAATATATCATTTGATGCCATTACGCATGCAGAGACACATTAAACCTTCTGGATGCTTAAGACATCTTGGTTATGAAAAATGATTATGTAAATGAAGATAATTCATACTTCCTCGCTTTATAAATTAGCCCTCGGAATTGACTTGGCTGGTGAATGAGACTAAATACAAGCAAGGCCAATGATAAGCAAACATCAAATGAAGCGTTATTTCTGTTGGATGACCTCCCACGTCCTTCCTGGCCCTTCCAGACCTCCTGGCATTCATTATCTTCTCTGCTCACCTGTCACTGCAAAGTATCACACTGATTGGGCTGTCCAAACACATTGTTTACCACCTTCTCTTTCAACTCCATTACTTTCTCTTCTTCCCTCGCCCAATTTTCATTCCCTAAGCTGGGTGGTTTCCCTCAAGGGTTAGAGGGCGTCTACCATTCTTTCACATGTTCTCCTGTCTTTTCCTATGTTCTAAGAGCACCTATGACTTTCCAGTACCACCTCCAACCCACTCCTGACAGAAGACTTCCAGCAGAATGGGGCATTGCTGTGATTTGGGGATCTTTCTAGGGCTTTTCTCCCATGACTACTACCTGGTCTACACTTAGCTGTTTGTATGTCATTTCTGCTCTTTTAGGAGGCTAATGGATTTGTTAATTTAATTATTAATATTTTAACAATTGATAAATTGTTGATAAATTTATTATAAATTAAAATAATACAAATTATTGTTAATAATTTATTAACATTATTAAATTATTGTTGTTTAGCTACTAAGTCATGTCCAACTCTTTGTGATCCCATGGACTGTAGCCCGCCAAGCTCCTCCATCCATGGGATTTCCCAGGCAAGAATAGTAGAGGGGGTTGCTGTTTCCTTTTCCAGGGGATCATCCCAACACAGAAACTGTACCCACATCTCACGCTTGGCAGGGAGTTTCTTTACCACTAAGCCACCTGGGAAGCCCAAGGGTTCCTGCCAATGCAGGAGACCCAGGAGGCTCTAGTTCAATCCCTGGGTTAGAAAGATCCCCAAAGGAGGAAACGGCAACCCACTCCAGTATTCCTGCCTGGAAAATCCCATGGACAGAAAAGTCTGGAGGGCTACAGTCCTTGGGGTTGCAAAGAGTCACACATGACTTAGCAACTAAGCATGCATGTATGATAAATTATTGAAACTCATACTTTTTAATTGGAGTAGGAAATGGCAACTCACTCCAGTACTCTTGCCTGGAAAATCCCAAGGATGCGAGGAGCCTGGTAGGCTACAGTCCACAGGGTCGCAAAGAGTCGGACACGACTGAGTGATTTCACTTTCACTTCATACTTGTTAATATTATTTAAATATTATTTGAATAGTATAAATTTAATATTATTATTATGGATTTCATTAAATAAATATTGGTTAAATAAAATCAATAATCTAATCCCTGCCAATGTGCAAACTCTCTGACAGGTCACCCCACACAGTAATCAAGTTCAAAAGCACAGGTGAAGGCCCAGAAGACACTCTAGGAGTGATGACATTTTAAAGCAGGTAGCAAGCCCAGTTTCTCAAATTCTGTCAGGGAGACCAGTCACTGCCAGCATCTTCTGACTCCAAAGTTAAGATTATTCATCCAAGTCTTGCTAATTATCACATCATTCTCATTATGTCTATTATGGCTTGTTCCAAAATAGATGGTTTATCATTTTATGAGATAGTAGTGAAAGGTTTATTTTTCCTTTCATTTATCGGGTTTATTTTTCAATTAAAAAATAATGCAAGTTTGTTCTAATAATGAAATATAAGAATACTCAAGGATATACGGAAAAGATTAACAATCTCACTCTACCTCATTTTTACTCCATCAACCCTCAAGTAATCAATGTTAATAGTTTGATGTGAATTATTCCACCCCTTCCTCTATGATCAATACATATATATTTGAAATAAATATATATGTTCATGCAAAGATATAAACTACAAATAAAATATTTTAATTATGCTCTAAACATGGGGTCATATTATGCATATGGATCCATTGCTTGCTTTTGTTTTTAATAAAATGTCATGGACATCCCTCTGGTCATTATAATCTATATTATGGAATACTATAATTTAGTCAATTTTCCTTCTATTCCATCTGTTTCCACTTCTATTGTCACTGCAAATAACAATATAGGAAATATCATTAACCACAGCTTTGCATCTCAGAGGCTATTGTTATCTACAGGATATGTTTCCCAAAATGAGATTGCCCAGGTCAAAGAATACATACATTATTTTCTGGAAAAGACTGGTTAAAGCAATTCGCACTCTCCTTAACAACATCTAAAAGTGTCTGTATTCTTAGAAGACTTGTAATATGATAAAAAAAAACTGATAAAAATATTATGAGTTACAAACATATGATAAGTCCATGTAGGCTTGTGTCTAATAGTGAGACATTAGAGACATTGAAATAGTGAGACAGTGAGACATATACGGTATACTAACGCATATATATGGAACTTAGAAAGATGGTAACAGCAAAAGAGACACAGATGTATAGAACAGTCTTTTGGACTCTGTGGGAGAGGGAGAGGGTGGGATGATTTGGGAGAATGGCATTGAAACATGTATAATATCATATATGAAATGAATCACCAGTCCAGGTTCAATGCAGGATACTGGATGCTTGGGGCTGGTACACTGGGACAACCCAGAGGGATGGTACAGGGAGGAAAGAGAGAAGGGGGTTCAGGATGGAGAACATGTGTATACCTGTGGCAAATTTATGTTGATGTATGGCAAAACCAATACAATACTGTAAGTATAACCTCCAATTAAAATAAATAAATTTATATTAAAAAATTAAACAAAGGGTTTGTGGTGGAAGGAAGAGACCCAGCTTTCAAGATGTATCCCAGCATTTTTACATAGGTTAAAGCTCGTTGGAAATAGCACCAATGACCTTTCCTGGTATGTGAAAGTAGAGGTACACATTTTATAAAGGATGAATATAGCTTTAAAGAGGAGGGTGGAAAGAGGAAAGATTATGTTATTCCCAGGCAACCCCAAAGAAATCTGCCCTGATTGGATGTATATCAAATGAGGATGAGACGGTTGGATGGCATCACCAACATCATGGACGTGAGTTTGCGCAAGCTCCAGGAGACAGTGAAGGATGGGTAAGCCTGTGTGCTGCAGTCCATGGGATTGTAATGAGTCGGACATGACTTAGCGACTGAACAACAATGATGACTAATTTAGCCAGATATTAAGCAACTTTACCAAAGTTTTACAGATAGAGAAATGCAGTAATGGGATTTAAATGAGAGGCTATGTGGCTTAAAATCTCATACAAATTCAACCACACTAGGTGACTTCTCACCTGTCCTAGCACTGTAGTAATGATAATAGCTGTGGTGATCAGTTCTATGTGTCAACTTGACTGAGCCGTGAAGTGCCGAGATACTGATTTAAACACCATTCTAAGTGTATGTGTGGGGTGTTTATGGGTGAGATAAACATTTGAAGAGGCAGATTGAGTAAAGTGGATTGCCCTTCCATATGTGGGTGGGCTGCCCCCAATCTATGGGGGACCTGAAGAGAATGAAAGACAGGGAAGGGAGGATTCACTCTCTCTGTTTTCAAGCTAGGACACTGATCTCTCCTGCACTTGGACTGGAACTTACACAACCAGCTCACCTGGTTTTCAGGTCTTCAGACTCACACAGAAACTATTCGACCACTCTGCTGGGTCTCCAGAAGATCATGGATCTTCTGAGTCTCCAGACTGTATGAGTCAATTCCTTATAATAAATACAATAATATCTATCCTGGAGAACCCTGACAGTAAAATAGCCAACCTGTATTGGTTAAATCATAGGGAACATGAATTACTATGTTTAAAGCACTGGATGCTGATAACTTTTTTCAAACTATCTCATTCACACCATACAAAAACCCTATGAGGTAAGTACTATTATCCCATTTTACAGATAAGGAAACTAAGATTCTGAGAACTTTAAAAACTTGGACTGGCACAAATGATTGAACTAGGGCCCTAGGAAGTAGAAGTGTAGGGATATGAGGACTCAAAAACCAAACTCTTCACTTCTGTGACTTTTTCTCCTAAAAGCAGTTTAATATATCTCTCCCTCTTCATTGTCACTGCTATTATCCTGGCCCTCTGTATTTCACCCTATGCTTTATCTCTTCTCTTTCTATTCCCATTACAAAGGTAGATATTTCATCTTATGTATCTCTAGCTCAACCAGGCATTAAGACCTTTTAGACTTGCGTCGCTCACATCACCTGCATTGGCAGGTGGGTTCTTTACCACTGGCATCACCTGCAAAGCCCCAGATAAATGCATAGACAGTTGTATATCCTCTCCCATCCTGGGGATAGATTATTCACCAAAAATACAGCTTCACCCCCAGCAATACATGGACAGAGAGATGCAGTGATAAAAAATAAAAATAAAAAAGTAAATCACTACAGTGAAATCATTACAGGCAGCTCAATAATTCTGTGACTCTCTGAGTTCCTCTACTAAGTTCCTGGTGAGAGATTTTACATTTAACACAAAAGGGTAGTCAAAGGAACCTAGGTTTGTTTGTTAGCTTGTTTGTATTGATATTAAACATAATACGGAGTTGGAACTGGTTATGGACAAGGAAAGTATCTATTTCTTGATCCTGTAATCACACCCAATCCCATATCTTAGCACTAAATCTAAAGATGCTATTCCTTGTCATTAAAATTTAAACCATAATATATCACATAGTGTGTATACATACAATGGTGTTATGTGATTTTAAAAGTTATTTATTTATTTTATGGAGAGGCACAGCTTTTTAAATATCTCAATTTTCTACAAATTAACATGGTGGTGAGAATTTCAAGGAAGTTTCAGATTTCAGAAGAAATTGGTCAATGTCTACTCAAAACCCAAATTTGTAACCACAAAAGTTGATTCCTTTGAAAAGGACATTTTTCCCCTTCCCACAGACAAGTCAGCTGAGCAACCCTGCACATGGTGAGACTCAAGAACCAATGGAAAAAAGGGAAATAAACCACAGGCTTCTTTCCAACGTGCCAGGAAAGAGACAGTGGCAAGAACTTTAGACACTGGAATTTGGTAGGGTAAAAGCACATTTATAAATTGCAGCTCATTCTTGGAGAATCACTAGGTTCCACTCCTCTTGATATCTCCTCCTGTTGGTTTCTAAAGATGGCTATTCAAAAAAGATACATCTACAATTAATCTATGACAAAGGAGGCAAGAATATACAACGGAGAAGACGGTCTCTTCAATAGGTGGTGCTGGGAAAACTGGACAGCTACATGTAAAAGACTGAAATTTGAATATTCTCTAATACCATATACAAAGATAAACTAAAATGGATTAAAGATCTAAATGTAAGACCAGATTCTATAAAACTCCTAGAGGAAAACATAGGCAGAACACTCTTTGACATAAATCACAGCTGTATATTTTTGGATTCACCTCCTAGAATAATGAAAATAAAAACAAAAATAAACAAATGGAACCTAATTAAACTTAAAAGCTTTTTTACAACAAAGGAAACCATTAGCAAAACAAAACAAAACCCACAGAATAGGAAATATCTGCAAAAGATGGGACCAACAAAGGACTAATTTCCAAATATAAAAACAGCTCCAAAAAAAAGAAAAAAAGTTCAATTTAAAAAAAAAATAGGCAAAAGATCTAAAGAGACATTTCTCCAAAGAAGACATACAGATGACCAGAAAGTACATGAAAGGATGCTTACCATCACTAGTTTTCAGAGAAATGCAAATCAAAACTGCAATGAAGTATGACATTATACCGGTTACAACAGCTATCATTAAAATATCTGCAAACAGTAAATGCTAGAGAGGGTGTGGAGAAAAGAGAATCCTCCTACACTGTTGGTGAGAATATATATTGGTAGAGCCACTAAGGAGAACAGTAAGGAGCTTCCTTAAAACACTAAAAATAGAGGTACCATGCTGCTGCTGCTGCTGCTAAGTCGCTTCAGTCGTGTCCAACTCTGTGCGACCCCAGAGATGGCAGCCCACCAGGCTCCCCTGCCCCTGGGATTCTCCAGGCAAGAACACTGGAGTGGGTTGCCATTTCCTTCTCCAATGCATGAAAGTGAAAAGTGAAAGTGAAGTCACTCAGTCGTGTCCTACTCCTAGTGACCCCATGGACTACAGCCCACCAGGCTCCTCCATCCATGGGATTTTCCAGGCAAGAATACTGGAGTGGGGTGCCATTGCCTTCTCTGAGAGCTACCATACAATACAGCAATCTCCTCCTGGCCTAAGTGTCCATCAATAAAGGAGTGGATAAAGAAGATGTGGGACATACATGTAATGGAATATTAGTCATAAAAAAGAATGAAAAAATGTCATTTGTAGCAACATGGATGGACCTAGAGATTATCATATTCAGTGAAGTAAGTCGGACTAAGACGGATATCATATGGCATCATTTATATGTGGAATCTTAAAAACGTTGCAAATGAACTTATTTACAAAACAGAAAAAGACTGACAGAATTAGAAACCAAATTTATGGTTCAGTTCACTTCAGTTCAGTCGCTCAGTCGTGTCTGAATCTTTGCGACCCAATGAATCACATTATGCCAGGCCTCCCTGTCCATCACCAACTTCCGGAGCTCACTCAAACTCATGTCCATTGAGTCGGTGATGCCATCCAGCCATCTCATCCTCTGTCGTTCCCTTCTCCTCCTGCCCCCAATCCCTCCCAGCATCAGTCTTTTCCAATGTGTCAACTCTTCGCATGAGGTGGCCAAAGTATTGGAGTTTCAGCTTTAGCATCAGTCCTTCCAATGAACACGCAGGACTGATCTCCTTTAGAATGGACTGGTTGGAACTCCTTGCAGTCCAAGGGACTCTCAAGAGTCTTCTCCAACACCACAGTTCAAAAGCATCAATTCTTCAGCGCTCAGCTTTCTTCACAGTCCAAGTCTCACATCCATACATGACCACTGGAAAAACCATAGCCTTGACTAGACAGACCTTTGTTGGAAAAGTAATGTCTCTGCTTTTGAATATGCTGTCTAGGTTGGTCATAACTTTCCTTCCAAGGAGTAAGCATCTCTTAATTTCATGGCTGCAATCACCATCTGCAGTGAATTTGGAGCCCCCCAAAAATAAAGTCCCTCACTGTTTCCACTGTTTCCTCAGCTATTTCCCATGGCTGGTTTAAGAAATGCAGAGGAACCAGAGATCAAATTGCCAACATCTGCTGGATCATCGAAAAAGCAAGAGAGTTCCAGAAAAACATCTATTTCTGCTTTATTGACTATGCCAAAACCTTTGACTGTGTGGGTCACAATAAACTGTGGAAAATTCTGAAAGAAATTGGAATACCAGACCACCTGACTTGCCTGTTGAGAAACCTATATGTGGGTCAAGAAGCAACAGTTAGAACTGGACATGGAACAACAGACTGGTTCCAAATAGGAAAAGGAGTACATCAAGACTGTATATTGTCACTCTGTTTATTTAACTTATATGCAGAGCATATCATGAGAAACGCTGGGCTGGAAGAAGCACAACCTGGAATCAAGACTGCTGGGAGAAATATCAATAACCTCAGATATGCAGATGATACCACCCTTATGGCAGAAAGTGAAGAGGAACTAAAAAGCCTCTTGATGAAAGTGAAAGAGGAGAGAGAAAAAGTTGGCTTGAAATTTATGGTTACTGAAGGGGAAAAATGGTAGGAGAGAGTGATAGATTAGGAGGTTGGGATTAACATATATATACTGCTATTATTAAATAATCAACAAGGACTTACAGTATAACACAGAGAACTCTACTCAATACTCTGTAATAAACTATATACAAAAAGAGTCTGAAAAATAATGTGTGTGTATATGAATAACTGAATCACTTTTGTTGTTCACCAGAAACTAATGCATTGTAAATCAGTTATACCCTAATATAAAAATTAAAATTACAAAAATACATCTAGACATTATTTATTTTGTGTGAAAAAAAATAATTTAGTATACCTGAGAAAAAAATGGTGTGCCTTATCGATAAACAAGCCACTAAAGTTTTATTTCTAGCCAAACTTTTTCCTCTTTCAGTAAAAAAAAAAAAAAATCAATACAGAATCTGACTTGGTTTGTGTTCAATGCAACTATTCTCTCTTAAATTATGTAAGGCACTTTATCTTTTATCATCTCCAACTAAAGTGAAAACAGATATTTACTTATAAGCTACCTTTGACCTAGTCGCTAAAGACATTTTGCATAGTATCTACCTAACTAATTCAGATAGACAAAATGAGAGATTTGTCCACTTAGTCTCTGTTGCCTCAACTCATTTTCACTAACTCAGGATAAACCAGAAGCTCTTTCTTCTCTGTCTGCCCCTTCTCTCTAATAACAGTGACTCTCTGTCCTTTGACTGCCCCTTTCCTGAAGACTGCCCCTCAATATTCTATCCTCAGCCATATGCCCTTCTACTTCTAGTCTTCTGCCTCCCTGAATGATCTCCTTGAAAACACAGCAAGTGGCACACATCAAAGCAAATATAAAGTTATCATTCCTGTGCATAAAACTGGAAGCTCTTTATCACCTGCAAAATAAAATTCAAGTCCCTGAGACTGACTGAGAACTGATTTAAAATCATAGATAGAAATTTATGTTCCTATAACAAAAAAGAAAAAAGCTCAAAATCAAAGATCAAATGATCATCCCAAGAAGTCAGAGGTGCAAACTAAATGTGAAACAGAGAAAGTAGGAAATTAAACAGGGGTAGAAATTAATGGGAGTGAAAATATACAGTAAAGACAATAAATGGCCCAAAGTTTAGCTCTTTGGAAAGACTAATTAAATTGATAAACCTCTAATGAGACTAATCAAGAGAAAAGAGATAAAAAAGGCACAAATAATAGCTAATGGAGATGAAAGCAGACCATGTTACTTGTTCAGACATTCAAAATATAATGAGGACATTATAGGATCACCAGAAAAGTATAGGATGTGACTAAATCTGAATTTTAGAAAAATAACTGATCATTTTTTAGTATACATTTGTCCCAAATCTTGTTTATCTGACAAATATCATAACAGTTTTATACCTGTTAGAGAAATTGAAACCATAATTAAAATTTTTCCATAGCAAACCAAAGACTCCAGGTACACATGGAATTACTGAAAATTACATCAAATCTTCAAGCAAAAAATCTGACCAATCTTACACAAAACTCTTGCAGAGAATAGAAAAGCAAGCAAACACATTCCAATTCATTTCATGCAACTGACATGAACTTGATAACAGACAGAACATTATAATAAAAATAAGTCCAGTCATTTCACTTATTTAAATAATATAAATAACATAGTTATAAAGATTATACAACACAAGAGAGCGGAGTTTATTTTAGGAAGGCAAATTTAGCTTAACATTTTGAAAATCAATGTTATATTCCACATTAATAGAATAAAGGAAAAAAATTATAAGATCATATCATATGTAGAAAAAAGCTTGTGATAAAACTTATGCTTACAGAAGTATATTTTACCCATAACTTGCTCAGTCAACAGTGTGAAGAGTTGACACTGGGTGTGTTTAAAGTGATCGGAAGTACTGGGTTGGCCAGATGTTCGTTGGGGTTTTTCAGAACATCATATGGATGCTTTGGGCCAACCCAATAAATTGAATTAACAATTTCAGACTTGTTCCAGGATAAAATAATTTAAAGTACATAAAAATGCAATATCTCCTGGAGGAGATACCCTACATCCAAGGTCAGGAGCGGTGGGCATGAGGAGATACCCCATGTCCAAGGTCAGGAGCAGCGGCTGTGCGGAGATACCCTATATCAAAGGTAAGGAGCAGCAGCTGTGCATTGCTGGAGCAGCCGTGAAGAAACCCCATGTCCAAGGTAAGAGAAACCCAGTAAGACAGTAGACGCTGAGAGAGGACATCAGACAGCAGACAAACTGAAACCACAATCACAGAAAACTAGCCAACCTGATCACGTGGACCACAGCCTTGTCTAACTCAGTGAAACTAAGCCATGCCATATAGGGCCACCCTAGATGGATGGGTCATGGTGGAGAGGTCTGACAAAATGTAGTCCACTGGAGAAGGGAATGGCAAACCACTTCATATTCTTCCTTGAGAACACCATGAACAGTATGAAAAGGCAAAAAGATAGGGTACTGAAAGAGGAACTCCCCAGTTCAGTAGTGCCCAATATGCTACTGGAGACCAGTGGAGAAATAACTTCAGAAAGAATGAATGGACAGAGCCAATGCAAAAACAATACTCAGTTGTGGTATGTGATAGAAGCAAAGTCTGATGCTGTCAAGAGCAATATCGCCTGGGAACCTGGAATGTTCCCATGAATCAAGGTAAATTAGAAGTGGTCAAACAGGAGATGGCAAGAGTGAATGTTGACATTCTAGGAATCAGTGAACTAAAATGGACTAGAATAGGTGAATTTAATTCAGACGGCCATTATATTTACTACTGTGGGCAGGAATCCCTTAGAAGAAATGTAGTAGGCATCACATTCAACAAAAGAGTCCAAAATGCAGTACTTGGATACAATCTCCAAAACGACAGAATGATCTCTGTTCATTTCCAAGGCAACCCATTCAATATCACAATAATTCAAGTCTATGTCCCAACCAGTAACACTGAAGAAGCTGAAGTTGAACGATTCTATGAAGACCTACAAGACCTTTTAGAACTAACACCCAAAAAAGATGTCCTTTTTATTATCGGGAACTGGAATGCAAAAGTAGGAGGTCAAGAAACACCTAGAGTAACAGGCAAATTTGGCCTTGGAGTACAGAATGAAGCAGGGCAAAGACTAAGAGTTTTGCCAAGAGAATGCACTGGTCATAGAAAACACCCTCTTCAAACAACACAAGAGAAGACTCTACACATGGACATCACCAGATGGTCAATACCGAAATCAGATTGATTATATTCTTTGCAGCCAAAGATGGAGAAGCTCTATAGAGTCAGCAAAAACAAGACCAGGAGCTGACTGTGATTAGATCATGAACTCTTTATTGCCAAATTCAGACTTAAATAGAAGGGCGGGAAAACCACTAGACCATTCAGGTATGACCTAAATCAAATCCCTTATGATTATACAGTAGAAGTGAGAAATAGATTTAAGGGACTAGATCTGATAGACAGAGTGCCTGATGAACTATGGACGGAGGTTTGTGACATTGTACAGGAGACAGGGAGCAAGACCATCCCCAAGAAAAAGAAATGCAAAGAAGCAAAATGGCTGTCTGAGGAGGCCTTACAAATAGCTGTGAAAAGAAGAGAAGCGAAAAGCAAAGGAGAAAAGGAAAGATATTCCCATTTGAAGGCAGAGCTCCAAAGAATAACAAAGAGATAAAAAAGCCTTCCTCAGTGATCAGTGCAAAGAAATAGAGGAAAATAATAGAATGGGAAAGACTAGAGATCTCTTCACAAAATTAGAGATACCAAGGGAACATTTCATGCAAAGATGGGCTCAATAAAGGACATAAATGGTATGGACCTTACAGAAGCAGAAGATATGAAGAAGAGGTGGCAAGAATACACAAGAACTGTACAAAAGAGATCTTCATGACCCAGATAATCACAATGGTGTGATCACTCACCTAGAGCCAGACATCCTGGAATGTGAAGTCAAGTGGGCCTTAGGAAGCATCACTACAAACAAAGCTAGTGGAGGTGATGGAATTCCAGTTGAGCTATTTCAAATCCTAAAAGATGATGCTGTGAAAGTGCTGCACTCAATATGCCAGCAAATTTGGAAAACTCAGCAGTGGCCACAGGACTGCAAAAGGTTGGTTTTCATTCCAATCTCAAAGAAAGGCAATGCCAAAGAATGCTCAAACTACTGCACAGTTGCACTCATCTCACATGCTAGTAAAGTAATGCTCAAAATTCTCCAAGCCAGGCTTAAGCAATACATGAACCGTGAACTTCCAGATGCTCAAGCTGGTTTTAGAAAGGGGAGAGGAACCAGAGATCAAATTGCCAATATCTGCTAGATCATCGAAAAAGCAAGAGAGCTCCAGAAAAACATCTATTTCTGCTTTATTGACTATGCCCAAACCTTTGACTGTGTGGATCACAATAAACTGTGGAAAATTCTTCAAGAGATGGGAATATCAGACCACCTCACCTGTCTCTTGAGAAATCTGTATGCAGGTCAGGAAGCAACAGTTAGAACTGGACATGGAACAACAGACTGGTTCCAAATAGGAAAAGGAGTACGTCAAGGCTGTATATTGTCACCCTGCTTATTTAACTTCTATGCAGAGTACATCATGAGAAACGCTGGGCTGGAAGAAGAACAACCTGGAATCAAGATTGCCGGGAGAAATATCAATAACCTCAGATATGCAGATGACACCACACTTATGGCAGAAAGTGAAGAAGAACTAAAAAGCCTCTTGATGAAAGTGAAAGAGGATAGTGAAAGAGTTGGCTTAAAGCTCAACATTCAGAAAACAAAGATCATGGCATCTGGTCCCATCACTTCATGGCAAACAGATGGGGAAACAGTGGAAACGGCTGACTTTATTTTTTTGGCTCCAAAATCACTGCAGATGGTGACTGCAGCCATGAAATTAAAAGACACTTGCTCTTTGGAAGGAAAATTATGACCAGAATAGACAGAGTATTAAAAAGCAGAGACATTACGTTGCCAACAAAGGTCTGTCTAGTCAAGGCTATGGTTTTCCAGTGGTCATGTATGGATGTTAGAGTTGGACTAGAAAGAAAGCTGAGCACCAAAGAATTGATGCTTTTGAACTGTGGTGTTGGAGAAGACTCTTGAGAGTCCATTGGACAGCAAGAAGATCCAGCCAGTCCATCTTAAAGGAGATCAGTCCTGGGTGTTCATTGGAAGGACTGATGTTGAAGGTGAAACTCCAGTACTTTTGCCACCTGATGAGAAGCGTGGACTCATTTGAAAAGACCCTGATGCTGGGAAAGATTGAGGGCAGGAGAAGGGGACGACAGAGGATGAGATGGCTGGATGGCATCACCGACTCAATGGACATGGGTTTGGGTGGACTCCAGGAGTTGGTGATGCATAGGGAGGCCTGGCGTGCTGCAATCTATGGGGTTGCAAAGAGTCGGACATGACTGAGTGACTGAACTAAACTGAACTGAAAAATGCAAAGCTGGAAATATTTCCACAGTAAATTCTAGCATATTTGACATAGGGGATCATTTTTAAATACCCTCTTCCTTGACATATGAAAATTATTTGGAGTAACACAACACAAAATTAAAAAATAATAATGGTCAAAAATGGAAATAGAATTAACTTTTCATTTTATAGAACTGTTTATATTGTTTTGTGATGATCTCAGCTTATCCATAACCGATACTGTAGTTGGATCCTCTCTTGTGGTTCTTATTAAGACTGTGAGATGTCCTCAGAAAAAAGGATCAGAAAACTAGAAAAAAAGAGGTTTATTATTCACCTGGGATCACACAGTGAGGTTGCTGCAGGGTGCGGGGAGGGGGTAGGGGAGGGAGGGAAAGGGGAGGAGGAAGGAGGAGAGAGAGAAAGAAAAGAGCAAATCTGGCCTGGGATTTTGCTTTTATTGGTGGCTTCAGAGGCTTCCGTAGTGGCCCATAAAGAATCTGCCTGCAGTGCAAGAGACACAGGTTTGATCCTTGGGTCAGGAAGATACCCTGCAGAAGGGAATGGCAACCCACTCCAGTATTCTGGCCTGGAGAATCCTATGGACAGAGGAGCCTGGTTGGCTCCAGTTCATGGGGTCACAAAGACTAGGACATGACTGAGTGACTGACTCTCCTAGACTCAATTCTTTATTGGTGAATTTAAAACATGAGAGCTGGAATTTGAAGCATAGGAAGAGAAAAAACATGTAGTCCAAATGGTCGGTTATTGAAATTAACTCTAAAACAAAGGAACCTCAGGGTGGGGAGGTGACCAGGCTCTTTATCCAACTGTATGGCTGGCTTGTGTTTATTCTAGATAGCCAACTTTGAAGTGGATGCCTCAGCAATCAAAGCTTAAGGCAGGCACGTGCATTATAAGATGAAAAGCCAGCCATCAGGTCTTACAATACATACATAATTTCTTCAATTTTTTAAGTGGAAACAACAACAAAAAAGAAACTTAAGGAAACAGGTAATGGATTAGTCATTTTAACTGCACTGCATATTTTTAAAGGGGAAAAATGTATACCTACATACTGATCTATTGTAGTAAGGATTAATAGTTCCAATGAATTACAGTTCCTGTTTTTCTAGCTTTAACATTCTACAGATTTGTCAATGATTTTGTCAAAGTCATTTTTTTTCACGTATTTATGTTCAAGACAATGCAGACTTTTTTGGTCAATCTGTGTTCACTGATAGTTGATGGAAGAACACATTTAACGTCGTAAAATTTCTTTCACATGAAACAAGAGACATAAAAACAGCTAAGAAAATTTAATCTAAAATGGGGCAAAGTTTCATAAAAATACCATTTCAAAATAAATTTCAGAAAATGTGTACTGTCCATGTCTTTGTTTGGTTATCAATTTGAATTATTCCAAATTTTCTACAGTCAAAAAAGTTCCACTAAAATACTTTCATCAGGAATCCATCTTACATTTCTATTATATTTAGTAAAAACTTCAAGTTTTTCTCTTGCTTTAGAATTAATGTCTAGAACTTGGTGGAAATGATTAGGATATTTAAACATTGCCTTGTTATTTTTCCAACAATATAAGATGAGCATCTTTTGTTATTTCTCTGGGTATTTTTCATAGAATTTGATTCATTTTTCTAGGTAAATGTCCAAATCCCTTACATCTGACATAGAGAAAAGCCTTTCTCACCATTTCTGTGCACCAATCTTCAGGGGAAAGTTTGTAATTTGCTGTTGTCAGTACATCATTAAATTGATTCTGGCTGTGTGCAAATATTTTTATGGCTGGTTTCTTCACACTAGAAAATATATAATCAGGAACAAAAATCATATACTGCTATCTTTGTTTATTTCAAATGCACTGTTTAAATGCAGAAATATATAGCACCATGGGAGTTAGAAATACAAACTGCTAAAGGAGGAAGCTCCAAGGAGTATAAACCATTAGGAATTTCCTCTGGAAATGAACTTGGGGGCTGAGTCCACATGTGTCAGAGGCCACCTGCAGAGCTGGGCGTTCTCTGAATTAACTTTCGTATATAACCCAATGTTTATTAAAGAGGAGATGGAAATGTGCTCATTTGAAACATAAATATATGTTATTGAAAACTCAGTGGTGATCACGGCAAATGCTTGTAAAGTAGACCAGAAAAATACTCTTTTTTTCCCTAACGGTGCTTAAGAACTGCTAGGCATGGTGGTAATTTAAACGCAGACAAAGCTGAGTCAGTGTGGTTACGCTTTTAAATTCTTTACAGGTAATGCACCCCCGATTGTCTGTAGCCCAAGTGGAGGGTGTATTCCAATCTTTGATCAAATACAGATGGATCATCATGTCACTCTCCACTTACTGAAATGGAGACTAAGCAAACCCTCAACCAACTTAGAACGTCGAGCCAGGAGGCTGCTCATGCCTCTTACCGATGCCTTCATGCTTAAATCTGTACCATTTTTATGACGATTTGTGGATAGCTTTGTCAGTAGGTATTCTACGATCTCTTTTAAAATTTGCATCAGAAACAACAGTCCTGGTTTCAATAGCTCTATGGGAAAAGAAACCTATGCAGAAATTCCTGACCTATGTAGTCATTGCTATGAGATTCAAGGCTTCTTCCTAACTCTGGATGTGTCCATCTTCCTTAAACAGGGCTCTAGTCTGATACCTTTCTTGGTGTTGCTGCTGCTGCTAAGTCACTTCAGTCGTGTCCGACTCTGTGTGACCCCATAGACGGCAGCCCACCGGGCTCCACCGTCCCTGGGATTCTCCAGGCAAGAACACTGGAGTGGGTTGCCATTTCCTTCTCCAATGTATAAAAGTGAAAAGTGAAAGTGAAGTCGCTCAGTCGTGTCTGACTCTTAGCGACCCCATGGACTGCAGCCTACCAGGCTCCTCCATCCATGGGATTTTTCAGGCAAGAGTACTGGAGTGGGTTGCTGTTGCCTTCTCCACCTTTCTTGGTGAGACACCCCAAAAAAACAAACCAAATATAAACAGAGATAAAATGTGACTTTTCCTCAGATACAGAAGCCATACTGCAGGTGGAGAAATAGGAAAGTCCTCCCGATGCCATGTAACCCCTACATCCGTCCCAAAGCTGGCACACCTTCTAGAAAAAAAGAGAGGCAACCATTTAACCAGTGGGAATGGAAGAATGACCCAGACCAGCTAGGTTGGGAGGATAGGAATTCCGGAAACACGAATATGTTAAAGCTGGTATAACAGCAATTACATGCAATGTCTCCCTTCTAGCTGGAGAAAAAGCAGTGTTCTTCCAAACAGAATTTCTTTGGCAATGCCCTCTCTATAGAAGAACGTAAAGTTCTAAAATTTCTAATTTCTCTTCCAAGTTTCTTTTATTTTTCCCTACCCTCTCCAGCCACCCAGAGCTCGGCTAATCCTCCCCAAAATAAAATATTTCTGCAGTTGTTCCCAGCCTTTTTCTCTTGGCCATTATGTTTTCATGCCAGCTCCTCAACTATGATTATATTGATCCATGTAACAGTAAAAGCAAGCCCCAAATGAGTCCCAAGACCTTGGGATGTTCACCTCATAGCTCATTTTGACAGATTTATTTAAGTTGTGCGTGCGTGTGTGTGTGTGTGTGTTTTAACTCAGTTTTATTTCCTTTTCCAACTAAGTATATCCTCAGCGTCAAGGCCAAATTTATAGACTTCTGTAGTGGATTCCCTGGAAATAATGTCCATGTACTTTCCGCCTCCTCCCAAGGCGCAGAGTGTATCAGACCCTCCCTCTGTGAACTGGACGAACTCCTGGCTTCTAATGCTGCGCCTAATGCCAAAACGCAGTGTGGTGTGACTGCCATCTGCTGGTCTGATGCTGACATTACAGCATAGACCACCGTGCGCTAATCAGGTGACCCTTGTTTGAAATCAAAAGCTTTCTCTGAACAAATGAAAAACAAGTTTTCTCAATCTAGCTTCAACACACACACACATCTTTACACTGGAAAAGCTGAAGAATTATAGAAATTCTTTTCAATGGAAGACTTCCAAGACTTCCCTGGTGGCTCAGAGGTTAAAGCATCTGCCTGGAATGCTGGAGACCCAGGTTTGATCCCTGGGTCGGGAAGATCCCCTGGAGAAGGAAATGGCAACCCACTCCAGTACTCTTGCCTGGAGAATCCCATGGAGGGAGGAGCCTGATAGGCTACAGTCCATGGGGTCGCAAAGAGTTGGACACAACTGAGCGACTTCACTTCCAAGTGAGAATCATACTCTGAGGAAATGGGATTACAGACTACTAATCTCCTCACCCAGGGGGACTCCATCACCAAAAGCCTAAAAGTCAAACTTCATCAACTCAGACAGTGTGATTCTACTTTGCGAAGCCTGTTACAGGCTGATATCAAGTCCTATAAGAAGTGAAATCCCTCTCAGATACTGACAATTAAAATAAAGTCTTTCCCTTTAAAGAAAAGCAGATGTTTCTTACAAGCCAAATGACTGAAGCGTAAACACTGACATTGAGGGAGGGGACAGAATTCTTTTCTCATTACAAAAGCCATTCTCCAAGGTTTAAGAGTAAGAATCATGCTTAAGAAATGTTGACACAAGCTCACCCTTGAAGCAAGAGCCAGGCACTTCTGCTCAATTTGCTCTTTTTTTTTTTTTTTTCCAACTCTTATCTTCAGGATTCATGGAGCTGCACAATTCAGGGCCGTGAAAGCCAAATTCCTATGGCTGACTTCAATGGGTGTTGCCATTTCTTTGCAGGGCAAAGAATGGGACCATGTGTGATTGGGAACAGAATTCACAACCGCTGGGAGGACTTTCCCAGAGAGAACACCTCTATAGTAGAATACAACTGAACTTCTTGAAAGGACCCTATTCATTGCAGAAGCAACACATTCACTACCAAAGGCAACGGCTGCCATTAATCAACATAAATTTCTTCATTAAAGGCCACGGGAACCAAGATAAATTTCACATTTTACAAAACTAAAGGATTCATGAGCCATACAGTAAATTCCCATTGGCTATTTTACATATGGTAATGTAAGCTTCCATGTTACTCTTTCCATACATCTCACCCTCTCCTCCCCTCTCCCCATGTCCATAAGTCTGTCCTCTATGTCTATTTCTCCACTGTTGCCCTGTAAATAAATTCTTCAGTACCATTTAAAAAAAAAAAAACAAACTAAAGGATTCAATAAGTACTAGATTTCTACATTATATGAATGCAATTTATCCTGTCCCCAAAGCCCCAGCTCCCCCCTCTTATTAAATGGCCACACATCCACTCACTCACTCACCCCCTAAATGGATGAAGCTATCCTATACTTCTTATGCCCTCACTCATCACATCCAATCCATCTTCATGTCTTAGCAGCTGGATCTCAAAAGCCAAATCTGTTCATATCTCTCCATATCCACATGGACCATCTTAACCCGACTGACAATTATATTCCTTGCGAAGTATAGCCATCATGTGCTAAATGGTCATTGTGTCCATTCTTGCCCTTCTATCCTCAACTCTCAGCTGTGCAGTTGGTGTGACCTCTTTAAAATACAAACCTCCAGGGGTGACAGAGAATAGAACCCAAATGCTGTCCCATGGCTTACATACTTTCTACCATCTGGCCTCTAGCTCTTCTTTATTCTCTTACCTTTCTCTCTTTCCCTCCCTCTTTATACTCTAGCCACTCTGGCCTTCTCTGTTCCTCCAACTCTCCAAATCCAGCTTCCACTTAGGAGCGGGATTGGCTTTTTCCTCTGCAGGATGTCAGAATGTCACGCCACCAGCAACTTCTTTTTATTCAGCTCTCATTGAGGATATCACCATCTCACTTCAATGCTCCTTCCCTGATCACCCTATTGAAATCAGTCCTTCCCTTTGTTTTCTTTGCTTCATATCACTTATCATTATCGACAATTATTGTTGTTCAGTCAATAAGTTGCGTCTGACTCTTTGAACTGGACTGCAGCATGCAAGGCTTCCCTGTCCTTGACTGTTTCCCGGAGTTTGCTCAAACCCATGTCCATTGAGTTAGTAATGCCATTCAACCATCCCATCCTCTGTCCTCCCTTTCCCCTCCTGCCTTCAATATTTCCCCTCCTGCCTTCAATCCTTCCCAGCAACATGGTCTTTTCCAATAAGTCAGCTCTTTGCATCAGGTGGCCAAAGTATTGGAGCTTCAGCTTTAGCATCAGTCCTTCCAATGAGTATTCAGAGTTGATTTCTTTTAAGATTTACTGATCTCCTTGCAGTCCAAGGGACTCTCAAGAGTCTTCTCCAGCATCACAATTTGAAAGCATCAGTTCTTCAGTGCTCAGCCTTCTTTACATCCAACTCTCACAGTCATACATGACTACTGGAAAAATTATAGCTTTGACTATATGGACCTTTGTCGGCAAAGCGATGCCTCTGTCTTTCAATACGCTGTTTAGGTTTGTCATAGTTTTTTTCCAAGAAGCAAGCGTCTTTTAATTTCATGGCTGTAGTCACCATCTGGAGCCAAGAAAATAAAGTCTGTCACTGTTTCCATTGTTTCCCCATCTATTTGCCATGAAGTGATGGGACTGGATGCCATGATCTTAGTTTTTTGAATGTTGAGTTTTAAACCAATTTTTTCACTCTCCTCTTTCACCTTCATCAGGAGGCTCTTTAGTTCGTTCCTCTTTGCTTTCTGCCATAGGGTGGTGTCATCTGCATATCTGAGATTATTGATATTTCTCCCAACAACCTTGATTCCAGCTTGTGCTTCATCCAGCCCAGCGTTTCTCATGATGTACTCTGCATATAAGTTATTATTAGAAGGTAAATTCATGAGACCTACCTTGCTGTTCTGTTTGTTTGACATAGTATCCTCAGTACCTAGACCAGACCTGTGTGCAGTAAGAACTTAATAAATATTTGGCAAGTGAATGAATGTATACACACTGTGTATGTAATTATCTTTTCTCATAATCAGAATTTTCTCTTATATAGAAGAATAACTGGCACTTTTTAGACTGGGGCTCAAGTTGGATACAGAAGAGAAGAAGTTCTGATATCAACAGCCCTGGGTTGGTATCATCGGTCCAGGATACCCAGTATCAGACCCTAAGGAAGGATTCACATGCAAGTGGTCATTTAAGGATGGCGTCACAGGAAAGACTCGTAAGAGATCAAAAGATGTAAAACAGGGAAGCGCTGGAAGCCAAGCATAGTGGTGAAACTCAGGCAAAAGAAAAAAAAAAACAAAAAAACAAAGAGGAGCTCTGGGGTGGAGGTTAAGCTTCAGAATCATCCCCGACCTGATGTAAGGGAGCTGGGCTTTCATCCTTCCTCCTGAGCAGGCACTGATGCGGGACTGCCGGAGGGGATGCAAACTTCAGGGCCCTGCTGGGTCTCCAGCTCACAGGCAAGGTAACTCTAGTAGCACCCAGCTCCACCACTCCATAGCAGCCTGACCTGGGGGAGCTGAGTGGCATTCTTAAGCATGAATTTAAATGAGCTCCAATATGAGTAAGAGTCCCAACAGAAAAAATTCTGGAATTGATTGAGATAATGCTTCCCTGGTGGCTCAGACAATAAAGAATCTGCCTGCAATGCAGGAGACCCGGGTTTGATCCCTGGGTGAGGAAGATCCCCTGGAGAAGGAAATGGCAACCCACACCAGTATTCTTGCTTGGAGAATCCCATGGACAGAGGAGCCTGGCAAGCTACAGTCCATGGGGTTGTAAAGAGTCAGACACAACTGAATGACTAACACACACACACACAGAGTCACACACAGAGACACACACACACACACACAGACACACACACACACACACACACACACACCTGCATATAATGCATTTAACCTAACACCAAAAATACAGAGAGAACTTGGAGGACAGCTATTATTCAAGACTTGGGTTTTAGGCAATTTGGTTTTGGTTTTAAGGCAATTTGGAGATTAGAAGGGATGTCTAGGAAGTGAAAATATTACATAAGAATAAAAGTTAAACAATAACTCTGGTATATCATCCAGCCCTATGCATAAAAATTTAAAATAGTAGTGAAGAATACTGGATACTAGATTTAACAGAAAAAAAAAAAAAAAGAATCAGTGCACTTATATGAAGACAAAATGTTTACTTCTCACTTAACACTATCCCTTTAAAATTTCTGTTGAGGTCCTTTAGGATCTTGGAATATTCACAGAAAGCACAAACTTTTGGACATATAGGAGGTAAATGATTCACCAATTTTCAGCACCCTGAGAATAAGAGAAATGGGTACTAACACAGTGAAAAGAAATGGGCTCAGTCATCCAATGGCACCCCACTCCAGTACTCTTGCCTGGAAAATCCCATGGATGGAGGAGCCTGGTAGGCTGCAGTCGATGGGGTCGCTAAGAGTCCGACACAACTGAGCGACTTCACCTTCACTTTTCACTTTCATGCATTGGAGAAGGAAATGGCAACCCACTCCAGCGTTCTTGCCTGGAGAATCCCAGGGACAGAGGAGCCTGGTAGGCTGCAGTCTATGGGGTCGCACAGAGTCGGACATGACTGAAGCGACTTAGCAGCAGTAGCAGCAGCACCAGTCATTTAAAATATTTTTTAATTGGGGTATAGCTGCTTTACAATGTTGTACAATGAAGTGAATTAGCTATATAAGCACATATATCTGCTCCCTCTTGAGCTCCCTGCCACTCCCCATCCCACCCCTCTAGGTCATCAGAGAGCACGGAGCTGAGCTCCCTGTGCTATACAGCAGCTTCCCACTAGCTAGTTATTTTACATATGGCAGTGCACAGACATCAATCCTAATCTCCCAGTTCATTGCCTCCCTACCATGGCCACACATCCACTCCCGGTGTCTGCATCTCTACTCCTGCCCAGCTAAGAGGTTCATCTGTACCATTCTTCCTGATTCCACATGTATGTGTTAATGTATGGTATTTGTTTCTTATGTTTGCATTGAGAGAAACTACAAAGGGTTATTGGCCACATTTTGGATTCATCAGCATGTATTGTCAAAAAAATCCCATTGATCCTACAGAGAAAACAGCCTGGAGCATCTTCAACCCCAGATGTAGCCAGAGCCTGTCCACTGGATAATAGGAGGGGATTCTACAATCTGTCAGCTTCACAGGAAAGTAAATGAGCTTTATTTGCCATTTTTGTATTGACGATGGTGACATCTGTTTAATAAGCTTGGGTAAATCTTTTAATAAATGTTAAAGTTTGGACCTGGGTGCAATCAGGAGAAACTACCAAAGCCCCAGACTGGTAGAATGAAGAGCACATGGAGACGCGGGGATTTGTTTCTCCCACCACAGAGCCTCGGACCTGCAGAGAGAAACTTGATGAGATGCAAATGTGTCCACATCACTTCCCTGCTTCAGACAGCTGTGAATATCAAGTAATGTGTGCGAGGCATTTAACAGTGTCGGGCACACAGAGTCTAATATGTTATTATTTTATCATTCCTATTTTTACAGCTGTTAAAAAATGAAGATTACAGAGGCTTTAAAAAAATTCCCAAAGGTTAGAAGGTTAATAAGTTGCAAACCTAGAATTCAAATCCCTAGAAGTTTTTGATACAAAAACTCATGTTCTTATTTATCTTTCTAATAACGTTGTTTAAAATGTGCGGTATTAGTCAGGGTTTTCCAGAGAAACAGGATGTACATATCCAGATAGATAACTAGGTAGGTATACAGATATACAGATGGATGCACACACATAAGGGCTTCCCAGGCACAGTGGTAGAAACCCACCTGCCAATGCAGGAAACCTGAGACATGGGTTCAGTCCCTGGGTTGGGAAGATCCCCTGGAGGAGGGCATGGCAACCCACTCCAATATTCTTGCCTGGAGAATCCCCCATGGACAGAGGAGCCTGGTGGGCTACAGTCCTTGTGGTTGCAAAGAGTTGCACACAACTGAAGTGACTTGGCAAACACACACACACGTACACACATAAATGTGTATACACACACACACACATAGAAAAGGGCTTCCCTGGTAGCTCAGCTGGTAAAGAATCTGCCTGCAGTGTTGGAGACCTGGGTTTGATCCCTGGATCCAGAAGATCCCTTGGAGGAAGGCATGGCAACCCACTCCAGTATTCTTGCCTGGAGAATTCCATGGACAGAGGAACCTGGCGGGCTATAGTCCACAGGGTCACACAGTGTTGGATATGACTGAAGTGACTTGGCATGCACACACATACACACACATAGAAAAAGAGGGAGAGGCAGAGAGAAAGAGAGACAAGGAGACTTATCTTAAGGAACTGGCTTACAAGACACAGGGGCTAAGTCCAAAAGCTGTGGAACAGGCTGACAGGCTGAAAACTCTGACAAGAGCTGATGTTGCAGCCTTGAGTCCAAAGGCAGCCTGGAGGCAGAACTCCTTCCTCCACAGGAACTCAATGTTTGATCTTACAACCTTCAACTGATTGGATGAGGCCCACCCACATTACCAGTACCGTTTGCTTTCCTTAAATTCAACAGATTTAAATGTGAATCACATCTTTTAAAAAAACACCGTTAGAGCAATCTTCATTGATATTTGGAAAACAACCAGGCACTACAGCCTAGTCAAGTTGACATAAAAATTCACCACATGAGACATCAGACGCAAATACGATGCATGGGAAAAAAGAATGTTTATTAAACACTACGCTTAATGGATGACAACATACTATGCTTTGCTTTTCTGTTCCTTTTATGTTTTTTCCCACATTTGATGAACGGGCTGAGGGAGATGCTTAGAAGGTTTGACTCAGCCTATTAACAAAGGAAAACTCTAGAAAAACTAAGAAAGAAAGAAGAGGGCCCACTTCAGTTTTTGCAGACAACACTACTTCTGCCTGTGCATAGCATTTGTGCAGTGGTAAAGAATCTGTCTGCCAATGCAGGAGACTCAAGAGACACAAGTTCGATCCCTGGGTCAGGAAGGTAGGAAATGGCAACCCACTCCAATATTCTTGCCTGGAAAATTCCATGGGCAAAGGCACCTGGCAGGCTACCATCCATGGGGTTGCAAAGAGTCAGACAAGACTGATCACACACACACATGGTGCTTGTGAAGTGTTGTGAGATGACTCTGGCTGTCTTTGATGGCCATACACCCCTGAGGATCAACACTCCTTTGATCACACAGAAAATGAGTGCTCACATCTCTATCATGATTCACCATCCTTCTGTTTATTTTTAATATATGTTACTAAGATTAAATTTGTGAATTTTCCTCCTCCACAGGCTTTTGAAGCTTCTTTTATATTCTATCGGTGACAGAACAAAAGAATAAATTGAATTAGATGGCACCATGCAGTTAGGGATGCCTGAACCTCACAATTCCTACATTATTTTCTGGGAATTTGAAACTTATGACAGTCACTCAAACCAAGAAGCAATGTGTTGCTTGTACGTGAAGCCCCAAATAGCCTACTGTGCCTTTAACTAGTAAAGAAAAACATAAGTTGTTTGAAATGACAGAAATTGCTTTAGGATGGGGTATTAACACTGATTCGGAGAAGGCAATGGCACCCCACTCCAGTACTCTTGCCTGGGAAATCCCATGGATGGAGGAAACTGGTAGGCCGCAGTCCACAGGGTCACTAAGAGTCAGACACGACTGAGCGACCTCACTTTTGCTTTTCCCTTTCATGCATTGGAGAAGGAAATGGCAACCCACTCCAAGGTTCTTGCCTGGAGAATCCCAGGGATGGGGGAGCCTGGTGGGCTGCCATCTATGGGGTCACACAGAGTCGAACACGACTGAAGCGACTTAGCAGCAGCAGCAGCAGGAGTAACACTGATTACTTATTTTAACACTTCAAGTGGAAGAGGGAATCATTTTTGTTGATAGTTGCAGAAAGTGCCATTTTTGAAGTGGCACCACAAGACTTAGGGCATGGATGGAATAGAAATGGCCCATGGTTTTCAGAGCCACGTTAAGGCATGGTGTTGTATCAGGTAGCCTAATACTTTAAATAGGTTTTAATATGTGTTTACAGGTGATTGTGAGCTCTGCCTGGGGAAACATGGTAGCAACACCACTAATAACAGCCTCATTCTCTGTTGCCTTCTAGTCAGTTTCATCCTGGCTCCCTAATATGCATTCCCTCTCAAAAAACAAAAGCCCTGAACTGAACTAGACCCCCACCTCTTTCTTCAAGGGCAACTTAGTAAATACTGATTGTTGCCTCAGTTCTCCCACTAAAGTCCCACAAATGGCTGAACAAAAAATCCTTCCAATGATAAACATTATTTCTCTAAGAATTCCACTAGATTCTCCTTTCTCCATCCAATTACCTTCCCTGAGATGTTTCTGCAACTTGTGTTAGTCAGAGCTAGATCAGAGAAACAGGGCCATTAGGAGATTTATATAATAAGAGACTTACAGAAGGGGTTTAATCTTAAACAAATGTGAGTTAAAGAATCTATTGAGCTATGGCTTCTGCAGTGAGGGGGAGCAGCCAATGCATTCAGGAACAGAAGAAGGATGAGAAGTGAGGCAAGTAAGCTGAAAAAGATCCTTACAGGAATGGGCTGGGACGCAGGAGAACGGCTGCAAAACTGCATCAGAGTGGCACTGCCACTGAGCCTCCGACATGGACGATGGGAATGATTTGAAAGAGAAGCTGGTGCCTGTTTTCATGCAGTTAAATCTCTACCTGACTCAGGAGTCAGAGAAGCTGAGAGTGGTCTGGCTGCAGCACTGGATGTGGCGCCAGAAGGGTAGGAAGCAGTGGGAGTGGGAGGGAGATTCAAGAGAGAGGGGGCATGTGTATACTTATGGTTGATTCACAGTGTTGTACAGCAGAAACCAACACAACATTGAAAAGCAATTAGCCTCCAGTTTAAAAAATATATATTTTTAAAGAAGTGTCAGCAGATAGATAACAACTTGCCTGGGATGCAACAACACTTCGTACCATCCTGAGCATAAACTGAATATTGCTGTTCCTTCCACCTTCCAAATCTTGTGTGAAACACCTTTTGTGGCTCACTCCAGCCCAGAACTGTACACAAAGGGAATTCTGGGAACTGTAGTTCCTGAAGAGCTACATTAACACTCTGAATCTGCCACATATGTCTTATCAATTGGTACCCCAGGAAAATTCTTGGCTGACCGACCCATGAATCTATCAGAAACAAAAGTTTTCATGATGTCAGGATATCAGAGACAACTAGTAATGGAATGAGCTTAGAGTCATCTCAGTCCACACCTGCACTTTACAAAGAAGTAAAATGACTTCCGAGAAGGTGTAGAAACTTGCCCAGTTCTCTTAATTGCTCAGAGGCAGTGCAAAAAATCAGCTTACCTGTGTGCTGTCCATTAGATGTGAATTGAACACGGCATACCAAGCAGTAGAAATTGCCAGACAAGCCTATCCCAGTCTGATGCACCATGCCTCCTTTGAAGCCTCCACAGGGTAATAGGTAATAAATAAGCTGTGGCCTTGGCATTCCTTTTCATTTAAAAAAAAATTACTGCATAACCTACGTTTGTTATTTTTGCTTTGACTTTCACATTTTCCTTAAGCATTATACCTTTAAAAGATAACAGGCCATCAAAGAATTCATCTGAGGTAAGAAATTCAAATTTTTTTAAAGATTATTTTCTTATGGGTAATGCCTTTGAATAAAAAGTTTAACCAAATACAACTGAGGTACAGACTATATTAAAGCTAACATTCTAAAGCTTCTGTGTGTGTGTTAGTTGCTTAGTTGTGTCTGACTCTTTGCGACCCCAGGGACTATAGCCCACCGGGCTCCTTGGTCCGTGGGATTCTCCAGGCAAGAATCCTGGAATGGGTTGCCGTTCCCTCCTCCAGGGGAATCTTCCCAACTAAGGGATCAAACCTGCGTCTCCTGCATTGCAGGCAGATTTTTAACCATCTGAGACAACTAAAGCTTAGTCCAGAAAAAAACTGTACATTATATTATATTATGAAAATAGTCTTTGGAGGGTGTTTTGCCTATGTTCTCCTCTAGGAATTTTATAGTTTCTGGTCTTATGTTTAGATCTTTAATCCATTTTGAGTTTATTTTTGAGTATAGTGTTAGAAAGTGATCTAGTTTCATACTTTTACAAGTGGTTGACCAGTTTTCCCAGCACCACTTGTTAAAGAGATTGTCTTTAATCCACTGTACATTCTTGCCTCCTTTGTCAAAGATAAGGTGTCCATAGGTGCGTGGATTTATCTCTGGGCTTTCTATTTTGTTCCATTGATCTATATTTCTGTCTTTGTGCCAGTACCATACTGTCTTGATGACTGCGGCTTTGTAGCAGAGCCTGAAGTCAGGCAGGTTGATTCCTCCAGTTCCATTCTTCTTTCTCAAGATTGCTTTGGCTATTTGAGTTTTTTTGTATTTCCATACAAATTGTGAAATTATTTGTTCTAGCTCTGTGAAAAATACCATTGGTAGCTTGATAGGGATTGCATTGAACCTATAAATTGCTTTGGGTAGTATACTCATTTTCACTATATTGATTCTTCTGATCCATGAACATGGTATATTTCTCCATCTATTAGTGTCCTGTTTGATTTCTTTCACTAGTGTTTTTTAGTTTTCTATATATAGGTCTTTAGTTTCTTTAGGTAGATATATTCCTAAGTATTTTATTCTTTTCATTGCAATGGTGAATGGAATTGTTTCCTTAATTTCTTTTTCTACTTTCTCATTATTAGTGTATAGGAATGCAAGGGATTTCTGAGTGTTGATTTTATATCCTGAAACTTTACTATATTCATTGATTAGCTCTAGTAGTTTTCTGGTGGTATCTTTAGGGTTTTCTATGTAGAGGATCATGTCTTCTGCAAACAGTGAGAGTTTTACTTCTTCTTTTCCAATTTGGATTCCTTTTCTTTCTTTTTCTGCTCTGATTGCTGTGGCCAAAACTTCCAAAACTATGTTGAATAGTAGTGGTGAAAGTGGGCACCCTTGCCTTCTTCCTGACTTTAGGGGAAATGCTTTCAATTTTTCACCATTTAGGATAACACTCTCCGACAAACATCACAGCAGGGTCTTCTATGACTCACCTTCCAGAATATTGGAAATAAAAGCAAAAATAAACAAATGGGACCTAATTAAACTTAAAAGCTTCTCCACAACAAAGGAAACTATAAGCAAGGTGAAAAGACAGCCTTCAGAATGGAAGAAAATAATAGCAAATGAAGCAACTGACAAACAACTAATCTCAAAAATATACAAGCAACTCATGCAGCTCAATTCCAGAAAAATAAATGACCCAATCAAAAAATGGGCCAAAGAACTAAATAGACATTTCTCCAAAGAAGACATACAGATGGCTAACGAACACATGAAAAGATGCTCAACATCACTCATTATCAGAGAAATGCAAATCAAAACCACAGTGAGGTACCATTTCACGCCAGTCAGAACGGCTGCAATCCAAAAGTCTACAGGCAATAAATTCTGGAGAGGGTGTGGAGAAAAGGGAACCCTCTTACACTGTTGGTGGGAATGCAAACTAGTACAGCCACTATGGAGAACAGTGCAGAGATTCCTTAAAAAACTGGAAATAGAACTGCCTTATGACCCAGCAATCCCACTGCTGGGCATAAACACCAAGGAAACCAGAATTGAAAGAGACACATGTACCCCAATGTTCATCGCAGCACTGTTTATAATAGCCAGGACATGGAAGCAACCTAGATGTCCACCAGCAGATGAATGGATAAGAAAGCTGTGGTACATATACACAATGGAGTATTACTCAGCCATTAAAAAGAATACATTTGAATCAGTTCTAATGAGGTGGATGAAACTGGAGCCTATTATACAGAGTGAAGTAAGCCAGAAAGAAAAACACCGATACAGTATACTAACGCATATATATGGAATTTAGAAAGATGGTAATGATAACCCTGTATGTGAGACAGCAAAAGAGACACAGATGTATAGAACAGTCTTTTTGACTCTGTGGGAGAGCGAGAGGGTGGGATGATTTGGGAGAATGGCATTGAAACATGTATAATATCATATATGAAACAAATCGCCATTCCAGGTTCAATGCATGATACTGGATGCTTGGGGCTGGTGCACTGAGATGACCCAGAGGGATGGTATGGGGAGGGAGAAGGGAAGGGGGTTCAGGATGGGGAACCTGTGTATACCTGTGGCAGATTCATGTTGATGTATGGCAAAACCAATACAATATTATAAAGTAATTAACCTTCAATTAAAATAAATAAATTTATATATTTTTAAAAAGCCAATATATGAACTTCAATTTGAGAAAGAAGCAATGTAATAGCATAAACAAATAAATATTGCATTTTAAATTTAAAAAAAGGAAAGAAAATAGTCTTTGGAGTCACACAACTCAAATTTCAAGTAAGAGTTCTGCTACATATCAGCCATTGAGCCTGCATCAAGTTCCCCAAACTTTAGAAACTATTTTCTTTTCTGTAAAATATAAAATAGAGTGTTGTGAGCATTATATGAGATAATTTGAGTACAATGTTTACTATATTGCCAGAGGAATAGAAAGATCATTAAAATAGAAGCTATTAATTACTATCATTACTATTGTTGTTGCTATAATTGGCACTATTAGTAATGGAATTATAATAATTAATACTAATAATTATTAATTAGTATCACTGCTTTAATTAATCATTAAGAGCATGTGGGACCTGAAGAACTGAATTAGCTCATAATAATTTTTTTTTTAATTTTTTATTTTACTTATAATTCTGTATTGGTTTTGCCATACATTGACATGAATCCACCATGGGATTTATAAGGTTTTTTAAAATTGAAAACAATAGTTTGTGTGATTCCTTTAAGAGATCTTATTAATAAAACTGGAGTTTAAGACCCAAAAAGCCTGGTATTATCAACATAATATCTATTAGAGTTTATTAGATTTCCTAATATAAGAACTGTTACACAAATTTCAAGCCTAGGCTTCAGAATAAGCAACAGTAATTGTATGAAATTAAGCATATATCTTTGCCAACATCCTGCCTCAAGCTATTTATCTTCTGTCTGTCACTGTTTCCTCTTCAAAACTAAGAAATACAGATCAAAACATAACCCCACCTGCTCAGCATCCTCTCTTCAACTGATGCTGGCCACAGATCAAGGGATGTTCTGCATGACCCTTTAACATGGGAATAATTTATTCTGAAACTACTGGACCCCCCAAAGCACCTCTTTCACTCTATAGATAAAAACTGCATGGATACTTGTTTATTAAAAAGCACTTTATCGAAGGTTCCACAAATTGCCTGATTCCCCGAGGTTTCCAAGCCTTCTTGATGTCCTCATCTAGTGTCATGCAGGTTTTGACAAAGGTGAAATTGGTTGATTTCAACTTCGGATAGTTCATCCCTCTCCATGTTTCACTGCTATTTTGAACTATTCACAACCTTTACTTAGACATGTATCAGTCTGCTGACAGCAAATACCAAAGATTTGTTTCTTAACCATATCATATATCTTTTCCATATCATGTATATCTTGCAAGTTTTCAAGAAGTCTCTGCTCATCTTAGTCATTCCGGGTCCCAAGTTGATGGAACAGGCACCATCTTGAAGATTGCCAATTGCTGTGTTGAAGGAAAGAGTTCTCCAGTATCTTGCATCAACAATTAAATACTTGACCCCAAAGTGGCACGCAGAACTTCCTCTAATTCATTGGCCAGAATGATCACATGGCCCCGTCTGATTGTAGCACAGCTTGGAAGTACTTAGCCAAAAGGAAGTGAACCAGAAATACCTGGGGAAGCCCTGAAGACTAACACACCAAATTTCCATTTGATTCCAAACAGCAATATCTTTCTTTCGTTTGAAAAGACTGTGACCTTGAGAAGGCTGTTTACTTATTTTCTGCAGAAAACTTTTGTTGGTAATTCACAGAATATAATCATTACGTGAAGGGATTCCAAATCAGATAAGTGGAAAGCATATTGATTAAAAAGGTCAGGTGTAAGTAAATTTCAGTCTAGAAGAGTTTCTAATGGCAAATCACCACTGAAATCACACACTTGGAGACTTACACACCCACCCTTGCAATCAGGATGAAAATGAAGATAACCTGGCGTAACAGACCTATCCAAGAGTCCTACAAAGAAGCAGACATAGTTTTCAAGAAACTGCCTTCATGATGTATCTTCACTGGCAAAAACTAGATTTGGCCATTCACTAATAATTGAGAGTTCCAATTATTGGTCTTGGAACATACATGCTCATGGGAATAACAATCTAAACCAGCACTGTGAGGAGCTGCTAGCCAGAAATGTAGCTATTTAAACTTAAATTGAATATATTAGGAATAAATTATATTAAATTAAAAATTCAGTTCCTCAGTCACACTAGCTACATTTCAAGTGCTCACTAAGCACATGTAATTAGTGGCTATTGTATAGGAACGGCACAGGTATTGTGCATTCCCATCACTGAAAAGAGTTTTATTAAACGACTCTTTGAGACCATATGGACTACATGTAGCCCGCCAGGCTGCACTGTCCATGGAATTCTCCAGGCAAGAATACTGGAGTGGGTTAACCATTCCCTTCTCCTAGGGGACCTTCCCAAACCAGGGATCGAACTTGGGTCTCCCACATTGCAGGCAGATACTTAACCATCACAGCCGCCAGGGAAGCCCTTTATCAGACAGGTCTGATCTAAATATTTCACTTTTGTGTCTGGAAAGAGATAAATGTTACCCATTTCCTAAATGACTTCTAAGATCTTAAGGAAGGAAATGGAAACTCCTGACTACAATCAACTAACAGTCCATCTCTAGGGCTGGAACACATATAGCTGGAGTTCTTTGATGACACTGATTTGATATGCTTCACACCCTAGTGGCAGAGAGTACTTACATTAACACACAAAAAGAGCAATTCAAGGACTTCCCTGGTGGTCTGGTGGTTAAGACTTCACCTTCCAGTACAGGTCATGTGGGTTCAATCCCTGGTCGGGGAGCTAAGATCCCACATGCCTCATGGACAAAAAACCAAAATATAGCATAGAAGCAATATTGCAACAAATTCAATAAAGAGTTTAAAAATGGTTTACATCAAAAAAATCTATTTGCAAAAAAATTTCAAATGCAAGGTCATTCAAGCTAGCATAGGAAAGCAGAACATCAGAAATAGTGTACAACTTACTTCATCTCTACTAACCCTGTATTTTATAACTCCAAGGTAAAATTTAGTCTAAAGGGAAATTCCTGTAAGGTTAGCTATATTTTTAGTATAAAAATATTATAGAAAGTCCAGGAATCATAAGTAAGATAGGACAATTTATTTTGATACTCTGTAACTCAAATGTTCAGAGAAGGCAATGGCAACCCACTCCAGTACTCTTGCCTGGAAAATCCCATGGGCAGAGGAGCCTGGTAGACTGCAGTCCATGGGGTGCTAGGAGTCGCACAGGACTGAGCAACTTCACTTTCATGCACTGGAGAAGGAAATGGCAACCCACTCCAGTATTCTTGCCTGGAGAATCCCAGGGACAGGGGAGCCTGGTGGGCTGCCATCTATGGGGTCGCACAGAGTCGGACACAACTAAAGCAACTTAGCAGCAGCAGCAGCAGCAACTCAAATGTTTCCATAAAATTAAGAACATTTGGGACTTCCTTCAAGGTACAGGGGTTAAGACTTCGTGCTTCCACTGCAAGGGGCATTGGTTCAATCCCTCGCGAGAGAACTAAGATCCCTGGTAGGTGAACTAAGATCCCTGGTCAGAGAACCAAGATCCTGCAAGCCACATGGCATGGCCAAAAAGTAAAATAAATAAAATAAAAAATTATTCAAATTTTAGAAAAGAACACTTTATGCCACTCAATAAAAAGGAGGTGAAAGGAAAGAGGCAGATCAGCTTGAGTTGTGAAGACAAAGAGGAGAAGATGGAAGAAGCCCCCACTCTGCTCTTTCTCAGGTATGATACCCATGTGATATGTGTATCTTTCCTCAAGACTGGTATGGTTGGTGACCAAAATGATGACCACAAGCCCCGAAAACATGAATCATGAGAACAATGACCCAGAAGCTGGTCAGGCTTCAATTCCTGCTGTTTTGTTCTGGAAACATAATACTTCAAAATTGCCAAACATCCAATATGTATATTGGTGTACCTCAACTCTTCACTGTCAAACCCCACTATGATGCTCTCTGCTTCTGTTTATTCAGGCTCCTCTTCCCGCTTATGTACAGGCTCTTACTTCAGAAAAAAAAAAAAAAAAAAAAAAACTAGAGATCCAATAACAGGACTGAGATCTAATTATAGACAGCTTAAGTCCTTTATCTGATATGAGCAAAGCCTGAGCAACAGTAAAAATCAAAACATTTCTCTGGACAAGTTTTATTGAACCAGTTCATGATGATTTTAGGCCAAAATATATTTATTCTCTGAAACCTCCACATACTCAATAAGATGATTTATGTTTTATGCAATTTGGAGAAAAATTAGGAGAATTTTAATCTACAAACTGATATATGGTTTATCTTTTTGCAGCCCAGCTCCTCAAATTATAATCACAAGAGAACTTTCAGAAATATTCATTAAGCATGAAGTATGCATGTTCAGGTAAAATGTATACTTTTCACTCAAATGAAAATGAAAATGAAAATTTTTGCCATTGACTATGAGGTTCTGGTTGTCAGGAATTGTTGGTATGAATACTTGTATTGTTCAGGCATCTGCAGTGACTGGTATTGACTCTACTTCTGAAAGACTGAAACCCCAACACAATGGCTAGGAGTCCATCCTTAGAGTCAAGACTGGGATTAAAATAATAGCCATGCACTTTGTTACTGTGACTTTGGAAGAGCTTCCTTATCCCTCCAGGTCTGTTTTCTTGATCATAAGATGCAGAAAGTAATATCTCAGGGTGGTTTTAAGGATTAGAAGTAATGGATGCAAAGTCTCTGGCATATGGCAGGTGGTCAGGGGATGTTAACTGCTGCTCTTACTCATATTCATTTCCACTCCTGTTGTCCATAAGCAAGACAATGACATGATGGTGGAAATATACCCACAGAAGATGCAGTGACACCATCAGCCTTAGGTGTAAGCACTTGTGCTCAATCATTAGGAGCATGCTTCAAGCACTGAAGAAATAAATGGCCGCCTATATGATGACTTAGTGATAAACAGACCAACATCACATGAAATACTACCTTCAACCCCCATCAACACAGTATAGGAAGGTCTCTGTCATTGAGAGAGAGACTGTCATGTACAGACTTTTGGGGCTTGCTGTGGTGGTGGTGGTGCTGACGGTTCTTAATGTCTTGGACTTGAAATCTGGAAACCAAGGTTTGAATTCTAGCTCTGCCATTCTTAAGTTGTGTGCCGTTAGCTGCTAAGTCAATTAGTCTCACTGAATCTGTTTCTTCAGCTATAAAAATGGGGGCTGTTTTAAGCAATATGGTACTTGGATTTTCGAAAGCACTTTATACATGGTAAATGCTTGTTATAAAGCATATTTTTAAAAAGTCACTGGAAAGCCGCTACTACAATGCATCTGTGTTGTAAGGAGGAGCAACAACTATCTTTGGATTTCACTGCTTCATCCCAGTGGCTGGCTCTCACTTCATTTATTCCCTCCCTCACAAATATGGATGCCTACTACGTGCCAGATGTAGTTCCAGAGACTAGACCCACAGCAGATGGAGTCTCTCTTCCTGAAACCTACATTCTAATTCATAAAAAAACTAGATTTGTAAATATATGGTCTAACTTCCAAAAATGGTAAGTGCAATGAGGAGAAATAAAGTAGCCTAGGGAGTAGGGTGATCAGAGTTCTCTCTGAAGAAATAACATTTAAAAGCAGAGATTGGAATGAAGTGAGAGAATGAACCATGTGACTACTTCAGGAAGAACCTTCCTGGGCACTGAGGCAGGAGTATAACTGGAATCTTGGAGAAACATCCAAAAAACTGGTGCATCTGACACCTAGTGAGCAAGGCATGGAAGAAGATGACACCCAGATCATGTAGTATGTGTAAGCTGTAACAGGAAGTTTGGGTGAGGTGGAAAGTACAAAGAACATGGAAGCTGAGGAGGGTGGGGACAGAGGCTCCAGAGGGAGGGGGCATATTTATACTTATGGCTGATTCACATTGTTGATGGCAGAAATCAACACACCACTGTAAAGCAATTATTCTCCAATTAAAAGTCAAAACAAAACAGAAAAATCTATATTAAATAAAACTTTGATATCTATTTTTTGAAAAAGAACATAGGAACTGAGGGAATAGAAGCTTTGGGGAGGAAAGGGAAGGGAGATGGAGGGCATTTCAAGGTGGGCAGAGTGGGAGAAGGGAGACCTGGACACAGGGCCACAGTGGCTGGTGCTGGATCCCCAGAGCCCTGAAAGTATGGAGTGCACCAGGGTGGGTGCAGACAAAGGCTCCCATTCCCAAGACTAGCCAGTGCCTTTATTGGGGAGTATGATCACTACTGAGAACCAGTTCAACTTTTCCAGAACAATGCTTGGCACACACAAAGTCAAATAATTTAATATTCACATTTAAAGTGACATTTGTCAGAAGCATGCTCAGTTACTGAGGTCAATGTAGAAGAGGCCACAAGAACTCATGATAAGAGAAAAGCAAGAAAGACTGTGTACAGTAGAAATGCTAAAATGTAGTAAAATAAATGCTTTTAAGACAAGGTGGCTGTGCCTTTTATAACTGTTATATTTCCAATTTCTCTAGACTACACAGTAGGACTGTCCTATCACTTATAGGCACACAAAGGTTTGTTAAGTGAATCAAAAGATAAGGAAAGAAGGAAGGAAAGTAGAAAAGAAGAGAAGGGAGAATAAAGGAAAGAATAGATGACACTGGTTTCCTAAGGCTGCTGTAACAAATTACCCAAATGTGGAGTCTGAAAACAACAGAAAGTCATTTTCCAACAGTTCTAGAGGCTGGAAGTCCAAAATCAAGCAGCTAGAAGAATCCATACCTCTGTCCTAGCTTCTAGCAGCTGTTGACAACCCTAGTTGTTCCTTGGCTTGTGTCTGCATAATTTCTATCTCTGAGTCTGTCTTCATGTGGAAGACATATTTTTTATTTCTCTCTGCCATCCCTTCTTTTTATAAGGATACATATCATTGGATTTGGGGCCATCCTAATCTCAAGATCCTTAGATTAATCACATCTTCAAGGAACCTTTTTCAAAATAAGTTCAAAATCACAAGTTCCAGGTATACATGGTGGGATGTGGGGAACAATACCACCCACTTGCAGGTGGTGATGTATATTTTTAATATGAGCAAAACTACTAATAGGTCAGATTATCTTATCACAAGCAGTATCAAGGTTATTTCTAAATTGAAAACAGTATGAAAATTTTGTCCTACACAGATACATTTTCAAAGGGAAGGATAATATGTTTTAAAGTATTTTGATATTCTTGAATAAGACTGCTCCAAAAATAGCTAACTAGATTTAGAGGGTACAATTCCTATTTTAAAAGAAACCGAAGATATTAATTGCTATCTGTACTTTGAAGTGTTCTGCTTTTTGACTGGCCCATTTTAAAACAATTTAAGAATGATTATATTCTAATTTTCCTATAAAAAGAACTTGTATGAGCAATAAATGCATGAGAACGAGGTTTTGCAGTAAAATGTTTAATAGTCAATAAATATTAACCCTCACAAGTATGTATTTTCATTCTGAAACAAGTCACATTAACAGTCAGCAAGCACTTGATGGATAACATACATCAACATGATTCTCAGACTGGTAAATGCAACCCCACCCCAAAAAAATGAATATCCCACATCCATTCATTAGGCGGTCTCTTCTGCAACTGTGTGATATTCTTTGTATGAATATATATTGTTACATCAAAATAAAGACTGTATATATGTGTATGTGTGTGTGTCTATTTTTCTTTCTGACCTATTATTAAGAGTGTGTAAAAAGAAAATATGGCTAGCATAGATTTCTGAAAACAGAATATCTGCCAGGAATTTGGAGAGGAGGGAGCCTGCGTTAGAAAATCTTGTTCTTCCTTGTTGCTGCTGCTAAGTCGCTTCATTTGTGTCAGACTCTGTGCGACCTCATAGATGGCAGCCCACCAGGCTCCCGTTCCTGGGATTCTCAAGGCAAGAACACTGGAGTGGGTTGCCATTTCCTTCTCCATGTTCTTCCCTAGGACACTGTCATATTATTCAGTCTCATCTGGGGAAAAGATTATGACCATTTGGCCACAGTTCCCTGATCTTTTTGCCTTGATTCCTCTGCTTAAAGTCTACCTTGATTATGACACTCGTTTCTCTCTCTAAATATATAGAGAGAGCACTTTCTGATGGTGGTTTTTTTTTTTTTTTGGATTGCCATTTGCCATGAGGGACGTGAAAAAGATGCCACAAACTTGCCATTTTCCTGTTTAGAATCTAATGCCTTATAGGAGCAAAGAAAGGACCTTTTTCCCAGATGAGACTAAATAATATGACAATGTCCTGGCAATCAAAAAAAAAGACCACCATCAGAAAGTGCTCTCTATATATTTAGAGAGAGAAACGAGTGTCATAATCAAGGTAGACTTTAAGCAGAGGAATCAAGGCAAAAAGATCAGGGAACTGTGGCCAAATGGCCATAATTTATTGAGAATTAAGAACTGGAAAGGAATATAAAGAGTTTCAGAGTGATTCAGACCTAGGAACAGAAATGAGGCTATATCTCATGTGACAAATCTATCTGGTTGGCAGTGGTTCCTAGAGAATTGAGTGACACAGATTCTGAGACAAAGTCCACACCAAAGATCCTTTGGTAATCCTTCTGTTGATCAAAAGCCATAAAGCATAAACCTACTCCCTCTAACTCCTTTCCCCAGCAGAGCGTTACATTCTTCCTTGCCAAGGATGTGATGCATCACACACATGCACCTAAAGAGAACAGGTAGTGAACGGAGGTAACAAAGGGAGATATACTAACCTGATGCCATTACTAAGCCCTAAAAATTATTTTAATTTAAAATGCTTCCTACTGTAAGATGCTCTTGATATTTAAAGGTGCTGTCCTCTTGGGCACAGAGAGAAGGAATTACCCTGACAGACTGTTCAATGACTCACCCTATCCTGCTGAACACCTAGCTACTCTCTAACTTGGAGACATAGTTATTTGCTCTAATGCATTTGAGTTTTTCTCTCCAAATCTAATATACTGAAACAAATGATTCCTCCTTGAAATACAAAAGAAGCAGTGTCAAACAGAGGCGTGATGTTAAAGAGGAGAGCATTTAAGAGAAGGTGCTAACATCCAGGTGATGCTAGTGGTAACGAACCTGCTACCAATGCAGGAGACACGGGTTTGATCCCTGGGTCAGGAAGATCCCCTGGAGGAGGGCATGGCAACCCACTCCAGTATTCTTGCCTGGAGAATCCCACGGACAGAGGAGCCTGGTGGACGAAGGTCCATGGGGTTGCACAGAGTCAGACACAACTGAAGTGACTTAGCCTGCACACTAATCAAAAGAGGAGATCTAATAACCAAAGACATTAACACACAGTTCACAAAGGAAGAAAAAAGATGACCAACAAAATACAATAGTTTCAGTCCAAGAAATGTAAGTAAAAATCACGATGAATTTTCTTTGCTTGGTCCATTTTTTTTTTTTTTTTTTTGCTGATGTTGAAAAATACTGAGAGTAGCAAGTGCACAAGTGTGAAGACATGCCACTCTGATGGACTGCTGTTGTTGGGAGTTTCTTTGGTACATATTTCCTGAAAAGCAGTTTGGCAGTAGGTGTGGCATCAATCCAGGGGCAGTTAGGAGAACAGCAGTCACTTGTCCTGAGGCTTATGACACAGCTGGGAGTCTGGGAGCATGTAGATCATGAAGGCCCTTTTCAGGAAGTCTGGAGGTGGAGGATCATAAACAAGTCACGCCTGATATACCAGGCTCCTGGCCACACTGCAATACGTGGTTCTCCAAAGCATGCCTGAAGACTCTGAGGGCCTCGCTGAGGAGGTCAGAAGTCACAGGCAGAACTCAACTACTGGGCTTCCCTAGTGGCTTAGTGGTAAAGAACCTGCCTCCCACTGCAGGAGACACAGGTTTGATCCTTGGTCTAGGAAGATCCCAGGAGCTGCAGAACAACGAAGTTCCTGTGCCGCAACTATTGTGTCCAAGCTCTAGAGCCTGGAAACTGCAACTACTGAGCCTACGTGCTCAAGAGTCCATGCTCTGCAACAAGAGAAGCTACCTCAATGAGAAGACCACGCACAGCAACTTAGAGAATAGCCCCCGCTCTCCACGACTGGAGAAAAGCCCTCACAGCAACAAAGACCCAGCACAGCCAAAAATAAATAAATAAAATTAAAAACCCTACTACTAAAAAAATACTACTGAGTCAGTAGTATTGTGTCAGTCTTCAGCTGACCCAGAGAACCATGGCTCCTCCTTAATTTGTGAATTCTAAACAAATCCCTAACTCAAGAGAATCTGGGATACATACTTGCTGGGCTTTAAGTTCCTGTGTTTCATAGTTAAACTTAGAAGTGTAGGGATGGGGATCATCTATCACCTATTTTGAGATATTAATATTTGGAATCTTTCTATTATTGAATCAGTGATTCCTCCTCTAGGAATTTAAATTGAAAATTAATGGATGCAAGTCTATAATATATATTGAGTATGTTCATCACAGCATTGTTTATATATAATGGAGAAACAATAGTAACTATAGAACTATCCATCAAGAAAGGATTATTTACATCCACATAGCAGAGGAACCAGAAATCAAATTGCCAACATCCGTTGGGTCATCGAAAAAGCAAAAGAATACCAGAAAAGCATCTACTTCCGCTTTATTGACTATGCCAAAGCCTTTGACTGTGTGGATCACAACAAACTGTGGAAAATTCTGAAAGATATGAGAATACCAGACCATTTGATCTGCATTCTGAAAAATCTGTATGCAGGTCAAGAAGCAACAGTTAGAACTGGACATAGAACAACAGACTGGTTCCAAATAGGGAAAGGAGTACATTAAGGCTGTATATTGTCACCCTGCTTATTTAACTTATATCCAGAGTACATCATGAGAAATGCTGGGCTAGATGAAGCACAAGCTGGAATCAAGATTGCCAGGAGAAATATCAATAACCTCAGATATGCAGATGACACCACACTTATGGCATAAAGTGAAGAACTAAAGAGCCTCTTGATGAAAGTGAAAGAGGAGAGTGAAAAAGTTGGCTTAAAACTCCAGATTCAGAAAACTAAGATCATGGCATCCAGTCCCATCACTTCATGGCAAATCGATGGGGAAACAGTGAGAGACTATTTTTGGGAGCTCCAAAATCACTGCAGATGGGAGACATTACTTTGCCTACAAAGGTCCGTCTAGTCAAAGCTATGGTTTTTCCAGTAGTCGTGTATGGATGTGAGAGTTGGACTAGAAAGAAAGCTGAGCACCAAAGAATTGATGCTTTTGAACTGTGGTGTTGGAGAAGGCTCTTGAGAGTCCCTTGGACAGCAAGGAGATTCAACCAGTCCATCCTAAAGGAAATCAGTCCTGAGTATTCATTGGAAGGACTGATGCTGAAGCTGAAACTCCAATACTTTGGCCAACTGATGCAAATAACTGACTCATTTGAAAAGACCCTGATGCTGGGAAAGACTGAAGGCAGGAGGAGAAGGGGACGACAGAGGCTGAGATGGTTGGATGGCATCACTGACTCTATGGACATGAGTTTGGGTAAACTCCAGGAGTTGGCGATGGGCAAGGAAGCCTGGTGTGCTGCAGTCCATGGGGTCACAAAGAGTCAGACCCGTCTGAGTGACTGAACTGAACTGAGCAGAGTCCTCACATGAGAGGGATATTACTAGAGCTCCCTAATTTCTTTTTTATTGGCACATAATTGCTTCACAATGTTGTGCTAGTTTCTGCTATACAACAATATGAAATCAGCTATATGTATACATATAGTCCCTCCCTTTGGACCTCCCTCCCTCCCAACCCCACCCATCTAGGTCATAACAGAGTACTGAACTAAACTCCCTGTGCTATGCAGCAGGTTTATCTTCTGCAGACATGCACAAAGAGGTTACATGTCCCAGTCTTCTTGAAGTCAGGTGGCACCAGGTAGCTAGTTCTGATTAGAGGACCAAGAACAGTGTTCTAAACTGAAGCCATGAAAAGCAGTCTCTTCCCTTGCTGCACTGAATCCACAGTCAACTGTGTGAGCAAGTAATCCTTTATTTTATTAAGCCACTGAGTTGTAGAGGTGAATTTGTTACTGTGGAGAAGCCTTGATCATGCTGATTAATATAATTTATTGCTCATAAAAGATCAATATTTCTGTTCATCAAAATGGGAAAATATTGTTTCAAGCAAATTGCTTTCTAAGTGTTAAAGCTTTCAATAAACATCTTGACTGAAGTAATGAATGGATAAAAGCAGGTTACAAATAGTGTTTGGAATATGATTCCACTTACCTAAAACCGTATGATTGTACATACAGTGAATGCATGAAATGTGCAGAGAAAGATACTTGTAAATACTCTCACCAGAATGTTAACTGTGGTTATCTAGAATGTGGGACTTGCAATGATGTTTGCTTTTCTCTAAATACTCTTCTATATATACTCATTGATTTTTATAAATACCTATATATTATCTCAATTAATACTAATGCCTAAAACATAGTGTGAATTATCATTAATATTATCATTACTTACCATCAGGAAAGATATTTTCAATAGATTTCAAAAATACTTAAACACATACTTTATTAAACATTCAGTGAATTATTAAACACAGAATTGAGTGACAGATCTAGGTATGTTTCCAGGCTCTGCTCTATCAGCAGCATGATCTTGACAAATTCACCTCTTAAAGATTTAACTATGATTATTTAGACAGGCTGTGGACTTTGGATACCTGGATTTGAATCCATGTTTCTTCCCTCAGCAGCAGTATGAGTTCAAGCAAATTATTTAAATGCTTTGGGCCTCAGTTTTATCATCGGTAAAATGGAGCTATTAAAATTTTACTTACCTTTTTGAGGAGACTAACTGAGCTGCCTTGTGTCATGAAAACATAGTATAGAAATAAAGAACCTTAACTCTGCATCTAGAATGTCACAGTTGCAATCTAGTTTTGCTTCTGGCTGTAGGTGTGACTTCAGGAAATTCTTTTTCTCTCTCTATACCTTAATTTCCCCACCTGCAAAATGAGGATGAATAATAGTATTACGTATTTAGAAGATTCTTTCAAAGACTGAATGAGTTAATGTTCATTGAGTTCTTAGATCGATGTCTGGCACATTTAAGTATTTGTAAGCAAAAACAATAAATACCATAGGTGATGTGTCTGGAAAAAATACTGGGCACATAGTAAGTGCTCTATAAATTTCACTTATGCATAAACTCAGTCTGATGTATAGTAAGTACACTAGAGAAGGTATACGCTTCTGTTAAGGGAAACGAAAATGCTTCAGAGAACCTTTTTATTCTCTGAAGATGTTATTTAGAAAGTGGATGTTCCAGACAAACCCTTTCATTCCCTCTAAAATATCCCACCTACAAAGGGCACCCAAGGTGGCTAGATCCCTCTTCAGCCATTCTTACATTCTTAGACAAAAATGTCATAATAGGGGTGGAGAAAGGTTATCTTCATATCAGAGTAATGGTTTTTATTTATTTAATTTCTAACATCTGAATAACGGTGTTAAATTCCATACCATATCAGCAATACATAAATATTTAAGTAAATATACTTTTTTTTTTATCATTTAGCACCATTGCTCTCAGACTACATCGTTCCCATATCTGAGTCCTTAACTTTTATTTATTTGTTTTCTCATTAAAAAAAATTTTAATTGGAGGATACTTGCTTTACAATATTGTGCTGGTTTCTGCCATACATCAACATGAATCAGCCATAGGTATATGTATGTCCTAGATTCTGCAACTATACTCCAATAAATGTTAAGTTTTTAAGATATTTTTAAACTTAGCATTTAGAAAAATGGTATCAGTTCAGTCGTTCAGTCATGTTGGACTCTTTGCGACCCCATGAATCGCACGCCAGGCCTCCCTGTTCATCACCAACTCCCGGAGTTCACTCAGACTCATGTCCATCGAGTCAGTGATGCCATGCAGCCATCTCATCCTCTGTCGTCCCCTTCTCCTCCTGCCCCCAATCCCTCCCAGCATCAGAGTCTTTTCCAATGAGTCAACTCTTCACACGAGGTGGCCAAAGTACTGGAGTTTCAGCTTTAGCATCATTCCTTCCAAGGAAATCCCAGGGCTGATCTCCTTCAGAATGGACAGGTTGGATCTCCTTGCAGTCCAAGGGACTCTCAAGAGTCTTCTCCAACACCACAGTTCAAAAGCATCAGTTCTTAGGTGCTCAGCCTTCTTCACAGTCCAACTCTCACATCCATACATGACCACAGGAAAAACCATAGCCTTGACTAGATGGACCTTACTCAAAAACTGGTATAGATGATCTTATTTGCAAAAGAGAGAGACACAGATGTAGACAACTAATGTATAGAGACAGAGGCAGGAAATGGGGGAGGAGAGAGGATGGGATGAATTGGGAGATTGGGATCTGCATATATACACTACTGAGACCATGTGTAAAATAGATAACTCATAAGAACCTACTGTATAGCTCAGGGAACCTTACTCAGTGCTCTGTAGTGACCTCAATGGGGAAGAAATCTAAAAAAGAGAGGATATATGTTTATGTATATGTATAGCCGATTCACTTTGTTATAGAGCAGAAACTAATACAACACCATAAGGCAGCTATACTCCAGAGCAATGGTTTTTCAACTGGGATCCATGGGCCCACCGGGGCTCCCTAAGGTAGCTCAGGAACCCTTAAGACACTGGCGGGATGCTGTGTAGGAAGAGCATCAAAACCTCGTCTCATTTGCACTATAGCATCTACAACCAAGTACGCCTGCATCTCGACATTCCACATGTCATAGAAGTGCAGCATTGTGACCTGCTGAAAATTTAATATAATACTATTACCTATTTAAATAATTAAATGTGAGTGATTTTTCTCAGCTAGTCTATGATAACAGAGCCAAAACTTTATTAGTCACACATCTCAGGAGAGTAGTCAGGCCCTATTTCCTAGCTCTGTAGGTCTGTATTCCCCAATCGTTTAGGTTGCAGGAAAAGAGGGCTTTTACTATCTCTTCCTCCATTCCCCTCATTGCCCCCACACCCACCCCAACCAAGAGCCAGAACGGGAGATTATACCCTAATGATACCTTCTGAGAAGGGGTTTGATGTCCAAAGCTCTAGTTAATGTTGAAACTACTTTGAATCACCTAAAGAGGAAAATCATGGAGATGTTATGTAGTGAAGATTGGCAAGGGAAACTCCCAAGCTCCTGAGAGCTAGTAAATCTCCTGGATTTTAATAAAATGATGGTAGATGTTGGGGAAGATTGAGGGCGGAGGAGAAGAGAGTGACAGAGGATGAGATTGTTGGATGGCATCACCAATTCAATGGACATGAGTTTGAGCAAACTCCAGGAGATAATGAGGGACAGGGAAGCCTGGCGTGCTGTACTCCACAGGATTGCAAAGATTCAGGCATGACTTTGCAACTAAACAACAACAAAGATGCCTTTCTCAAAGCACAGTCTCTTTGAGGTAAGCCATTCCTCATCAGGGGCTGGCAGTGTGGTTGCTCATTAGGGCTTGGGGTTAAGCACATGGCCTTGGTAGCCTTGGCAAAAATGCTCTGTGACTGAGATGGAAAAAACGGAAGTGGGAGGGCCATAAACCTTTCTCCTCTGATGCACCGTGGAGTCAGGGCAAGCGGCCAAGGTGTCAGTGGCCACCATGGAGGCATAAACACAATTACATTAGAATTGTTGTCAAATATAAGAGGGACGGAGAAAGAAGAGGAAAGGGTGGTCCTTCCATCAATATTGGCAAGAAGAGGCCGGGAGTCAGGTTTGATTTAGCTTAAATTAAAATATAAATATGGTATCATCTATGTCCTAAAGCATCATGTAGTAATTAAAAGCATTATTTTCATAAGACTTTGGGAAAAATGCTTTTAATGCTTAAAAAAAGAAAAGCTCTATTTTGGACCTCACCACTCCCTCTGGCCACACTACTCTTTACCTACATCAAACAAGGATTCTACTGAAGGAATTCTTAGTTCTTAGGAGTTCCACACCTGTGGGCAACACATCCAATTTTGCACAAGTCTAATAGCAAGGTCCACGATGCCCGCGGCAGGTCTCTATAGTGAAGCAGGGAGTAGAAATCCAGACAAATGGAGAAATCGGAGCAGCAGCATCTACACGACAGTGACTACCAAATCATATCGACAGCCCAGTCATATGGAAAAGACTCAATGCGTTGGAAAAGACTGTGATCCTAGGAGAGATGGAGGGCAGGAAGAAAAGTGGGTGACAGAGGATGAGACGGTTGGATGGCACCATCGACTCAATGGACATGAGTTTGAGCAAACTCCAGGAGCTAATGAAGGGTAAGGAAGGCTGGCATGCTGCAGTCTATGGGGTCGCAAAGAGTCTGACACAACTGAGCAACTGAACAACAACAAAAAAGCTTTACTTGTATCCTCAGTCTTTTCAAACTGGTGAAAATATACTGGATTACAGCTGGAAAGGAAGGCAAACCTTGGGTGTTCCTCTCTGAATATTTCCACCCAAGGGAAGAACTACCACAAAACTGCTGTTTCTCTGGCTGATACTGAGGCCCTGTAGGGATTAAAATAGACTAAGGAAAGTAAACAGCTGATGGCGCAAGTCTCGAGATTAAGCTCTCATGATCACTTTTGTCTGAGAGTTCAGAAAGAAATGTGGAACAAAGTCATTTAAACAGAGCCAGAAGCAACCCTCATTTCAGTACAAGCAAGTCCTGCTGCCTTTCTTGTGCATGCAATTTATCATAAAAGCATGGCTTCTATTCCAGGGCATAGCAGAAGCTGGAAGTCAATTTTATCCCCCTCTTTTGAAAAGAGCATCATGGGTGATGATGGGAATTAAAACAAAAGAAAAAAATCACATCTTATCCCAGGAAAATAACATTCAGCAGCACAAAGGAATCAAGTTCCACTATTTTTGGTCTAGAATTAATGAGGGCTTGGGGACAGCCTGAAAAGCTTTCTCTTCAGAAAACTCAATGCTATATTCAGTGAATCTCTGAATGACAAAAGCAAGGTGGGCATCCCTTCTCTAGCAGGATGGGCCTTAAGTGAGGCGATCTTTTAAAATTACTTCTTCGTTTTTAATGAATCATCTATCCTGTGATCTAGCTCCTGGGGCAGAGGTGGTCAGGGGTTAGAGGTAAGAAGATGGGTTATTTGGAGGAAAATATGTCAAGTTAGACACTCATCTCACACATATATCAAAATGAAATCCGAGTTAAAGAGTGTCATATAAGAAGACCCAGAGAAAATAGCTTAGGTAGCAGATAATGGTAGAGAAAAGCTCTGTTATGCTTATGTTAGAAGTATAACAGCAGAGAGCACAAAGGAACATTTTAGGAGAATTTGTTACATAAGAATTTAAATGTCCATCATGAAATATTAGAAATAAAATCACAACTACTGAGCCTGCGCCCTAGAGCCCAAGCTCCACAACAAGAGAAGCCTCCGCAGTGAGCAGCCCTCGCACCACAACAAAGAGCAGCTCCTGCTTGCCGCAACTAGAGAAAGCCCGCGTACAGCAAGGAAGAACCAGCACAGCCAAGGGAAAAAAAAACTAAATATATAAAATTATTTTTAAAAATTCTCTGTGCTATAAGCCAGATCACCACTTTATTAATACAGCATGACTCTTGGAACTCAGAGACAACAAAAGGCTATCTTCATCTTAACATATCCCTGACATTCTAGTTTCTTCTGTGAACACACTGATTTTGATTCCATGGTTTTTAACAAAAATGAAGAACTTCTAGGCAAAGTGTAATACATGGATACTTGTTTCACAGATTGGCTTCCTATATAAGCTTTTTTTAAAATTAATTTTTATTGGAGTACAGTTCCTTTACAATACTGTGCTAGTTTCTGCTGAATAGCAAAGTGAGTCAGCTAAATATTTACATACATCCCCTCTTGTATGGATTTCCTTCCTGTTTAGGTCACCACAGAGCACTGAGTACAGGGCCCTGGGCTGTACAGTAGGTTCTCATTAGTTATCTTGTATTGTTTATCTTTTTAAACTTTCCCCAGATCTCAGAGTCATGTAACCCACACATCCTCCCATGTGCTGTACTTAGTCGCTGAGTCATGTCCGGCCCTTTGTGATCCCTTGGACTATAGCCCGCCAGGCTTCTCTGTCCATGGGGATTCTCCAGGCAAGAATACTGAAGTGGGTTGCCATGCCTTCCTCCAGGGCATTTTCACAACCCAGGGATCAAACCCAGGTCTCCCACATTGCGGGTAGACTGTTCAAAGTCTGAGCCACCAGGGAAGCCCATGAATACTGGAGTGGATAGCCTATCCCTTCTCCAGGGGATATTCCCAATCCCAGGAATCAAACTGGGATCTCCTGCACTGCAGGCAGATTCTTTATCAGCTGAGCTACTAGGGAAGCCCACAACCTGCCATATTTAAAGCACAAATACTGATGCTTGCATTCAGATTTTCTACTGCTCAGCTGAAAAGGCTTTTCACACTTAAATCCTTTAAGTATTTCCTATCCAATTACGGATGGGCTACAGATCCACCTTAAAAATCTCATTTTTTTCCTATCTGCAAAAGGTGAATCACAAAGAACTTCACATGACTGGGCTTGAAATGAAGAGCATGTTAAATAGTTTCTTTAAAAAATAAATAAAGAATTAGAGATGAGCTAATTAAAGACAGACATATTTCAGTGCATTTTTAAAGCATACAATAATATTAGGCAATAATCAAAATACCATCAAATGCCTTCAAATAATCTAGAACAATTGTCTGAACATACTTGGAGGATAGTCAAGGTGAACTAAAATATATTATATATTCACTTCATGATCTGTTTGGACTCAATTCAATGATACTACTTATGATTTCAATCAGAAAAAAACAAATAATTCCAGAATAAGATTAAGGGCAATGGTGGGGAGTGGAAGGATAGAGGGGGTGAAATATAATTAGGGAGAAAACTTAGACCTCAGACCTTCAGAAGACCTGGTGACCTTCTGAAAACTCTCTCCCAATATTTGAGCTTCAAATGAAACCTGCATCTGATAAACACAACTGTGGCTGGGTGCCAATTTAAGATCAAATGTCTACCAAGCAAGTGGCTGAAGTATTTTTTAAGACCTCATAAAATCACTTAAAAAGAAAACCAAACTTCACATCTCACTACCCTGGTCTTCCAGTACTGAAGTCTTCAAGAGTCTCCAAAGTCTAAGCCACTGAAGTATTTTCTTTGCCCAGTCTCATTCCTGATCATGTAATGTAAACTATAATGAAATTTGCAATTGTTTGTTGTAGCTTATTATCAACTCTAAATCAGGTTCAGTGATTCAGTGAATCTCCTCCCTGGAGAAGCAAGAATTTCCACTTGAGAACCCATCCAGAAATCATCATCTTGTCTTAGCTCTAAGATCAGACTGAAAGTAGCTTTTCCATTTCCCCAAGCTCCATAGAAATTGCCTCAAGTGCTGACCACAGTGTTGTTTTTATCATGTTTGAAGTTTTCCATCACTGTATCTAGTCTCACCATGAGAAAGTAGCTAGGCTTTAAAGTAACTTTCTCCCACATATAAAAATGAGTTGACATATTCAAGCATCAAAGTTGTGCTTAGTTTGAAGCAACATGCAGCTGGCTCTTACTTAAGAGTAATTCCCTCCTTAAAATCACATTAGTTCTCACTTTTAGTTTATAGATTCTGTATTTGGGATTCCAGGTAAGCGTCCCCGTTAATTAGACACAAGCCAATATTAACAGCAGCAGCTACCACTGTGCAAATGAGATGCTACACAATGTTTGGTCTTAAAAGTCAAGAACCTATGAGTTAACTAGAGGATCTAATCTAGCTTCTAATTAACCACATTAAAATAAATTAAATGCTCTTTCCTCTTCATGTTGTAAAACATAAAAATGTCATGCTCTGTAATTTGAGAATGACTGTTCTCATTTGATTCAGGAGATGGTGTGGTGTCTTTTAATTCCTTTATCAATATTATCCTAGACCAACAGATGGAGGATCAGACAATTAAGGAGAAATGAGCATGGGCTGTGCTTATCATGCTTTTTTATTTTTTTCCCCTGAAGTTTGCTTACTGAATGCAGTTTTGCCATATCCACCAGACAGGGGTGTTGATAGCCAAGAAATGACAGAGGGAAAATTAAAGGGCTCAAGGAAATCCAAGATATATTGTAGACTCAGGGACAGAAGACAGATATCCCTCTCCTTTCTCAATCTATTCCTTTATTGCAAGATTTTTATTCAGACAGACAGGTATCCAATAACCCTTGACTTTTTTCTTATATCCAGATATTGTGACCTAGATTTTGCCAAGATAGTAGATCAGTCAGCAAGCATTATTGAGCACCTAATATATGTTCAGCACGTTGCTAGGCTCTGTAGACAGGTGGGTGACAACTCAGTGGCCCTGCCTACTAAGGGAACCAGAAAACTAGTAAGGAAGACAAATAGTAAGGAAATGATTTCGTTGTTGTTGCTCAGTCACTCAGTCATGTCCAACTCTTTGCAACCCCATGAAGTGCAGCATGCCAGGCGTCCCTGTCCTTCACTATCTCCTGGATTTGCTCAAACTCATGTCCATTGAGTCAGTGATGCCATCCAACCATCCCATCCTCTGTCTCCCCCTTCTCCTCTTGCCTTCAGTCTTTCCCAACATCATGGTCTTTTCCAATGAGTCAGCTCTTCACATCAGGTAGCCAAAGTATTGGAGCTTCAGCTTCAGCATCAGTCCTTCCAATGAATATTCAGAGTTGATTTCCATTAAGATTGACTGGTTTGATCTCCTTGTAGTCCAAGGGACCCTCAAGAGTATTCTTCAGCACCATAGTTCAAAAGCATGCTCAGCCTTCTTTATTGTCCAATTTCCACATCTATACATGACGACTGGAAAAACCATAGCTTTGACTATACAGACCTTTGTCAGCAAAGTGATGTCTCTGCTTAACAATCTGTCTAGGTTGGTCATAACTTTTATAAATATAAAGGAGTTGAATTTTGGACCACGTCTCTAGGGATCAAGACAAGTTACATGCTGTATCACATTGGGTCCCAGCAAGAAACAGAAGCCCATTTAGGTAAGCAGGTGGGTGACTTTAATAAGGGACTATTTGTAAAGGTGTGGGCAGGATTCGGACCCCTAAAAGGAAGCATGCGGCACTACAGGGTTGGGATGCAGAAGAGTGGAGTCCCCTGAGGAAATAACAGAAAACAGTAGAATCTTAGGTCTCTAGCAGAGAGCCAGCTCTTACCCCCAGGTCCTCCTCCCTGACGTCACCCCATCCCACATACGCTCTGAAAGGAGTAAGAGGACCATGCTTAGGGGATCCCAGAAGAACTTTCTGGAGGAGTCGGGGCTTCCCTGGTGGCTCAGACGGTAAAAAGAATTCATCTGCGGTGTGGAGACCCGGATACAATCCCTGGTGCAAGAAGACTGCCCTGGAGAAGAGAGTGGCTACCCACTCCAGTATTCTTGCCTGGAGAATTCTACGGTCAGAGGAACCTGGTGGGCTACAGTCCATGGAGTTGCAAGGAGTCGGATATGACTGAGTGACTAACACTTTTCACTGACAGATAGAACGACTCGCCTCCGTGGAGGAATACAATTCACCCTTAGCAAACCAGCAGTGAGGGCAGGGGAACAAACATCCTGACTTCACTCTCCTCCATCCTGATTCCGGTTGGCAAATAAAGGGCCCAGATGAGGCACAAAGTTTAAGGGGGCCATCACCAAGGCCCTGGGGACCTTGCTCCTTTCACCCTAAATGTGGCCCTGGGTGGACCCATTGAAAGCCAGAGAGTAAGTCAGCCTGTGGATGCGGCCATGCAGACCATAGAGTGAGGCTGAGAGAGGACAGAGAAAATTAACAGAAGAACATGTAGAATACACATTTAGAGCACACGTTTATTTTTCTAAATCAGATTATATCCGCTCTAAGTCTCAATCTACCTGGTAGTAGTGTTAGTCACTCAGTTATGTCTGACTCTTTGTGACCCCATGGACCATAATCCACCAGGCTCCTCTGTCCATGGGATTCTCCAGGCAAGAGTACTGGAGTGGGTTGCCATTCCCTTTTTCAGGGGACCTTCCTGACCCGGGGATCAAACCTGGGTCTCCTGCATCACAGGAAGATTCTTTACAATCTGAGCTACAGGAAAGCTCTCAATCTACCTGGTTGGAGAGAAATTCAATTTCAGCAAAGATTTTGGCCCCCTTCCCCTCCTGGTATGACAGAAGAATCTTAGGAATATGTGGTCAGTAGAGGGGGAGAGGGTCAAGGTCTTGGTAGCTCTTGCCTCTATAACTGTGCCAGAACTACTCAATATTTGCCCACTATAGGCATTTGCAGTCCATGGGGGTCGCAAAGAGTCAGACACAACTTAGCAACTGAACAAAAACAAGCAAAAGTGATTAACAGATACTATTACACATAAAATAGATAAACAACAAGGATTTATTGTATAGCACAGTATATATTATATACTATAATATATATGCAATATATTATAGTAACCTACAATGGAATATAATCAGCAAAAAAAAAAAAAAATGAATCACTGTGCTGTACACCTGAAACAAACACAATATTGTAAATCAACTATCCTTCAATCAGTTACTCATTCAATCAATCAGTATCTCCTAATTCTTCCAGATCAAGAGAATTCAGAAATTTAGCAACCTCTGTCTGGGGCTGCTGCTGCTGCTGCTAAGTCGCTTCAGTCGTGTCCGACTCTGTGCAACCCCATAGATGGCAGCCCACCAGGCTCCCCCGTCCTTGGGGAGAAAGCAGTCCCTAACATGCCCTGTTATATGTGTTCTTCTCAATCATTCACTCTGTCACTAAATAATAACAGCTGTTGTCAGGAGACAGGGGTGAAGAAGGTTGCCAGGTAGGGGGTGGTGAGGTGCAACCTGAACAAACTATGGGAGAATTGGCTGCCGGCAGCCTAGAGAAAAGGTGCGGAGAAGTCAGGGTACCTGACCTTGGCAGGTGTCCTCGCTCATTTTTCAGGAGATCTTCCAAGTTTTCTTGGTAGCTGCCTTTTCAACTCTGCTAATGATGATAAACTGTTGCCTCAGGACCCACAGCCAACCCTCTACACTGCCTATGGGTTTATCACTCTCATCAACCAACTACAGATCCTAATTAGAAAACATAAATATCTGGTCGAGTATAAAAACTCACAGGTGTTGTATTGATCCTGAGTGACACTGACATCTAATTGACCAGATTTCTGGTGGCACTTCTCTTGGGAACTATGTAACAAAGCTAGTAATGGTTAAAAAAAAATGGAGAAAATAATTGCCACTTTGACCATGCACATGGTGGCCCAAGTTTAGAGCTGAATTAGAGAGAGCTTCAAACCTAGAGCGGGACTTCCCTGGTGGCTCAGTGATAAAGAATCCACATGCAGTGTAGGAGATGCAGATTTGACCCCTGTGTCAGGAAGATCTGGAGGAGGGCACAGCAACCCACTTCCTCACTTCAGTATTTTGCCTGGAGAGTCCCCATGGACAGAGGAGCCTGGCAGGCTATAGTCCATGAGGTCACAAAGAATTGGACATGATTCAAGCAGCTGAGCATGCACACACTTGAATCTAGACGAGGGATTGCCTGGCTGGGTTGCAGTCACAGGATACAGCTAGTGCACAGGAGGTATGCTGACACACGGGAGTAACAGGGAAGAAATTCCCCAACCTCTTCTCCCTTCACATGTTCATTCCCTTCCTCTTGTCTCCCACTAGCCGAGCCCAATGAGAAGAAGCTGGAAAGGGTGGTGGGGAAATACAGCCCCCAAAGACCAGCCTTAGAGGGTACAGAACAGAGATCAGAACAAGAGGCAGGCGGATAGGAAGAAGAAAGATTATTCCAGCTATTTTTGTCTCCTCTATCCAGGCTCTAGAGATACACTGAACTCATCCAAACCTGACTGGGATCAGAAGTACAACTAAGAGAACAGAAAATGGTCTTTCACCCCAGGCAAAGTCTATAAAAGTCATGTTTTTTTTTTCCAATAATTTTCAAGGATAACATACTGACACGGCTATAGGACTATAAGAAAAAGACATTATAAGAAAAATATGACATTGACCATGAGACTCATAAAAAAAAATCAAAGTCACCTTTTATTATGGTTTTATTCCCTTAACTATTAATGGTATAGGTACTGGATATTGGGTTAGTAGAGAATATTCTATAGCAGGACAGAAAGAAAGCATTTCTAAAAAACTGACCTTCCATAAGCACTCCTGTCAGAGTATATCCGATGCGGTGAGGCACCATTCAGATTCCTTGTCAGGAATCAAGGTCTGAGTGCCCAGTGCTGGGAATGGTGTTGGCAGACAAGTCTCAACTGCCAGTGTTCTCCAGGGGTCCCTTAGCTTGAAGGGAGACACTCACCCAAGGTCAGGCAACTTTCCCCTGTCCCAGAACAACTCACATCCAATGACTGATTAACACAGGCCTATAAATGGGCTTCCCTGGTGGCTCAGATGGTAATGAATCTGGCCGCAATGCAATAGCCCTGGGTTTGATTCCTGGGTTGGGAAGATCCCCTGGAGAAGGGAATGGCAGCCCACTCCAGTATTCTAGCCTGGAGAATCCCATGGACAGAGGAGCCTGGTGGGCTACAGTCCATGGCGTCGCAAAGATTCAGACACGACTGAGTGACTAACACTTTACTTTTGGGCTTCCCAGGTGGTGGCGCTAGTGGTAAAGAAGCCACCTGCCCATGCAGGAGACAGGAGATGCAGGTGGGATCCCTGGGTCTGGAAGACTCTCTGGAGGAGGAAATGGCAACCCACTCCAGTATTCTTGCCTGGAGAACCCCATGGACAGAGGAGCATGACAGGCTACAGTCCATTAGGTCGCAGAGTTGGACACAACTGAACGACTTAGCATTCATGCATAAAGGGAGAGCGCTCTCACCCCAAGTAAGGACAGTTTTGAAGGTCTAGCCCATCTTCAGAACAGAACCCCCTTAGGAATGGCTCAGGCTTCCAGTGAGACTACATCTCAACTTGGCATTTCTCTCTGTATAATCCTGTTTCTTTCTTTTTCCTTTCACAGGTTGACCCCAAGAGCACTAAGAAAAGCCCTAAATGCTGATCTTCATCTCAGAGTCTGCTTTCCTAAAACCCAACCTGCATCACAGAGAGCCTCTAACAAATAACACTTGTATTTCTCCATATTGCTGGGCCTGCCTGCTATTGCAAACCAGCTAAACAAAGGGATTATTTTGCTGCCAATGTTTCATTAAACTCTCTGCACGTTACTTTCCCTTTTCCAAGTTTCTAGTTTTGCTCTTGAAATGTACTTGAGAAAATTAATAGACCTGGATCCTTTTTTTAAACAACAGTCAAAGTACAGTAAGTCTTGTACCAGGAAAACCAGAGTAGAGGGCAGCAGGGAGAACCGTTAAAAAGGAATGAATGACCTAAGAAAAACAAGTACCAGAGCTATATCCACAAACAAACAAACAAACTGTTTTAATTCTGAAAAACGAAAGAGATGAAAGAGAATGTAATAAATTCAACAGATTTGCAGGTCCAGTGAAAACCACACTTAACATGGACAGCGGATACCTGGTCCCATGGATACCATGGACTTCTTGCACTGGAAATCTGCTTCTGTTAGGAATCAGAAACCTTTTCCTCTGGGGCAGTACCACCACAGGACATCAAATGGGTGAAAATTCCTTCCACACTTTCTGAGTCCTACCCTCAGACCCTGTCAAGGCCAGAGAAATCAAGAGCCTTCTTTAGTTTGATGCAAATGGTCAGCCTTGAAAAATGACAATAAATTCAAGTCATTTTCTGTGATAATAAAATAGTAATAGCTAACTTTCAAGTGTTATACATGTGAAGGACTTTATGCTAAATACTTTAATAATATTTCATTTAAGGAGAAAAGGGAAGATGCTGAGAACTGTATATCATGTATGAGGGTATGTCAGCAAATGATTATGGCTATCAGAAAAAAAGAAAGAAATCAAAGAGGCGCCACAGTGGCTTTGCAATGTGTTGGGTTGGCTGGGCTGAACATTTCCCAACATTCTTTTTCCTGAATGTTTCAGGTTAGGCTGGACCACAAGGTAGATTCCCATGAGAGACCTGGAGGGCAGTCCTTCTGTAGGGCTAACAATGTAGCCCAAGCACACTGTTACAGAGCATTTTGTTGACCTGAGACAGTGGTTGGGTCCACAACTTCTCCATCTTTCCCCAAATCCTCCAACTCTGCTAGAGTGATAGGCTCTACATACGGGCTAAGGCTTATATGATTTGAACTTTCCATAAGAACCAAAGCAGGGAGTATCCAAGTTTTCTTATCAGCCTGCCCAGGTGTGGGACAGAGGGGAAAGGGTGTGGTGGGGATTGGACGCTCTCAGCTAAAACAATGGAGTCAATCTCTTTATTAGAAGCATCTTTGACTAATGGACCAGGGATGGGGGTTTTAACCTTAAGACAAAGGGCCTTGGCTTCTCTAGAGCATCCACACCACCAAGATCAGAGGTAAGAGGAGTGGACATGGACGTCAGTCCATCCTGGAGGGCCCCAGCTCATGCTTGTGGGTCCCAGCTTCATCTTGCTTGACCCCACTTTATATCCACCTTCCCTGCAGGATTTCCTTAGCTTTGGACTTCAAGCTCCAGTAGCAGGTGCAACGACGTTAGAAGAATACTTAACCAGCTCTCCCCAGTGCACATGGCCAAAGTCCTAAAATAAATGTGTGTGTGTGTGTTTATACACTCCTGATTCTGCCTAGCTGATTGAACTGTGATTCAGAAACCCCAAATCTTATTTGTTTGGGGGATGGGAACATGCATCAAAAAAGGGTTAGCTTCTTTGACCATATGATGCTCTCCTTTAGTATGTTTGATGATTCTCACTGGATTCCCAATTAAGAATGTGGGTGTTCAAGCTCCCTGCGCCTACATTTATATTCTCTATACTACAGCTCAGCTGAACTGCTGGCAGCTCTCTGACCAGACATTCATATTCTCGTATCCAAAATGCAATGGTCTGGGGAGAAGGCCAAGTACAACCACCAGAGGAGAGACTCTGGCCAACTGTACTCTGTTAGCCGTGATCACCTTGTTTGTCTGGCAGTGTGTATGGTCCCCTTGGGCAATCTTCATCTTTATTAGTCTCATTTTGAGAAGTAATAGATCATGTGTACAATTGGTGAGATTTTTCTTTTCAAAGAAAGATTCTAGACATTGAGAGTATATCAATCACTACATTTTTTTTTTAATTAAAAACCAATTCTCAAGGCCCTCACCATGCAGTATACATCCTAACTTTTAGATCACAGGGTCTAACTGTGTCAGTCATGCTATCTACACGTGGATGGATTTCTTCCCTTTCATTTTTCTCTGATTTCTATTACTTACCATATTAAAAGCACAGTGTTTTCCTACAATGCCCAATCTGTGCCAAGTGATGATTTTTCATACTTACAGACAGAATTTAAAACTGCCAGGATTTAAAAGCTCAAGTTCTTATCAAGGCAAATGATTGCAGTCATTTACGTAATTTTTGTTGACAGTTTTTTTTAACTTTGATCTCCATGTCATAAAAATTAATGCCTATAAGTTGCTTTATGGTCCCACAGAGATGGATAGTGAAAGAAAGATGAAAAATACCTGCTCTGTTAGGGGATATGTTGAGAACTGATCATGTAAGTAAAAATCCAGATTAAAATCAATGCTATTAAGAGGCAAAAAAAGAAAATGGAATAAAAAGCATTAAACAAATTATACCAAGGGAGAAATATAAACTCTACATTAGACAGGTCTGTTAACAAAAAGATAGAATACTAAATTATTATGACTCTAAACTTAGCTGAATGATTGTAGTCATTTTTCAATTCCTGTTTACCAAGTCAAATTAGAAAACTAAACTTGCTCAATGAGAATAAAGGAAGCACTGAAAAATAAGTATTGGCAAACTGCAGGTGGGGAGTATTTAGAGTAAATGTGAACATAAACATTCGGTCTGAATGATATGCATCCTAGCATAACAAGAAAATTAGCAAACATCAATTGAATTGCTTATAATTGTCTTTAAACAAAGCACTCAAGACACACCATGAGATTAGAGGAAGATAGATGTGGTATCATTCCACAGAGCAGATAACAATGGCTGAGCCAGCTATTATAATTCAGAGACTCTACCTTAGCAATATAATGAAACAAATATAATAAGATGAAAAATCTTTAAACAGTTAGAACACAATGGGCGCATAAGCAAAAGATGAGATGGGCTTACCAAGAAAATATCACATTAGACTGAAGTCATAGATTTTTGCCAACAAATCAGAAAATCAATGACAGAAGGAAATGAAGTAAATGTTTTATAATTGGCCTTTGGTGAAGCTTATGACAAAATTTCATAAAATTCTACTTCTTAAATTGGTTTGAATTGGCTTAGAGATGAATATAGTCACCTGAACTGAAAATTGGTTGCCTGGTTGAAGGAATATGCCTAGAAGGCTCTGACGAGGATGAGTATTTATAACTTTTAATACTCCTAGACTTTCCTATTACTTTCAAGGCCTTGATGAAAATGAGGGTAAATTTACAGATTTAGGCAATGCCCAAACACAGCCATTTAATTTTATATTTTTAGCCAAGTGAACAGAGGTGCATCTATCTGAAGAAGACAGATGTAGAAGGAAATGAAGGAACTAGAGAAAAATAAAGCACTTCTGATAGAGGCATAAAGTACATAATGATGGGTGTTTCTGATGATAACTATGTAAACAGATGGAGGTAGGGCTTGTTTGGTTTTTCCTTTACTTTGGTTGAGTTATCATCTGTACACATTCTGGATTAAAAACGACTAAACCCTTGAATGATTCCCCCCCACCCCCCTTTTTTCTTACTGCCCAGCTACTCTTCTCATGCTCTCACGTGAGCATCCTCCTCGTCCAGGGAAAACGAGCTGTTGGGAAGCTACCCAAAGATGTACTTTGTGCAACAATAAAGGCCAGAGAACTGCTCTGGTTGCAAAAACCAGGTGAAAGTTAGAAAATTAGAGCCTGGGAGCTGGTTCTCCCTCATCTGGCAGGTGGGAACTGGTGAAGAACAAAATTCATCTTGCAGTATCCCAGGGTGTGAGTTAGGACCTCTCATTCACTGGGACACAGAAGCAATGAATAAATAGTAGGATTTGGTAAGATGCCTAAAAATTAGGTCACCTAATCTGATACAGAAAGTAGGAGAAACCATAGAAATGGATAAGCTGAGTGGCAGAGAAGAAGGCTTGAACTAGCTTAGAGGATCAGCAGGAGATCATCTGGGATTCAGGAAAGAAAGGGGAAACAATGTACTAGGCAGAGAAAACGCTACATGTAAAGACACAGAAGCAAGTGCATGCTGACGTTCAGGACAGCTGGAGGCATCTGGTATTAGACTGACTACACACCCCACACTCACCACTCCACCATAGCTTACAGGACCTGCATAGTCTGGCCCACGTCTAATTCTTCTACTTCCTTGCTGCATATCCTGTTGGGAGACAATTCCCTACAGACCTCTCAAATTTCTTCATTTCTTACAAGCAGAGGTACTTACCCTTCCATTCCAGACTATCTTTCCAAGGGTTATTGTATAGGGCATTGTCCTGGAAGTTAGAGATGATGTCTCCTTGTATGGTAGGTTTGAGTACGTATTGTTCAGTGTAATAAAAACAATATGTACATCTAGACCGAAGAAAATGACCACCCACTCCAGTATTCTTGCCTGGAAAATCCCATGGGCTGAGGAGCCTGGCAAACTACAGTCCATGGGTTGCAGAGTCAGACATGACTGACTACGCAAGCATGCCCTACAGAACAAAGGTCAAGCAGGTCTATTTCCCATTTTAAAAGGCTCAGATTCCCAAAGCTCAGGATTCCTCAACGGTGACACAAACTCATCATGTGTTCAGCCCCACTGGGCCTCTCCGTGTTGCCTCTGTGAGACTCACGTAATGGGTAGGGGGAATAATGCAACACGAAGCTCCTGCTGTTTAATGTGTCAGGACTAATAGAACTTCTGTCTCTGATCTGAGATATTTTTCCTTCTGTCAGTATCTATAAGATGGTGGAAGGCTAACTTTTTTTTGGATACAGTTCAGTTCAGTCGCTCAGTCGTATCCAACTCTTTGTGACCCCATGAACTGCAGCATGCCAGGCCTCCCTGTCCAGCACCAACTCCCGGAGTCTGCCCAAACTCATGTCCATTGAGTTGGTGATACCATCTAACTATCTCATCCTTTGTCGTCCCCTTCTCCTCCTGACCTCAATCTTTCCCAGCATCAGGATCTTTTCGAAGGAGTCAGCTCTTCGCATCAGGTGGCCAAGGCTGGAGTGTCAGCTTCAACATCAGTCCTCCCAATGAACACCCAGGACTGATTTCCTTTAGGATGGACTGGTTGGATCTTCTTGCAGTCCAAGGGACTCTCAAGGGTCTTCTCAAGAGTCTTCTCTAGCTTTTTTCATAGTGATGCTTCCTAAGGCCCACTTGACTTCATGTTCCAGGATGTCTGGCTCTAGGTGAGTGATCACACCATCGTGATTATCTGGATAGTGAAGATCTTTTTTGTACAGTTCTTCTGTATTCTTGCCACCTCTTCTTAATATCTTCTGCTTCTATTAGGTCCATACCATTTCTGTCCTTTATTGAGCCCATCTTTGCATGAAATGTTCCCTTGGTATCTCTAATTTTCTTGAAGAGATCTCTAGTCTTTCCCATTATACTGTTTTCCTCTATTTCTTTGCATTGATCGCTGAGGAAGGCTTTCTTATCTCCCCTTGCTATTCTTTGGAACTCTGCATTCAAATGGGTATATCTTTCCTTTTCTCCTTTGCTTTTCGCTTCTCTTTTTTTTCACAGCTACTTGTAAGGCCTCCTCAGACAGCCATTTTGCTTTTTTGCATTTCTTTTCCTTGGGGATGGTCTTGATCCCTGTCTCCTGTACAGTGTCACAAACCTCCATCCATAGTTTATCAGGCACTCTGTCTATCAGATCTAGTCCCTTAAATCTATGTCTTACTTCCACTGTATAATCATAAGGGATTTGATTTAGGTCATACCTGAATGGTCTAGTGGTTTTTCCCCACTTTCTTCAATTTAAGTCTGAATTAGGCAATAAGGAGTTCATGATCTGAGCCACAGTGAGCTCCTATGTATAGTAAAATCTTAGAACCATCACCAGGGACTTACCATCACTTTCTAAACTGTAGTCACATTCACATTCAACATCATTAGATCAGAAAAATGGAGATTAAGAGTAGGAAGAGCTATCACTCCATACCTATCAGAATGGCTAAAATAAAAAACAGTGACAACACTAAATACTGGTAAGAATGAAGAAAAATTAGATCATTCATACTGATAGGAATGTAAAATGGTACAGCCACTGTAGAAACAGTAAGGCTGCTTTCTCAAAAACTAAACGTGTAATTACCATACAATCCAGTCATTATGCTCCTGAGCCTTTAGCCCAGAGAAATGAAAACTATGTTCTCATTAAAACCAGTATATGAATGTTTATTCCAGTTTTATCCGCCACATCCAAAAACTGGAAAAAGTCTACTTGCCTTCAATAGATGAATGGTTGGCAAAATTTGGATATATCCATACAATGGAACGCTACTCAGTCATTAAAAAGAAACAAGCTATTGTTACATACAACAGCTTGGAAGAATCTCAAGAAAATTATCTTGCATTAAAAAGAGCCAGTCCCAAAAGACTGCATACATGTTGTAAGATTTCCACTTATATAACATTTTAAATGACAAAATTTTAGAAATGGAGGTTAGTGTTTTTCAGGAGTTGGAAATAGGGGTAAAAAGCAGAGAAAGGCCGATGTTATTATGAAATAGTGTTATAAAGGATCTTTGTAGTGATAAAACTTCTCACTATCCTGACTCTAGTGGTAGGTGTGTGTGTGTGTGTGTGTGTGTGTGTGTGTGTGTGTGTGTGTGTG